>NC_056429.1:13139306-13455139 GCF_018296145.1 Oncorhynchus tshawytscha
GTTTTTCCAAACTGATGCCATCGTTCCTCCAAACAGCTTAATATAGCCAACATGTGACCAAAGAGCTATCAGAAAGTTGTTTCACCTTAAACCTGCTTTTATTCACTCAAAAATGTTAATTAAAAAGTAATGAAAAACTCTTGTTGCCTTCGTGCACTGGGCTTGACAGTTGAAAAAAGTGTGTGGGGAGAAAAAACACATGTTTTTGCATAATTATTCATTGATGACTAGACCATACTTCCGGCACCGACAGAGATGGCCGCCTCGCTTCGCGTTCCTAGGAAACTATGCAGTTTTTTGTTTTTTTTACGTGTTATTTCTTACACTAGTACCCCAGGTCATCTTAGGTTTCATTACATACAGCCGAGAAGAACTACTGAATATAAGATCAGCGTCAACTCACCATCAGTACGACCAAGAATATGTTTTTCGCGATGCGGATCCTGTGTTCTGCCTTACAACCAGTGCCATGGAATGGTTCCCATGCAGCGACCCAAAAAAACGACTCAGAAAAAGAGGGAAACGAAGCGGTCTTCTGGTCAGACTCCGGAGACGGGCACATCGTGCACCACTCCCTAGCATTCTTCTTGCCAATGTCCAGTCACTTGACAACAAGGTTGATGAAATCCGAGCAAGGGTAGCATTCCAGAGGGACATCAGAGACTGTAACGTTCTCTGCTTCACGGAAACATGGCTAACTGGAGAGACGCAATCCGAAGCGGTGCAGCCAGCGGGTTTCTCCACGCATCGCGCCGACAGAAACGAACATCTTTCTGGTAAGAAGAGGGGCGGGGGCGTATGCCTTATGGCCAACGTGACATGGTGTGATGAAAGAAACATACAGGAACTCAAATCCTTCTGTTCACCTGATTTAGAATTCCTCACAATCAAATGTAGACCGCATTATCTACCAAGAGAATTCTCTTCGATTATAATCACAGCTGTATATATCCCCCAAGCAGACACATCGATGGCTCTGAACGAACTTTATTTAACTCTCTGCAAACTGGAAACGATTTATCCGGAGGCTGCATTCATTGTAGCTGGGGATTTTAACAAGGCTAATCTGAAAACAAGACTCCCTAAATTTTATCAGCATATCGATTGCGCAACCAGGGGTGGAAAGACCCTGGATCATTGTTACTCTAACTTCCGCGACGCATATAAGGCCCTGCCCCGCCCCCTTTCGGAAAAGCTGACCACGACTCCATTTTGTTGATCCCTGCCTACAGACAGAAACTAAAACAAGAAGCTCCCACGCTGAGGTCTGTCCAACGCTGGTCCGACCAAGCTGACTCCACACTCCAAGACTGCTTCCATCACGCTTCCATCACGTGCACGTAGATGTCGTTCCCATAGCAACGATTAAAACATTCCCTAACCAGAAACCGTGGATTGATGGCAGCATTCGTGTGGAACTGAAGGCGCGAACCACTGCTTTTAATCAGGGCAAGGTGTCTGGTAACATGACTGAATACAAACAGTGCAGCTATTCCCTCCGCAAGGCTATCAAACAAGCTAAGCGCCAGTACAGAGACAAAGTAGAATCTCAATTCAACGGCTCAGACACAAGAGGCATGTGGCAGGGTCTACAGTCAATCACGGACTACAGGAAGAAACCCAGTCCAGTCACGGACCAGGATGTCTTGCTCCCAGGCAGACTAAATAACTTTTTGCCCGCTTTGAGGACAATACAGTGCCACTGACACGGCCTGCAACGAAAACATGCGGTCTCTCCTTCACTGCAGCTGAAGTGAGTAAGACATTTAAACGTGTTAACCCTCGCAAGGCTGCAGGCCCAGACGGCATCCCCAGCCGCGCCCTCAGAGCATGCGCAGACCAGCTGGCCGGTGTGTTTACGGACATATTCAACCAATCCCTATACCAGTCTGCTGTTCCCACATGCTTCAAGAGGGCCACCATTGTTCCTGTTCCCAAGAAAGCTAAGGTAACTGAGCTAAACGACTACCGCCCCGTAGCACTCACATCCGTCATCATGAAGTGCTTTGAGAGACTAGTCAAGGACCATATCACCTCCACCCTACCTGACACCCTTGACCCACTCCAATTTGCTTACCGCCCAAATAGGTCCACAGACGATGCAATCTCAACCACACTGCACACTGCCCTAACCCATCTGGACAAGAGGAATACCTATGTGAGAATGCTGTTCATCGACTACAGCTCGGCATTCAACACCATAGTACCCTCCAAGCTCGTCATCAAGCTCGAGACCCTGGGTCTCGACCCCGCCCTGTGCAACTGGGTACTGGACTTCCTGACGGGCCGCCCCCAGGTGGTGAGGGTAGGCAACATCTCCTCCCCGCTGATCCTCAACACTGGGGCCCCACAAGGGTGCGTTCTGAGCCCTCTCCTGTACTCCCTGTTCACCCACGACTGCGTGGCCACGCACGCCTCCAACTCAATCATCAAGTTTGCGGACGACACAACAGTGGTAGGCTTGATTACCAACAAAGACGAGACGGCCTACAGGGAGGAGGTGAGGGCCCTCGGAGTGTGGTGTCAGGAAAATAACCTCACACTCAACGTCAACAAAACTAAGGAGATGATTGTGGACTTCAGGAAACAGCAGAGGGAACACCCCCCATCCACATCGATGGAACAGTAGTGGAGAGGGTAGCAAGTTTTAAGTTCCTCGGCATACACATCACAGACAAACTGAATTGGTCCACTCACACAGACAGCATCGTGAGGAAGGCGCAGCAGCGCCTCTTCAACCTCAGGAGGCTGAAGAAATTCGGCTTGTCACCAAAAGCACTCACAAACTTCTACAGATGCACAATCGAGATCATCCTGGCGGGCTTTATCACCGCCTGGTATGGCAACTGCACCGCCCTCAACCGTAAGGCTCTCCAGAGGGTAGTGAGGTCTGCACAACGCATCACCGGGGGCAAACTACCTGCCCTCCAGGACACCTACACCACCCAATGCTACAGGAAGGCCATAAAGATCATCAAGGACATCAACCACCCGAGCCACTGCCTGTTCACCCCGCTGTCATCCAGAAGGCGAGGTCAGTACAGGTGCATCAAAGCTGGGACCGAAAGACTGAAAAACAGCTTCTATCTCAAGGCCATCAGACTGTTAAACAGCCACCACTAACATTGAGTGGCTACTGCCAACACACTGTCAATGACACTGACTCTACTCCAGCCACTTTAATCATGGGAATTGATGGGAAATGATGTAAATATATCACTAGCCACTTTAAACAATGCTACCTTATATAATGTTACTTACCCTACATTGTTCATCTCATATGCATACGTAGATACTGTACTCTATATCATCGACTGCATCCTTATGTAATACATGTATCACTAGCCACTTTAACTATGCCACTTGGTTTACATACTCATCTCATATGTATATACTGTACTCGATATCATCTACTGTATCTTGCCTATGCTGCTCTGTACCATCACTCATTCATATATCCTTATGTACATATTCTTTATCCCCTTACACTGTGTTTAAGACAGTAGTTTTTTTTTTTTGGAATTGTTAGTTAGATTACTTGTTCGTTATTACTGCATTGTCGGAACTAGAAGCACAAGCATTTCGCTACACTCGCATTAACATCTGCTAACCATGTGTATGTGACAAATAAAATTTTATTTTATTTGATTTGATGTCAGAATACCACCTTTGGTTTCAGGTGAGTAATTTAAGCACTGAGAAGTTAATTTAAGGATAGCCCTAATAAGTCTCTCCCAGGTTACATTTGGTCAAAAGTTATATTTATCCTGCATGCCGGAGCAGTATTTCCCGGTCCTCTCTGTCTGGAATATTTCTCACAGTCCAATAACCCTGCTGTAACCTAGAGCATCTTCAGAGGAACCATTACAAGAGTCATACTGCTGGTTGAATGCTCCTGCCCACTGGTAACTCCAGTCCAAACCTCCCGCAGGGCACCGTGGGTACAGTACCAGTTCATGGAAGGGAAGCCTGGCATGAACTTCCTGCCAGGCAGCTGTTAGGCTTCTGTCTGCACACCAGCACTAATGTTGGAAACTCTTTATCTCCCCTTTTGGAGTAGCAGGGGTCTCGCACCCGCCAGAGGCATGGGAGTTGTCACTGCGTTTTGGTCCCTCTCCTGACCCTCGCTGTTCAGTAGTATTTGGCTGTCATGCTTTGGGGAAACCCTCAACGGTGAGTCACCATCGCCATGGCTGCAAGTTACTCACCTTTGACCTTGCTTAGTAGTCCCCATGGAACTACTCCCCCCTGGTATGGATGTAGTTGAGTGGAAACGAGCTGTGAAAACTGCTGGTTACTCACCAAGGGATGTTTAACCTGCCAAAGCCCAGCACGTTCCCTAATCTCGGAAAGTATTGACCTTTTTCACATTTTATTACCTTACAGCCTTTTTCTAAAATTGATTTAAATTAAATGTTGTCCTCAATCTACACACAATAACTGATAATAACAAAGCGCAAAACAGATTTTTTGAAATTTTTGCACATTATAAAAACAGAAATACCTTATTTACATAAGTATTCAGACCCTTTGCTATGAGACTCGAAATTGAACTCAGGTGCATCCTGTTTCCATTGATCACCCTTGAGCTGTTTTTACAACTTGATTGGAGTCCTGTGGTAAATTCAATTGATTGGACATGATTTGGAAAGGCACACACCTGCCTATATAAGGTCCCACAGTTGACAGGGCATGTCAGAGCAAAAATCAAGCCATGAGGTCAAAGAAATTGTCAGTAGAGCGCTGAGACAGAATTGTGTCAAGGCACAGATCTGGGGAAGGGTACCAAAACATTTCTGTAGCATTGAAGGTCCACAAGAACACAGTGGCCTCCATCATTCTTAAATGGAAGAAGTTTGGAACCACCAAGACTTATCCTAGAGCTGATCGCCCGGCAAAACTGATCAATACGTGGAAGGGCCTTGGTCAGGGAGGTGACCAAGAACCTTATGATCACTCTGACAGAGCTGCAGAGTTCCTCTGTGGAGATGGGAAAACCTTCCAGAAGGACAACCATCTCTGCAGCACTCCACCAATCAGGCCTTTATGGTAGTGGCCAGATGTAAGCCACTCCTCAGTAATAGGCACGACAGCCCGCTTGGAGTTTGCCAAAAGGCACCTAAAGGACTCTCAGACCATAAGAAACAAGATTCTCTAGTCTGATGAAACCAAATTGAACTTTGGCCTGAATGCAAAGCATCACGTCTGGAGGAAACCTGGCACCATCCCTACGGTGAAGCATGGTGGTGGCAGTATCATGCTGTGGTCATATTTTTCAGACTAGTCAGGATCAAGGGGAAAATGAACGGATCCTTGATGAAAACCTGCTCCAGAGCGTTCAGGACCTCAGACTGGGGCGAAGGTTCACCTTCCAACAGGACAACGACCCTAAGCACACAGCCAAGACAAAGCAGAAATGGCTGCGGTACAAGTCTCTGAATGTCATTGAGTGGCCCAGTCAGAGCCCGGACTTGAACCAGATCAAACATCTCTTTAGAGACCTGAAAATAGTTATGCAGCGACGCTCGCATATCCAACCTGACCGAGCTTGAGACGATGTGCAGAGAAGAATGGGAGAAACTCCCCAAATACAGATGTGCCAAGCTTGTAGTGTCATACCCAAGAAGACTATAGGCTGTAATCACTGCCAAAGGTGCTTCAACAAATTACTGAGTAAAGTGTCTGAATATTTGTGTAAATATGATATTTCTGTTATAAATTTGAATACATTTGCTAAAATTTCTAAAAACATGGACGATGCAGTGGGACATGTCAGAGCTGATCTCTTATTTTCACATGCAAATTTGTTTTCTGGCAAACCGTTGCGGCAAATCTGGCAAACAATTCTGGGAAACTTATGGCGAACATTTTACTGTTTGCTGCAAACTCAGTATGAATATGCAAATTAGATCAGGTTTTTGGTTACTGTGTGTTAACAACATTAACATGTATTTACATAAACCAAATCACTTAACTAAATGCATTTGCTTCTCATAAAGAAAATGAAACTAAACATACTAAATGTATAAAATATACTAATTGTCTTAACAGATCAAAATAAATCCAATACAACATGAAATCATCATCATGCTAATGGATAAAAGAGCAAATAGCTGGACATTAAATTGTATATTTAATACTATTATGTAGCTACAAAATTTACACGAGAGAAATGTGAACACTATGGGAATGTTGACCTTAGGATGTATAAAAGAGCAACTACAGAATGTACATGAGCCAAGGGATAGTTGAGTAATAGCTGTAAACCATTGGAAGTTTAAAAGATAAATAACCAAATTGTAATAATAAAACAAAACTAAATCAAACCCAGTTCAGAACTATTACCTTTGTGAGTGAAATTTGGAGATGGCGGCTCTGTGGAAATTCTTCGTCCAAAGCTTGTTGAATGTATTTGTATTTATTATAACCAGAGCATAACGGACCTAATTATTATATATATATATTTTTTTTATCCCCGGATTCCCACCGGAAACGGAACATTTTCAGCTGGATCTTCACAACTAGCTAACTGCAACCCCGGATGATTACTCCTGGCTAGCGTTTCCATCCATTTAGCTTGAAGCTAGCCCAGCCAGAGCTCCTGTGCTACCACCGAAGCATACTCCTGGGCTACAATATCCGGACCCACGACCGGTCTATCGATGTCACCGCATGAAGAGGCATAAACAGACTCACCCCATCGCGACGTCCCCCAAAGGCTAACTTTCTAGCCCTTGCTATCTCCTTGCTTGCTAATTCGGCCTGCTAACTGCTAGCTTGTTTAGCCCCGGTCCGCTAACTGCTACCTTGTTCAGCCCCGGCCTACTAACTGTTAGCTTGCTAGCACAGGCCTGCTAACCATCTGAATCGCCGCGTCCCAACCACTCACCGGCCCCATATTTACTTTCAATCTCTTTTCGATTTTTAATTCGATTATACCTTCCGGTAACCTGCCTCACCCAATGTGATACGGAATCGCTATTATTTTTAATTTTTAGAACACATTCAAGAACCTCCAGAAGCTAACTAGCTACAAGCTATTTAGTCATTGTTAGCCACTGCTAGCGGCCTTTACCTTCTGCACAGCCAGCCAGTTTTTTAAACCTGGATAATACTCGCCAGTCTAGCTCCCCTGCCCCATCCACCGCTGCCCCCTGGACACTGATCACTTGGCTACATAGCTGATGCATGCTGGACTGTCCATTAATCACGGTACTCCATTCTGCTTGTTTATGTTTTATCTGTCGGCCCCAGCTGCACTCAGGCTCTGTGTGTAGTTAATCCGACCCTCCCTGCCTAGTCAACGCCATTTTACCTGCTGTTGTTGTGCTAGCTGATTAGCTGTTGTTGTCTCACCTACTGTTTTAGCTACTGTTTTAGCTAGCTCTCCCAATTCAACACCTGTGATTACTGTATGCCTCACTGTATGTCTCTCTCAAATGTCAATATGCCTTGTATACTGTTGTCCAGGTTAGTTATCATTGTGTTTGTTTACAATGGAGCCCCTAGTTCCACTCTTCATACCCCTGATACCTCTTTTGTCCCACCTCCCACACATGCGGTGACCTCACCCATTACAACCAGCATGTCCAGAGATACAACCTCTCTCATCATCACCCAGTGACTGGGCTTACCTCCGCTGTACCCGCACCCCACCATACCCCGGTCTGCGCATTATGCCCTGAATATATTCTACCATGCCCAGAAATCTGCTCCTTTTATTCTCTGTCCCCAACGCTCTAGGCGACCAGTTTTGTTAGCCTTTAGCCGCACCCTCATACTACTACTCCTCTGTTCCGCGGGTGATGTGGAGGTAAACCCAGGCCCTGCATGTACCCAGGCACCCTCATTTGTTGACTTCTGTGATCGAAAAAGCCTTGGTTTCATGCATGTCAACATCAGAAGCCTCCTCCCTAGGTTTGTTTGACTCACTGCTTTAGCACACTCTGCTAACCCTGATGTCCTTGCCGTGTCTGAATCCTGGCTCAGGAAGGCCACCAAAAATTCGGAGATTTCCATACCCAACTATAACATTTTCCGTCAAGATAGAACTGCCAAAGGGGGAGGAGTTGCAGTCTACTGCAGAGATAGCCTGCAAAGTAATGTCATACTTTCCAGGTCCATACCCAAACAGTTCGAACTACTAATTTTGAAAATTACTCTCTCCAGAAATAAGTCTCTCACTGTTGCCGCCTGCTACCGACCCCCTCAGCTCCCAGCTGTGCCCTGGGCACCATTTGTGAATTGATCGCCCCCATCTAGCTTCAGAGTTTGTTCTGTTAGGTGACCTAAACTGGGATATGCTTAACACCCCGGCAGTCCTACAATCTAAGCTAGATGCCCTCAATCTCACACAAATCATCAAGGAACCCACCAGGTACAACCCTAAATCTGTAAACAAGGGCACCCTCATAGATGTCATCCTGACCAACTGGCCCTCCAAATACACCTCTGCTGTCTTCAACCAGGATCTCAGCGATCACTGCCTCATTGCCTGTATCCGCTACGGAGCCGCAGTCAAACGACCAGCCCTCATCACTGTCAAACGCTCCCTAAAACACTTCTGTGAGCAGGCCTTTCTAATTGACCTGGCCCGGGTATCCTGGAAGGACATTGACCTCATCCCGTCAGTTGAGGATGCCTGGTCATTCTTTAAAAGTAACTTCCTCACCATTTTAGATAAGCATGCTCCGTTCAAAAAATGCAGAACTAAGAACAGATATAGCCCTTGGTTCACTCCAGACCTGACTGCCCTCGACCAGCACAAAAACATCCTGTGGCGGACTGCAATAGCATCGAATAGTCCCCGCGATATGCAACTGTTCAGGGAAGTCAGGAACCAATACACGCAGTCAGTCAGGAAAGCTAAGGCCAGCTTCTTCAGGCAGAAATTTGTATCCTGTAGCTCCAAGTCCAAAAAGTTCTGGGACACTGTGAAGTCCATGGAGAACAAGAGCACCTCCTCCCAGCTGCCCACTGCACTGAGGCTAGGTAACACGGTTACCACCGATAAATCCATGATTACCGAAAACTTCAACAAGCATTTCTCAACGGCTGGCCATGCCTTCCGCCTGGCTACTCCAACCTCGGCCAACAGCTCCGCCCCCCCCGCAGCTACTCGCCCAAGCCTCTCCAGGTTCTCCTTTACCCAAATCCAGATAGCAGATGTTCTGAAAGAGCTGCAAAACCTGGACCCGTACAAATCAGCTGGGCTTGACAATCTGGACCCTCTATTTCTGAAACTATCTGCCGCCATTGTCGCAACCCCTATTACCAGCCTGTTCAACCTCTCTTTCATGTCGTCTGAGATCTCCAAGGATTGGAAAGCTGCCGCAGTCATCCCCCTCTTCAAAGGGGGAGACACCCTGGACCCAAACTGTTACAGACCTATATCCATCCTGCCCTGCCTATCTAAGGTCTTCGAAAGGCAAGTCAACAAACAGGTCACTGACCATCTCGAATCCCACCGTACCTTCTCCGCTGTGCAATCTGGTTTCCGAGCTGGTCACGGGTGCACCTCAGCCACGCTCAAGGTACAAAATGATATCATAACCGCCATCGATAAAAGACAGTACTGTGCAGCCGTCTTCATCGACCTTGCCAAGGCTTTTGACTCTGTCAATCACCATATTCTTATCGGCAGACTCAGTAGCCTCGGTTTTTCTGATGACTGCCTTGCCTGGTTCACCAACTACTTTGCAGACAGAGTTCAGTGTCAAATCGGAGGGCATGCTGTCCGGTCCTCTGGCAGTCTCTATGGGGGTGCCACAGGGTTCAATTCTCGGGCCGACTCTTTTCTCTGTATACATCAATGATGTTGCTCTTGCTGCGGGCGATTCCCTGATCCACCTCTACGCAGACGACACCATTCTATATACTTCTGGCCCTTCCTTGGACACTGTGATAAATAACCTCCAAACGAGCTTCAATGCCATACAACACTCCTTCTGTGGCCTCCGACTGCTCTTAAATGCTAGTAAAACCAAATGCATGCTTTTCAACCGTTCGCTGCCTGCACCCGCACGCCTGACTAGCATCACCACCCTGGATGGTTCCGACCTTGAATATGTGGACATCTATAAGTACCTAGGTGTCTGGCTAGACTGTAAACTCTCCTTCCAGACTCATATCAAACATCTCCAATCGAAAATCAAATCTAGAGTCGGCTTTCTATTCCGCAACAAAGCCTCCTTCACTCACGCCGCCAAACTTACCCTAGTAAAACTGACTATCCTACCGATCCTAGACTTCAGCGATGTCGTCTACAAAATTGCTTCCAACACTCTACTCAGCAAACTGGATGCAGTTTATCACAGTGCCATCCGTTTTGTCACTAAAGCACCTTATACCACCCACCACTGCGACCTGTATGCTCTAGTCGGCTGGCCCTCGCTACATATTCGTCGCCAGACCCACTGGCTCCAGGTCATCTACAAGTCCATGCTAGGTAAAGCTCCGCCTTATCTCAGTTCACTGGTCAGGATGGCAACACCCACCCGTAGCACGCGCTCCAGCAGGTGTATCTCACTGATCATCCCTAAAGCCAACACCTCATTTGGCCGCCTTTCGTTCCAGTTCTCTGCTGCCTGTGACTGGAACGAATTGCAAAAATCGCTGAAGTTGGAGACTTATCTCCCTCACCAACTTCAAACATCTGCTATCTGAGCAGCTAACTGATCGCTGCAGCTGTACATAGTCTGTCGGTAAATAGCCCACCCATTTTTACCTACCTCATCCCCATACTGTTTTTATTTTACTTTTCTGCTCTTTTGCACACCAATATCTCTACCTGTACATGACCTTCTGGTCATTTATCACTCCAGTGTTAATCTGCAAAATTGTAATTATTCACCTACCTCCTCATGCCTTTTGCACACAATGTATATAGACTCCCTTTTTTTCTTCTGTGTTATTGACTTGTTAATTGTTTACTCCATGTGTAACTCTGTGTTGTCTGTTCACACTGCTATGCTTTATCTTGGCCAGGTCGCAGTTGCAAATGAGAACTTGTTCTCAACTAGCCTACCTGGTTAAATAAAGGTGAAATAAAAAAAAAATAAAAAAAAATGGATCCCCGTTAGCTGCTGCCAAAGCTGCAGCTACTCATCCTGGGGTCCAGCAAAATTAAGGCAGTTTATACCATTTTAAAAACATTACAATACATTCACATGTTTCACAACACATTGTGCATCCTCAGGCACATACTCCACCACTACCACATATATACAGTACTAAATCCATGTGTATGTATAGTGCGTATGTTATCGTGTGTGTGTGTGTGTGTGTATCCATGTGTCTGTGCCAATGTTTGTGTTGCTTCACAGTCCCCGCTGTTCCATAAGGTGTTTTTTTTTATCTGTTTTTTTTTAAATCTAATTTTACTGCTGCATCAGTTACTTGATGTGGAGTGGAGTTCCATGTAGTCATGGCTCTATGTAGTACTGTGTGCTTCCCATAGTCTGTTCTGGACTTGGGGACTGTGCAGAGACCTCTTGTGGCTTGTCTTGTGGGGTATGCATGGGTGTCCGAGCTGTGTGACGGTAGTTTAGAGAGACAGCTCGGTGCATTCAACATGTCAATACCTCTCATAGATAAAAGTAGTGATGAATTCAATCTCTCATCCACTTTCAGCCATATTATTAATATTAGCTCTCTGTGTACATCCAAGGACCAGCCGTGCTGCCCTGTTCTGAGTCCTTTTTTTGTGGCACCAGACCACATGACTGAACAGTAGTCAAGGTGCGACAAAACTAGGGCCTGTAGGATCTGCCTTGTTGATTATGTTGTTAAGAAGGCAGAGCAATTTTTTTATTATAGACAGACTTCTGCGTCAATATGTTTTGACCATGACAGTTTACAATCTAGGGTTACTCCAAGCAGTTTAGTCATCTCAACTTGCTCAATTTCCACATTATTTATTACAAGATTTAGTTGAGGTTTAGGGTTTAGTGAGTGTTTTGTTCCAAATACAAAGTTTTTTTTTTTGAATATTTAGGGCTAACTTATTCCTTGCCACCCACTCTGAAACTAACTGCAGCTCTTTGTTGAATGTTGCTGTCATTTCAGTAGCTGTAGTAGCTGACGTGTATAGTGTTGAATCATCCACATACATAGACACTCTGGCTTTACTCAAAGTTAGTGGCATGTCGTTAGTAAAAATATTTAAAAAATCAAGGGGCCCAACAATGGTACTGGACCTGAAATTATTGGCTGTTTTTTGGAGTCTTTTAATGCTAAAATCAGTTCTTTAAAATCAATTTTCAAATGTTCCGAGCTAGCCTTGAGGATGATACACTCATTTATCATTTTTAAAAAGTGTCATGAGTGAGTGCATCACAAATATCTTTCTAGATTGTTGATGCATCCTCCTCCCAATACAGCCTCTTCCAACACCACGGGTAGGGGAAGTCTTGCTTTGAAGTCAAGTCAGCTTATATTGTTGCTAGCTAACATGCTACTGAACAGTAACACTAGCACATTGACATGCATGTTGGTATTAAAAGACAGCAACGTATTCACCTAAAAATGTAAGTGTTTAGGCATATCATTAGTTAGCAAGCAATCACATTAATTGTGCAAAAATCTGACCAGCTAGCGAAGCACTTCTAGCCAGTCAGTGGCGCTGACAGATTGAAACTGGTATCAACAAAATGTGTTTCAATCTATCCCATAAAACATGACATTACTAACTAAGCATCAATTAACTAACACCATTTTAAAGTTCATTAGGAAGTTTAGTTAATAAGTTAGACACTCACCAGACAACTTTGGTAGGTAGCTAGCTAGATAGCTTGGTTTCCATTTTCCAACAGATGTTTCTAATCTCCCTGATTGGTCATCAACGGTTGCTGTGCGTGGAAGTCATGTGTTCACCAGAAATGGCTTCTGGTAAACTGTTTGCCACTAATGGCAATAAATGTTGTTGCCTCAGGTTTGCCACAGTTTTAAATAGAATCTTGAGAGAATTGTTTGACAGACAAAAATCTATGGCGAACTGTTTGCCACTAGTGGCAATAAACATTATTGTTGCCAAAGGTTTGCCGCAGATTCAGAACATTTGCAAACTTCTGACAATATTTTGTGACACACTATTTAGTTTGCAACAAATTTGCCTCAATCTTGCGAGAAGTCTTCTGCCACAAATACATTTTTGTAAGGGAGCTCATTCATCATGGCCACGAGCAAATCCATAACTGGCCATCATCCATTATATAGATATGTAGTGTGTGTTGTGGAGTCCATTTGCAATAAAGATGTGACAAAGCCATTGCTGTCAATGACACCATATTCCATGCATGTTATACAGGCAAGTGAAACATCTTTCTTGGACTGAGCTCTTGAGAAATAAAATATTATCATGATGGGTCATTATGGAATATATTGCTGGAACACATATGGTACAGATGGAAATTGTTTTCACTTGAATGGCATTATCAGTATCATAGAACCCTGTGATTGTGTGAGATCTCACCAGAATACACCTCCTTTTATGCTTGGATCTTGGGATCATGTACTGTTTGTGCTTCTCACTTTTTCGGCCCTCTAAGCACTGATATGATAAACTATTTGCGTTATGGACAGGATTTGTAAGATAAATGCACAGGTTTGATCTCTATGGTATTGTGTCCTCATAGGAGCTGAATGTGATATAGCCTATTGTGACATTCCGTAATAGTTTTGCCACAGTCAAGGTCCCCTGTGTGACATTAAGTCCACATTTCTCTGCAGATCATAGGGGACAGGAATGTGTGGAAAGACAGAAGAAGAGACACAAGCCATTGCCACAGAACACTTTAGAGACTTAAAAAATTAAAAGGCCTTTTCTCTTGATTTCTCTGTGTGGTCGGATAAAGAAATATATTTATCTCTGTTCTGTGCAGGCTCTGCAAAGCCAGTTTTATTTTGTTATAGCGCTGGAGGGACTAAAGAAATACCTCAAGGCTATGTAATTCAACAACAAAAGGAAACCTATGTAAGCATTGTTCCACGTGGCCAAACAAATCATTTTCTCGCTTTGCAAGCTTCTGGCCTTCAGTGTCAGGAAATGATTTTCTGCTGCGGAGGTGGCTTTATGGATACAGTTCTTTAGCAATGGTTTAATCGGTGGTGGTGGTCAATAGCTCCTGTTCTCCTACTGTAGCTGCTTTCTTTTACCATGAGGACCCTATGGATTTTTTCAGCTCTGTCTCAGATGTCTGCACAATTAGCAGTGATAGAATACATTGGCTGTAATCGAGGACTGGCATTTTAATTCAGGCATTGCTCGATACAATCTCTTTGTCCATGTAAATGTACAATTCCATTAGGTCATTATATAATTTATTGGCATGAAGATCAATCAGTTGAGCATACTGTTTTGCAGCCTTGATGTTGCCCGTCGTAATGGAGATGGCATTGAAAATTCAAAACTACAAGGCTAGAGTTCAATGTTCCCACACATAATTAGCATGAAAAAATGATTGGTTATGTGCAATTAGGGAGCGGGAGCACGGCATTAGGGCACCATTGAGCTGATGGGAGATACAAGATAGGTCAAGTCTTTGCCTTTGCGCTGCTGTCTCTGTTTTAGTTAATGTTTCTCTGAAGTAACATTTTAGAGCTAGTGTTGCACTCGATGCACCCATGGTAATAGGTGCTGGCAGGTTTTCTTTTACACCCAGCAGTGGTTTGCGCATTGCTGTGGAAAAGAGCTCTCATCCGTCTGGAAGTAGCCCTCAACTGACCCTGTGATCTAAGCATTTTCTGCTGAAAAATTGAGTCTCACTGGTTGTCTTAATCAGAGATGTAGATAAGCCAGCAGCCATACCATCCTGCACCTCTCTGTTGGGAAATAATTCAAGTTAAGGGCTTTGATTTTCTTGATCAGGTGGTGGGCATGGCAGTTTTTGCATGTTTCTTTGAGAACAGTCTACACTGTATTCCTGATCAATTTGATGTTATTTTAATGGACAAAAAAGTTGGTTTTCTTTCAAAAACAAGGACATTTCTAAATGACCCCAAACTTTTGAAAGGTAGTGTATATATACGAAATATCGATGTTTATTGCTCACTTTACACATGTTATTGTTGTTGAGACTGACGTTTTCCATATGCTCCATTGTTGTTTTTAGCTATGGGTAATACCTGTAATGGGTAATACCTATGGGTAATACACACAGACAAGCACTGCTGTCATACACAGTGATAGGTGACCGCATTTTTCCTCTGTTCCAATCCTCTGACAATTTGGATCTCCACCCATCCCAATATACTAATGTCATGTGTCCTGACACCTCTGTGGTTGTATGGCCAACCCCTTGAGCCACCCAAGTTCACTAGATCAGCTGAAGACCTGCTTCCTGTCATCACACTGTCACAGTGGTTTGTGAGAATGGTGTGAGTGGATGTGGGTGGGGTGTGTGTAAATGCATGCATGTTTGTACTGTATAATGTGTGAGCAAAAGTGTTAAATTGTCAACAGTTGTGTTGGCTGTGCGTCAGCAACTATATGTGTGTGAGTATACCTTTGTGTGAGCTGTGACTATAACAAGCTAAGTGAACGGCAGAGATTTTGTCTCTTTTCAGGTGCGGAAAAGGTTCCTTGTGTGAGTGACCATCCCCTTGCAGACGACCCATAACCCAACAGGTCTCAGTGTGATGTGAGAAACCCACTGATACCAATGATCCAGATTCAGCTTACTGTGCAGCAGTAAGCGACTGAAATAGATGTTGCCAGACTTGGAAGGCCTGTCAATACCCAGCAATATTACCCACTGTGTCACTGCGACAGAGCCAGCCTCCAATTGTTCACCCCTCTTTTTGCCATGTGAGTCTCATTCCCTGTGTTAATGGGGGCAATAGGGAGAGAAGTTGTTCTGCTTCACGATTCCAGTGAATGTGTTTCTCCTCTCTAAAAAGGGACAAATGGTAAATGCCAGTGAAATGCCACAGGTATCCATCTAGCTGACCTTCAGAACAACAGGTCACTCAGTGGACCATGGTACATCCCAGGCAAGAGACCATAGCTCCTCCTTTTATTTTTAAATGTATGTTTGTTTTACAGTGTTTTACAGCTAAGCATCCAAACAACTGCTAAGTATTTTCCTTAATTGACAAGCTGTAGTGTCAATCCAGTGACAATAACAAGTAATTTCGGTTAAACCAGAACTAAAGTCTTGCATAATTGGTCAGATTCTTGATTAAGTTCATGTTAAGAGAAGAGATAGAATGAGGGTCGTAACTGGAACAAAGAGCTCCACCCTTTCTCTTTGCAAGTTATGGCAAGTATATGGGCCAAAATTTCCCCTCCCCTCCCAAAATTCGAAAGATGCTAACATGTGAAATTGTGATTTGTCTAAATAACCAGTGATGGAAAACTCAAGCACCGGAACTAATTCTACTGATCTCACAGATCTACTGTACCATTTATGTTTACGTAGTCTGTCCATGAGCGATATCATAACAAGCAACACTCCCAGAACGTTTCCATCTGGCTCCCATTAGGTTGAGAGATACCACTGGAGGAGACTGTTGCTGTGTTCGAGAAACTCCACATTTAGCAAAACAAACATGTCCTTGATCCTGTGTGTGTAATCGCCATTCTGTTGAAAAACAGACCTCCCAACAAACAAGGGACATCCTGAGGACATTTGGCGACGTTCTCATTAGGTCCCTTAAGGGAACGTTGTGTGATGGTCCCAATGGAATGATCTCTGGGGGACCTTTGTGTCGTCCCCTGTATGTTCCCAGGATATCACTGAGGACCATATCAGGAACATTTAGGACGTTCTCAGGACTTTTGTTCTCTGGGGGACCTTTTTATAGTTCCCAGGTTTTTCCTGAGGACATGTTTAGGATGTTCTTGGGATGTGGTGTCATGGTCCCCTGAAGGTTCCCTGAATGTTCTTGGGATGCTGTGTCATGGTCCCCTAAAGGTTTTGTCTAATCCCGGGGACATCCCCAAGGACGCTTTTAGGACGTTCTTGGGACATTGTGTCATGGTCCCCAAGAACGTCCTAAAAACGTCCCGAAGAACGTCCTAAAAACATAATTGGGATGTCCCCAGGACCAACCGGGAACTACACAAAACCTCCAGGGGACCATGACACAACGTCCTGACAACTTTAGGCAACCATTTTGTGATGTCCCAGGGACGTCCTAAGGACTCATTATTGTTTGCAGGGCTCTCTCTTCCTCTAACGGCACCAGTATCCATATCTATTTACTATGCTGACCCCGGCACCCAGCTGGCTCTTATGAGAACAACCAAATCACTTCAAACATGAGGATTCTGTAAACACAGACTGTAACCCAGGCAAGGCTCAAATGAAGAAAGCTGCATGTTTGTCAGTTCCTGTGTAAAACAAGAACAGCGGCTTGTTGTTGCATAGGTAACTGCCTGGTTGCACACGACAAGGACCTTGAAACGATCTTGCATCTGATAAGGCTAATCATATGCAGTACATTACATTATGCAGTCATCCATTATTCATTGGTGTTAGCAGACAGGCCTTCTGACCCTTTGGCCGCAACACCAGTACCTTAAGTAATATATGTATGCACCTGTGTTATGCTAGTAATTATTGCCTGGTTGATAAACCACCTTTCAACCTCTGTATTTTTATGTCACAAATGTGCGCCCTCTCTTTCCTAGTCACAAACATATCCCTTGCCTTCTATTCCAGTTCTATGTCTCTCTCTGGATGTTACGTCGACCCCAAGCGTGCTTTTCACACTCCATGTGAGTACTTTTTTTTCATGTTTACATTTTAGTCATTTAGCAGACACTCTTATCCAGAGTGACTTACAGGAGCAATTAGGGTTAAGTGCTTTGCTCAAGGGCACATTGACCGATTTTTCACCTAGTCTGCTCAGGAATTCGAACCAGCAACTTTTTGGTTACTGGTCCAACACTACCGCTAGGCTACCTGCCCACCAAAACACAGGTAGTGCCACAGACTACTGAAATCAGTGTTTTCCACAAGCACATGGAATAGCCAGCCAAATATAAAAAGTAGCCAGCCAGCATCCCCCGGGCCTGGGGGCTCCAGGAGGGCTTGCCGAACAAGCTCTATTTTGTCGCCTCTGGTACATTCTAATGCCTTGATTCCATCTGAAATACAGTGCAAAATTATTGAATACTTTATTGAGTTTAACTCCGAGTTTGGAAACATTAGTTGTGATATTGTATTTACAATTTAAATGACTCAAAATGTATGAATTCAAAGTATTCAATATATCATCTAAGAGAACATGAAACCTTTTTTTGTACATATAACCTGTCTTCCTTTGAGATTAAAGTACTTTACTGCAAGACACAGAATGAATTGCCATAATTATGTTTGTTCTTCAAACAACATATTTTATTAAAACAGAAAAATAAAGTAAATAGCCCAAATGATCTATAAATAAATAAATTAAAGGCATTTCCCAGCTATGTGCAATACAAGTATGATTGAAGAATGAAGCAGGTGTTAAACATGGACTTTGCTACACAGAATACAGCAATTTACTGATCCATTGTCATCACTTTGATTAAATCAGTAGACCTAGATCAATATCATATAAGTGTCATTAGCTTTTAAAACAATTAAATCTGTTTTATTTTACCCTATTTTGGACAAGAGTGAGGCCATCTCTCCACTAGCCTAACTATTGTTCCTGCAGTGAGGATTCACCATCTTAAGCTGCATACCACCCTGCATTCCACTGCTGGCCTGCCTCGGAAGCTAAGCTCGGTTGGTCCTGGATGTAGACCAGATGTTGCTGGATGTGGTGTTGGATGGCCGGTAGGAGGTACTCTTTCCCCTGGTCTTAAAAAAAAATATCCCAATGCCCCAGGACAGTGATTGGGGACATTGCCTTGTGTAAGGTGCTGTCTTTCAGGTGTATGTGAAGCCGGCTGTATAGCCGGCAGGCGGTGCTAGTGGAAAACACTGTGCAATGCTAATTAGAAAGTGATTGAGGACACAGAGGGATAATATTTTCTAAATGTGCTGCCATATAAATGTTCCACTAAGCAGAGGCCAGAGTTTAGTGAGCCATTGAGCACACCACCAGTATTAGTGTGGAACAGAGGCTCTCCTATAAATCCTGCTCCATTACTTCCTTTAAGGCAGTAGGGAGCATTACATCACATTGAGAATGGCACCAGGGAGACACAATGCATTATCTAAATCCAATAGGCCTATATCACCAAAGTGATTTTTATTTACCGAGTGTGTGAGAGTTGCACTGGGTTTGGCCTTTGCAGTTGCAGAGTGATTTGGCCTTTGAACTCTGATAGGATAGTTAAAGTGTGATCGTCATCATCCTAGAGCAGCGTGATCTGCCCTTAACGAGTCTCTGTCAGTCAGCTTTAACATTTTGTTCCCCCCAAACCCAACAATTACATGACTGCAGTTCATTTTCACTGTTATTTAAAGGATACTCTGTAATTAGCCAATGAGCAATTGCCTAAGCTATCTAAAGAACCACTGTGTTCCTATAGGGAACCTGTTATCAGCAGCCTGAGGTATTACTATGAACAAGAAAGTATGCCCTTATAAAAGATGCTGATGGTTAAAATGAATGGATGTCTAGAATCCACAAATCTTGACAAGGAAGTATCTATCTTACTCTCTTGTTTCTTACCAACCCATCATACACTACATGACCAAAAGTATGTGGACACCTGCTCGTTGAACATCTCACTCCAAAATCATGAGCGTTAATATGGAGGTTGTCCCCCCTTTGCTGCTATAACAGCCTCCACTCTTCTGGGAAGGCTTTCCACTAGATGTTGGAACATTGCTTGCGGGGACTTGCTTCCATTCAGCCACAAGAGCATTAGTGAGGTCCGACACTGATGTTGGGCGTTTAGGCCTGGCTCGCAGTCGGCGTTCCAATTCATGCCAAAGGTGTTTGATAGGGATGAGGTCAGGGCTCTGTGCATGCCAGTCAAGTTCTTCCACACCGATCTTGACAAACCATTTCTGTATGGACCTCGCTTTGTGCATGGGGGCATTGTCATGCTGTAACAGGAAAGAGCCTTCTCCAAACTGTTGCCACAAAGTTGGAAGGACTTAATTATATAGAATGTCATTGTATGCTGTAGAGTTAAGATTTCCCTTCACTGGAACTAAGGTGCTTAGCCCAAACCATGAAAAACATCCCCAGACCATTAATCTAGCAGGGCAGAAATTTGTTGAAATTCCTTGTTGGAAAGGTGGCATCCTATGACGGTGCCACTTTGAAAGTAACTGAGCTCTTCAGTAACGCCATCCTACTGCCAATGTTTCTCTATGGAGATTGCATGGCTGTGTGCCCGATTTTATACACCTGTCAACTGGTGTGGCTGAAATAGTAATCACCAGAAAAATAATCCTATGAACATCATGATGTGATGGATATGTTTCAGGGGTTTGAATCATGCCCCGGAAGGATTCCCTTTGATCTTGGACAAGTCGATTAATGATATTTACAATAGTCCTCGGATAGGAAAAGGTGTCTCTATGATGCCATATCACCTCTAACTAACTGTAACTAAGGAGAGTGGCTTTACCATCAGTCCTATTTTAGGCCAACAAACAGCTAATTGATAATAAAATACACAAAATACAAGCACGTATATCCTACCAACGGAACATTAAAAACTGTAATATCTTATGTTTCACAGAGTCGTGGCTGAACGACGACAAGATTAACATACAGATGGCGGGTTTTAAGCTTTTTCAGCAGGATAGAACAGAGGCCTCTGGTAAGACAAGGGTGACAGCCTATGTATATTTGTCAACAACAGCTGGTGCACGAAATCTAAGAAAGTCTTGAGGTTTTATTTGCCTGAGGTAGAGTATCTCATGATAAACTGTAGACGACGCTATTTACCAAAATATTTTACATCTATAGTTTTTGTAGCTGTGTATATACCACCGCAGACCGATGCTGGAACTAAGACCGCACTCAATGAGCTGTATACGGCCATAAGCAAACAGGAAAACGATCATCCCGAGGCAGCGCTCTTAATGGCCGGGGACTGTAATGCAGGGAAACTCAAATCCGTTCTACCTATTCTCAACCAGCATGTTAAATGTGCAACCAGAGGCAAAAAACTCTAGTCTACCTTTACTCCACACACAGAGATGCATACAAAGCTCTCCCTCGCCCTCCATTTGGCAAATCTGACCATAATTCTATCCTCCTGATTCCCGCTTACAAGCAAAAACTAAAGCCGGAAGCACCAGTGACTCAGTCAATAAGAAAGTGGTCAGATGAAGCAGATGCTAAACTACAGGACTGTTTTGCTAGCACAGACTGGAATATGTTCCCAGGATTCTTCCGATGGCATTGAGGAGTATACCACATCAGTCACTGGCTTCATCAATAAGTGCATCGATGACGTCGTCCCCACAGTGACCGTACGTACATACAGTACACCCAACAGAAGCCATGGATTACAGGCAACATCTGCACTGGGCTAAAGGTTAGAGTTGCCGCTTTCAAGGAGCGGGACTCTAATCCGGAATATTATAAGATATCCCGCTATACCCTCTGACGAACCATCAAACAGGCAAAATGTCAATACAGGACTAAGATTGAATCGTACTACACTGACTCCGACACTCGTTGGATGTGGCAGGGCTTTCAATCTATTACAGACTGCAAAGGGAAGCACAGCCACGACCTTCCCAGTGACGCGAGCCTACCAGATGAGCTAAATAACTTTTACGCTCGCTTCGAGGCAAGTAACACTTAAACATGCATGAGAGCACCAGCTGTTCTGGACGACTGTGTGATCACGCTCTCCATAGCAGATATGAGTAAGACCTTTACCAGAGGGCCAGATGGATTACCAGGACGTGTACTCCGAACATGCGCTGACCAACTGGCAAGTGTCTTCACTGATATTTTTAACCAGTCTTAACTGAGTCTGTAATGACAACATGTTTCAAGCAGACCACCATAGTCCCTGTGCCCAAGAACACTAAGGTAACCTGACTAAATGACTACCGACCCATAGCGCTCATGTCTGTAGCCATGAAGTGCTTTGAAAGGCTGGTCATGGCTCACATCAACACCATTATTCCAGAAACCCTAGACCCACTACAATTTGCATACCGCCCCAACAGATCCACAGATGATGCAATCTCTATTGCCCTCAACACTGCCCTTTTCCCCCTGGACAAAAGGAACACCGATGTGAGAATGGTATTAATTGACTATAGCTCAACGTTCAACATCATAGTACCCTCAAAGCTCATCACTAAGCTCAGGACCCTGGGACTAAACACCTCCTTCTGCAACTGGATCCTGGACTTCCTGACGGGTCACCCCCAGGTGGTAAGGGTAGGGAACAACAAATCCACCACACTGATCCTCAACACGGGGGGGGGGGCCTCAAGGGTATGTGCTCAGTCCCCTCCTGTACTCCCTGTTCACTCATGACTGCATGGCCAGGCACGATTCCAACACCAGCATCAAGTTTGCAGATGACACAACAGTGGTAGGCCTGATCACCGACAACGATGAGACAGCCTATAGGGAGGAGGTCAGAGACCTGGCCGTGTGGTGTCAGGACAACAACCTCTCACTCAACGTGATCAAGACAAAGGAGATGATTGTGGACTACAGGAAAATGAGGGCCAAGCATGCCCCCATTCTCATCGACAGGGCTATAGCGGAACAGTTTGGTGTCCACATCCCCAGCAAACAATTATGGTCCAAACACACCAAGACAGTCGTGAAGAAGGCATGACAAAGCCTATTCCCCCTCAGGAGACTGAATAGTTTTGGCATGGGTCCTCACATCCTCAAAAGGTTCTACAGCTACACCATCGAGAGCATCCTGACTGATTGCATCCCTGACTGGCATGGCAACTGCTCGGCCTCTGACCGCAAGGCACTACAGAGGGTAGTGCGTACGGTCCAGTACTTCACTGGGGCCAAGCTTCCTGCCATCCAGGACCTCTATACCAGGCGGTGTCAGAGGAAGGCCCTAAAAATTGTCAAAGACTCCAGCCACTCTAGTCATAGACTGTTCTCTCTGCTGGCAAGCGGTACCGGAGTGCCAAGCCTAGTTCCAAAAGGATTCTTAACAGCTTCTACCCCAAGCCATAAGACTCCCGAACAGCTAATCAAAGGGCTACCCAGACCCCTCTCTTACGCTGCTGCTACTCTCTGTTTATAATCTATGAATAGTCACTTTAACTTTACCTACATGTACATATTACCTCAATTACCTCGACTAACCAGTGCTCCCGCACATTGACTCTGTACCAGTACCCCCTGTATATAGTGTCGCTATTGTTATTTTACTGCTGCTGTTTAATTCATTGTTACTTTAATTTTCTATTTTTTACTTAACACTTATTTTTATTTATTACTTAAAGCATTGTTGGTTAAGGGCTTGTAAGTAAGCATTTCACTGTAAAGTCTACACCTGTTTGTAACCATGTGCGCTGAGAGTCGGGAAGCAAGTTCTGGGAGTGAATGTTTTAATAAATAATCACAACATAATACAAAATAAGAAACACAAACAACGCACAGCCATAACCCAGGAACAGAAACAATAACGCCTGTGGAAGGAACCAAAAGGAGTGACATAAATAGGGCAGGTAGTCAAGGAGATGATGGAGTCCAGGTGAGTGTCATTATGCGCTGATGCATGTAACGATGGTGAAGGGTGTGCGCCATAATGAGCAGCCTGGTGACCTAGAAGCCGGAGAGGGAACACACGTGACACTGTTCGGCCTATGTAACAAATACGATTTGATTTGATTTGATTCAGGGGAAAGGAAGCATCAACAATAGTGATATGCCTGCATAGCCTTTTACAGTTGGCGTTATATCCCTGTATGTGGTAGATAAGTTTCATATATCTTATCAACTTGCATTTAGGGTGATGTAATGGATGAGATTCAGAAGGAGTACAGAGAGAGAGAAAGGGGGAGTAGATGGAGGAGGAAAGGAAGGAAATGATATGAAGGTAATGTTCCTTACAGAGAAAATGCAGGTGGGGGAAGATGATGAATGTGTCTCTTTCTGGTACATAAACATTGATGAATTTTTGTTGACAACAGCATTCACGTTGAAATGAAATGTCTCATTCATATTCAGGGATTTTTAAGTTCCAATTCTGCTACACACTTATAGTACAGTAATTTGTTGATCATTAAATATGAATAAATTGCTCTCACAAGTACTTAGATCCGTTGGATTGCTAATCCCACTCGTATGTTTTTCTACGTTGTGGATTTCCACATCAAGGATCCTGAGGAGCTGAAGGTTGCTTGTGTATATGCCTCAATCCCTGGAAACCGCATGTACTGTACACTTCCTCTGTTTGTCTCTATCTGTCAGTTATAAATCAACTTTGACAAGTGCAGCTAAGCAGTTCTTTCCCAGTGTACCCACAGGGTGACTTATGCTAATTAAGTATCTAAATCGCGAGCCTTGCCCTCACCAGAATAAATCCTGTTTGCTCCTTCATGCTGACTGGGTCTCGGTGTAATCCTCCCCTCCAGGCTATCCACTGATTTCCCACATTTCCGTAATTTGAGTTCTCACTGCAGCTCTAATCAATATTCAATCAGATATAAACCGTCCAGGTAAAGATACCCACTGAAAGGGATTTGGGGATTCTTATGCGGATCCCCATTAGGTGTTAACGAAGCAGCAGCCATTCTTCCTAAGGTCCACACAAAACATAGAACATGACAAAATACAGAACACTAATGGACAAGAACAGCAACACAAAGTTCAACTAAGAACACTACCACTAAAGAACGATATAACTAAAGTCTCTTAGGTTTCATATTAAGACATTCCCATTGAGGCAAGTCTGCAGAGAAGTGACACAAAATCGTGTGATATAAATTAAAAAGGAGATTACGAAAATATCTCTACTACTGCAACTAAATAATACAGCTAAAGAATAATGAGTGTGTGTAGTGTGTGTGTGTGTGTGTGTGACTCCTACAGCTGGCTTCGCCCTACCTGGTAGTGGGAGGGGTGAAGAACCAGGAGGGTAGTGGGAGGGGTGAAGAGCCAGGAGGGTAGTGGGAGGAGTGAAGAACCAGGGGGGTAGTGGGAGGGGTGAAGAACCAGGGGGGTAGTGGGAGGGGTGAAGAACCAGGGAGATAGGGGGAGGGGTGAAGAACAAAGTTTACCATGTTATGGTCCAGAAATTCCATAAGAATAGTAAACTAACAAACATTCGACCAACTGGGGACATTTTATTGATCCCCACAATGAAAAAGGCTATTTCTAGGGAGTTTAGGGTTAGAATTCGATTTAGGTTAAGAATTAGAGTTAGGGTTAGGGGTTAAAGCTTAGGGTTAGGAGTTAGGTTTAGGGATAAGGTTAAAGGTTAGGGTTAGGGGATTGGAAAAATAGGATTTTGAATGGGAATCAGTTGTGTCCCCACAAGGTTAGTAAAACAAGATTGTGTGTGTGGTTATGTGTTTTAAAATGATTTTATTACATGCCTGTTATCTGAGGTGGAAGAGTATTCCATGTAGTCACTGCTCTATACAGTACTGTTTGTCTTTCAGACTCCCTTCTGGACTTAGGGACTGTGAAGATACCCCTGATTGCGTGTCTTCTTGGGTATGTTTGGGTTAACTGGCAGAACAGACAATTTGGTACTTTCAGCACATCAATACTTCTTACAAAGACCAGCAGTGATGCAGTCAAGCACTCCTCAACTTTGAACCAGGAGAGACTGACATGCATTTTATTGACATTGGCCATCCGTGTACAATTGAGGGCCAGTAAAATGTTCTAAATCCTTTTTTGCCTCACCTGACCATACAACTAGGCAATTGTCAAGATGCGACAAAACCAGAGCTTATCAGGACTAGTTTGGGTGCATGTGATGTTAAAAAAGACGAGCATCTCTATCACAGACGGACCTCTCCCCATCTTTATAACAATAGAATTAATGTGCTTTGACCATACTTAACACCAATAAGTTTAGTCTCTTCTACTTGCTCAACAGCCACACTATCCATTACCAGATTCAGCTGAGGTCCAGTACGTTTTTTTTTTACCTTTATTTTACTAGGCAAGTCAGTTAAGAACAAATTCTTATTTTCAATGACGGCCTAGGAACAGTGGGTTAACTGCCTGTCCAAGGGCAGAACGACAGATTTTGTACCTTGTCAGCTCGGGGATTTGAACTTGCAACCTTTCAGTTACTAGTCCAATGTTCTAACCACTAGGCTACACCGCCACCCCTTAAGGAATGATTTGTTCCAGATACAATGCATTTGGTTTTAGGTACACTACCGGTCAAAGGTTTTAGAACACCTACTCATTCAAGGGTTTTTCTTTATTTTTTACGATTTATGGACTTGATCTTTTACCAAATAGAGCTATCTCTGTATACCCCCTCCCCCCCCACCTTGTCACAACACATCTGATTGGCTCAAACGCATTAAGAGGGAAATAAATTACATTTTTTTAAGAAGGCACACCTGTTAATTGAAATGCATTCCAGGTGACTACCTCATGAAGCTGGTTGAGAGAATGCCAAGAGTGTGCAAAGCTGTCATCAAGGCAAAGGGTGGCTACTTTGAGGAATCTAAAATATTAAATGATTTGTTTAACATATTTTCTATTACTACATTTCATAGTTTTGATGTCTTCACTATTATTCTACAATGTAGAAAATAGTAAAAATAAAGAAAAACCCTTGAATGAGTAGGTGTTCTAAAACTTTTGACCGGTAGTATATGTTCAGGACTAGCTTCTTCCTAGCCACCCATTCTTAAACTTTTTTTTTTAGCTTGGAACAACCTGTCATTGTTATAAAGGAATAAGGAATCTGAAAGTCATTGTTATAAAGGCATATTGAATCTGAAAGTCATTGTTATAAAGGCATAATGAATCTGAAAGTCATTGTTAAAGAGAAAATGTATTTGAAAGTCATTGTTATAAAAGGAGAATGAATCTAAGTCATTGTTATAAAGGAATAATTAATCTAAAAGTCATTGTTATAGAGGGATAATGAATCTGAAAGTCATTGTTATAAAGTAATAATGAACCTAAAAAGTCATTGTTATTATGGGAGAATTAATCTAAATTGTCATTGTTATAAAGTAATAATGAATCTGAAAGGCATTGTTATAGAGGGATAATGAATCTAAAAGGCATTGTTATGAAGGGAGAATGAATCTGAAAGTCATTGTTATAGAGGGAGAATGAATCTGAAAGTCATTGTTATAAAGTAATAATAAGTCATATTAGTGGGTGTTGTTGTTGTGATATTTGAAAGTAGGTTATGATGGGGACAATTTATGTTGATTTATCACCGGAGGATCTCATGAGAGAATAAGATGTGAATTAATAAATTGACTCATATTTTTATTGGCAGCAAAATACATTTTCAATCTAGCTTTCATCGCGTTTTCCACAGGTGAGCTCATCTGGAGGAATAACTTGCTTTAATCGGTGGAATCACATTGAGATGATTGAGGGAGGTGGAGGAGGTGGCCATGTTGAAATTAAACCTAGCAGGAGATGGAGAAGGATGTGACAGTGACCTGCTTGTGAAGGCATGGATGATGGGTAACAGAGGGACTCAGAGGGAGTTATGTGGGGCTCCAGGGCACTGAGCTAAAGCGATTGGGAGGTAAGCAGGGAAAGAAATCCTCCCTGACAGAGGAATATGAAGGCCATGAGGGGAGAGGGGATAGGAAGGGTTATAGAAGGAATTGTCATCAACTTCTGAAGGCTGCTGGAATGGCTTGGTTATGGTTCTAAGAGGAGGCCTTCCTTGGCGCCAGAAGGAACAAGCAAGGAGTGAGGGTATTAGAGGAAGGGAGAGTATTAGGGTTGAATATTTTCTAGAGAATCTACCATTTCTCCTTCCAGAGAAAATTGCATGAAATTACCGGGCTTCCAGGTATTCCCGTTCAAACCGGAAGTGCTATTTAAAAGCATATACAGTAATACCAGTGAAAAAAATCAGACATGATTATACCACTGTAAATTGTGAAATACTGCATACACATTCATCTAATGGTTTCTCTATGTATTTGTTGCAATTTAATCAACTCAAAGTTCTCTCAAAGTCACCACACTATTTCGTTAATGTAGGCGTGTGAAGCACTGTCGTCCAACTGGTAGAAGTTACATTCGTTTTAGCCTAACTTTGACAGATAGATGCAACTTGGTCCCTTTGTCTTTAAAGATTATGGCTTGTTTTTATTTATTGATAACCCTCTTATTGTGGTGATTTTGTCAGAGGAAACATAGTATGTAGGCTATCTGATTTACCGCTAATCAAACCGATCAGCTGTAGCGGAGATGTTGCACCATGTGCTGCGGGTGATCAATTGCCTGCGAATCGAAACCCGCCTTATACCATGTGCCATTCCAAGGTAGGCTTATATAAACGCTAACATTTAGTTATTGCATTCGTTATCATTCGTCATCATTTGTTTACCGAAAAATCAATTGTATTTCTAGCAATAGTCAATGATCATTTCTCAAGGTCTTGATTTAAAAATATATATATAATAATTTGTCACAGCATAAAATAAATTACTGTAATGTAAATAGTAGCTGACTGATTCTCAAGGACACAAATAAAAACAAACAAATGTAGAATAACGTGAGCCTTAATTAGCCTCACAAACTTAGGGTATAGGCTACGTAAAATAAATAACCTGATACTCCTGGCCTACCCTGTAACTAACAAACAAAATAATTTGCGTAGGCTGCACCTGTTTAACTTTTGTTGTTGTTGCTAAAGTGGACTCTCAAAAAGCACAGTGCATCAGTGTTTCCTGATTTTCGTCACAAATTGGCCACAGACAGAGAATGCTCTCTCGGCCTCCTCCTCGGTTGACGGATTGCAGCGAGCGCCTCAAACAGGTGCTGCAGGTATTTGAACCTGTTGTTGGTTGCTTTGAACAGGGAGAATTTCTTAGGCAGGATCTTCCGCAGATCAGTTTCCTTTTTCTCACGTAGTTTTTCTATTGCCAAGCTGATCGCCTGCTGCAGCGTTGTCACCAGGTTTGGTGTTGACACTTGTTGTGCATCGTCAGCATCTGCTATAGCTACTCTCCTCTGCCTTTCCTCCGAACAGCCATTCGGCAGGCCGCTTTGCCATCCGTAGTAACATTGCCCTTGATGGCATTGCAAACACATTGGATTGCTCAGAACTGCGGTATTCAGGAGGTGCCTATGGGTATTTACATGAAAATCTAAATTATTCAAATGAAAAAACAGCCACATAGCCTATCCAATTTCACATAAAAGACAGACAGGACAAACCAATGCCATTATTATTAGCAGGTGTAACTTAATTTACAATCATTTACCAACCACACATACCTCTCCACAATATCTGCCAGACTGTTCCACCTTGTGCAGCAATCCAGTTTAATGTGTATCTCTTTTCCAAACTCTTCCTTCACATACCGCTGTAGCTTGTCATCGCTGACCCCCGATTTTTGAAAGTGACGTGCAATCAGCCTAACTTTCTCCACTGTGCTGCGCAGCTCCCCTCGCAGCTCATATGTTTCCTTTGGGCACCCCATCTTCCTCTTCATCATCAGCATCACTCTCATCCTCACTGTCACTCAGAATCAGGGGCTGTGCTTGAGGGCGGTATATTACTTCTGCCACAGCCATGTGCACTGTCTGCTGGTAGCACAGCTGTAGCTCTGGGACAACACGTTTCCCGTACTTCACCATAACTGATGCCCCGTCTGTATTGCTACACACAATGTGGTCTTGCATTGTGAGGTTGTATGAGGCCAGTTGCACTTCCAGCATCTCTTTCACCCTTTCCCCTGGCAGGCTACCTAGGATGCTAACCATCCCCAGATTCCAGTGCACTTGGAAGGTATGTAGATGTATATTCATAAATGGTTTGTTCTGGCTAGCGGGGTAAACTCATGTATGGTTAGTGAGAAACAGATGCCTTTCAGGCTTTTCTGCTAATTTGTCTGTTCTCTTTCACTGCATATCCTCGAACCAGTTGTGATATGTCCGAGTGATTCTTGGGTAGGGTGTGGCCATCTGTTTTTAGCGTTGATTTGATGTTGTTGCTGTTTGCAATGGAATGGTAGGAGAACCTGTCACACGCAGCTATTTCTGATACAATTTAATCTAAAGCTTGCCTCGGCTTGAGGCATGACTCCATAGTTCTGGGACGTTTTTCTGCTGAAGCCCTCTCTGCACTTGCCTCGCTATGTTGAGGGTGTATACCTGAATGTCTGATCAGTTCACTTGTTGAACCGCCTGCATTTTATCCGGTGCTTGCAGATGTTACACTCAGCATCGGTGGCATCCCAGCTAGCAATGAGCAATCGGAACTGATTGAATCAGCCCGGAATCGGGTGTCACACTCGGCCCAGTTAAAATGAATGACTGCCCAGAATCGGCCCAATGCAGTCTACTGGAATTCAGACGACTTTGCAGGCATCTTACCAGAATCCCCCCAGAAGCGGCCCGATGCAATTTTAAGTAAATGTATACAAAATGACCTGATTTAGTCATTTTAAATATTACTATTATACATTTTATACCCATCCACAATTTTTTAATATAATTGTATTTAATCATACATTTTCTACCCCCTTTTCATCATATCCAATTGTCTTGTCCCATCGCTGCAACTCCCGTAAGGCCTCAGGAGAGGCGAAGGTCGAGAGCCATGCGTCCTCCAAAACACAACCCCGCCAAGCCACACTGCTTCTTGACACAATGCATGCTTAGCCCGGAAGGAAGCCATCCGCACCAATGTGTCGGAGGAAACACCGTACACCTGGTGACCATGTCAGCGTGCATGCGCCTGATCCGCCACATGAGTCGCTACAGCGACAAGGACAGGGACATCCCGGTCCAAACCCTCCCCTAACTCAGATGACACTGGACCAATTGTGCGTCGCCTCATGGGTCTCCAGGTCGCGGCCACCGGAAACGGCCCGAGCTCAATCACCCCATTCTAGCCATAAGTAATACATGATGTTGGCCGAGTTTGACTCTCAGCCAAGTGCCCCGATTCTCAGCCAGGATCTGCCCAGATCCACTGTGCTAGCTGGGATTGATTTTGATTAACTTTGCCACACAGATTACATTTTGGGAACAAATTAAAAGCAGGTAGGCATACCGGTAGCTCAAAAGTTGGAACTCATTTTATTACCATATTAACTGCATTTCAATGTCAGGTGTAGAGTTTTAGCATAAACAATGCGTGCTTTTTCAATTATGGTGACTTTGTGTAAGTAAATACGGTAGGCTACAACAATGCGCGCACACACACTGAGCATTGACTATTGATCATGCAGACAGCAGAGCAGGCCAGAGAAGACAGATTTAGACATTGCATATAATTTAACAGTTCCATCATTTCACGTCACACTGTTCATATAAATACTTTATTATAATTTACCTGTTTCTCGCAGTTATTTATCCTGGGAGAAATTTGAAAGGAACGGAGAACCTTAGTAAATTCATGAAGAAAATTACATAAAGGATAAACAAAAAAAGGCAGACAGATCATAGCTGGCATCCAGGCCATGAGTATAGGATAGATATTATTGATGCCCTTATTAATTCCAGTTGAATGTGCTGTGAAATGACCCTTGGAGGAAGTAACCACTGAACAGAACAGCCAATGTCCCTCTGTGCTTGTGTCATTGCCAATCATACTGTATGTTCAGTGACATAAAGTGTACTGTAGCGTTAAAGCTTACCCTGATTACATCACTAATATTTGCATTTCACCTGCACATGCATGACTTGTTTTCTCAGTCACAGAGTGTGAAACATGATGACAGAATGCCAGCTGGGTTGCTATACTGTGCAGGGGCATACACCACCTGCGAGCTAAAAATATGAAATTAAGTTGGCCTATCAGCAGACAACACTGACATCATTTTTTGCGTCAGTGAACACTGCCACTACTCCTGGGTGTTATTTAGTATGTTGGAAACGAGTTGCCGGTTAAGGATCATTTCTCCCAAAGTTACATTGATTGTTATGACTGCCACACGTTGTTTATGCTTTTGGCGAAGTACTATAAAGACACAACAACTTAGGGTTCATTGTCCCCCTCAATGAAACCGGGGAGGGGACTGCAGGTCTGTCTGCATCTGTTCGTTTATACGTTAGTCACACACGGTATTTCAGACTGCACTGGGACCATTTTGACGACACTTGTATGTATGATGAGTCTTGCCATTAGAGATTTGACATTTACAAAATTACACTGATTGGCCCAAGGAGCTCACCCAAGACGATCTCAATTGGCCCGGGGGGTGCTCCATCATTCGTGGGGGACGACATGTTTACTGTTGCCTTGTTTACATTTACATTACATTTGAGTCATTTAGCAGATGGTCTTATCCAGTGCGACTTACAGTAGTGAGTGCATATATTTCCATGTTTTTCGTACTGGCAGTGTTCAATTAGCAGAAGCTCGGTCTTTGAATCCAGCCTTGTGTAGGAGGTGTTTTCAGAAGGTCTTCTAAAGCCGTGAGGTAGGCAGGTGAGGTTTATGCTGGGGGGAGATTCAGATACCCCGGCAGCCCTGAAAACAGCTGGATGAATCTGACTGCTATTCACTGCGTTACAGGTGTTCACCGTATCAGTGAAGTGGTAAATCAATGTTGTAATGGGGATGGACAGTTTCAATAGATAACATTGTTAAATGGGATGGCAATACTGTTGTGGAACTAATTCCCTGACAATAAAGATTATATGTAGGTGATAAACCTTTGGAATGACTAAATAAATGACAGATGTGTAGATATCAATGGATATCAAAGATAAAGACGCATGGCTTTTGACCTTCGTCTCTCCCGAGCCCGTACGGGAGTTGTAGCGATGAGACAAGATAGTAATTACTAACAATTGGATACCATGAAATTGGGGAGAAAAAGGGGGGTAAAATAAAAAATAAAAAAAATAAAAAAACAGCCTCTTTGGGGTAATACTGTACATACAGACTAACTGAAAGAGGACAGAAATGTCTCCAGCAAGTGGGTTACTGCATTTGCTTTAGATGCAGTTATGTAGGACATCCTGGATAAATGCAGTGTCAATAAAGAAACAGAATCAAAAGGTTTATTACACAATGTGGGTCCTGTCCTATAGTCTTTTTAATGGGCTTGACGATTAGGACATCCAATTCATGAATAAAACTCAGTCAACTTTTGACAGATGCCTTATATGACTTTTTTTTTTGCGCAGAGGACCATTGCACTACGTTTTGCCCATTGAATGCCATTACAAAAGCTTACAAAAGTTCCAAAACTGCAAGGATGCTTCCTGGAAAACGATGCGTCGCGTTCATAATGTATTGTCCTGGAACAGTCAAGCAATGACTGAAAAACTTTCGAATTTTGGGGGTTGGACAATGGTTGTAAAGTAACATTCACCAATCAATTTTAAAAAATGGGCTACTCAAGACTTTTGCCTTTGATGAACTGGTTTACCTTAGAGGGAGAGATGCAGTGGGGTAACCTGCGGGTTGGCGGAGAGAGAAAGAACACAAGCTCCAATTTGTCACTAATTGTCACGATCGTTTAAAGATGGATTGGACCAAGGTGCAGCGTGGTAGGCGTACATTTTACTTTTATTAAAATAACACCGAAAAACAACAAAATACAAAAACTAACGTATCTCTACATGCAGTGCAGAAAGTAACTACACACAAACAAGATCCCACAATCTAAGGTGGGAAAAAGGGCTGCCTAAGTATGATCCCCAGTCAGAGACAACAATAAACAGCTGCCTCTGATTGGGAACCATACTAGACCAACAAAGAAATAGAAACATAGATTTGCCCACCCAAGTCACACCCTGACCTAACCAAATAGAGGATAAACAAGGCTCTCTAAGGTCAGGGCGTCGCTGCAGGCTTCGTGCCATGGATCATCACTGGAGGCTTCGTGCAATGGATCATCACTGGAGGCTTCGGGCCATGGATCATCACTGGAGGCTTCATGCCATGGATCCTCACTGGAGGCTTCGGGCCATGGATCATCACTGGAGGCTTCGGGCCATGGATCATCACTGGAGGCCGAGTACGTGGAAATGGCACAGGACACACCGGGCTGGAGAGAAAACTAGAGGCTGGGTGCGTGGAGCTGGCACAACGCATCCTGGCTGGATACCCACGTTAGCTCGGTAAGTGTGAAGAGCTGGCGCAGGATATCCTGGGCCGAGGAGACGCACTGGAGACCAGGACCGCTGAGCCGGCACAATCCGTCCTGGACAGATGCTCACTTTAGCACGGCAAGTACGGAAATCAGGCACAGAACGCACCGGGCTAAGGGTGCGCACTGGAGGCACGGTGCGCAGAACCGGAAACATGGTATCTGAACTGTGACCAACTCCTCACCGTAATTACAGGGAGTTGGTTCTTGTTCCCACCTTTGCTCTGCTCGCCACCCCGCATCCCCCACCAAAATGTTTTTAGGCTGCCTCTGATTGGGAACCATACTAGGCCAACAAAGAAATAGAAACAGATTCGCCCAAATCACACCCTGACCTAACCAAATTGAGAATAAACAAGGCTCTCTAAGGTCAGGGCGTGACACTAATAGTCACAAATTACAACAACATGCAACACTTTCTTTGCCCCTGCCAAGATGTTGCAGAGAAAAACGATCTGTCACTGTGTCCAATTCAGAACACAGGCTACTGTAATTAACCATTGATTTACAGTGGGGTCCAAAATTATTGACATCCTTGATAAAGATGAGCAAAAATGACTGTATAAAATACATATTTCAAATACTGAGCTATATTGTACACTCAAAAAAAGTATATATCTCAAAAAGGTAGCGGTCAAAATGTTTTCAATAACTTTCAATACCTCACCTTGCGAGAATAACGTCACTGAGAACGTTGGAGAACACATTGGGAGGCATCTTAGACCATTCCTCCAAACAGAATCCTTCCAGATCCTTGATATCTTTAATCTGCGCTTGTGGACTGCCTTCTTCAATTCAATCCACAGGATTATAATTGGTTTCATGTCCGGAGACTAAAAATGGCCATTACAAAATGTTAATTTTGTAGCCAACTATCCATTTCTTTGTGGATTTTGATGTGTGCTTGTGGCTATTGTCAAATAAAATAAAATGACATTTTATTGGTCCCAATCACCTATTTAGCAGATGTGTAGCAAAATTCTTGTGTTCCTTACTCCAACAGTGCAATAATATCTAACTGTCACGTATACTCCCTCCCTCTCCGGCCTCTAGGTCATCAGGCTGCTGATTATCCCGCACACCTGTCAACATCGTCTCGCGCACCTGCGCCTCATGACACTCACCTGGACTCCATCACCTCCTTGATTATCTTCCCTATATCTGTCACTCCCCTTGGTTCTTTCCTCAGGTGTTATTGACTCTGTTGTGTGTTCATTGTTTATTTTATTTATTAAAACACTCACTCCCTGAACTTGCTTCCTGACTCTCAGCGCACTTGTGACACTAACAATACACAACAATACACACAAATCTAAAAGTAAAAGAATGGGATTTAGAAATACTAGGACGAGTCCAGAGTATAAATATACAGTATATACACTGTGTATATGGGATGTATAGACATTATGAACAGTATGTGGATAGAATATGCAGGATAGAATAGTACAGTACAAGGGAGCAACACTTTACATGTTACGTTTATGTTTTTGTTCAGTGTATAATGATATGCCATTTAGCAGATGCTTTCCAAGGCGAGTTAGTCATGTCTGCATACATTTTACATATCGGTGGCCCCAGGATGTATCCAATCAGAACTTATTGCTGACTACAGCTCATTCAGATGACAGACAGCACGTTGACATCCAAACCACAATGACAATCTGTGTACTTGTTCTGAGAAAGGCATCCATCGCTTGTGTTTGTTTACCAGGCTTTTAGGCTGGCTACTGACTGAGCAGACCTAGCTTATTTATGATGGTGACTCCAATATGGCCACCCAGGTGGAAGTTTGGAAGTACCTGTTCTGAATAAACAAGCCAGACACGCACTATGCCCACCTGGCTCTGCTGCAAAACCAATGGGGTGGTAACAACACACTGTTCCCTGGACTTGGACAAGGGTTTCAAAATCGCCTGGCAGGTGCTCAGAAGAGAGCAATGACAGAGTATTAGGGAACCCATTTCACTTTCAGTGTTTCCAACAACAGCAGAATAATGGGAATGAGTTCCAATATAAGACAAAGGTGAGCTCAAGCTAGACAGAAATATGGCAAGTGGTACCGATGCACCAAGTCAGGAACCAAAAGGACCCTGAACAGCATCTATCCCAAGCCATAAGACTGATAAATAGTTAGTGAGAGAGTTCATATTTGCATCGACCCTTTTTGCGCTAACTCTTTTGCAGTGTACCCAATAGTATCCGGTTGTCATACTTGAGTAAAAGTAAAGATACCTAAATAGAAAATGACTCAAGTAAAAGTGCAAGTAACCCAGTAAAATATTACTTGACTAAAAGTCTAAAAGCATTTGGTTGTAAATATACTTCAGTATAAAGGTATAAATCATTTCAAATTCCTTATATTAAGCAAACGAGATTTTCATGTATTTTTTATTTACGCATATCCAGGGGCACACTCCAACACTCAGACATAATTTATAAAGGAAGCATTTGTGTTTAGTAAGTCCACCAGATCAGAGGCAGTAAGGATGACCGGGGATGTTCTCTTGATAAGTGCATGAATTGGACCATTTCCCTGTCATGCTAAGCATTCAAAATGTACTTTTAGGTGTCAGGGAAAATGTATGGCGGGAAAAGTACATTATTTTCTTTAGGAATGTAGTGGAGTAAAAGTTGTCAAAATTATAAATAGTAAAGAAAAGTACAGATACCACAAAAAAGTACACTAAAAGTAAATTTTCTTAAGTACTTTAGACCACTGCTGTTTTGATTCATCACATTCGCTATTGCTAATATTTATTATCTATCCTGTTGCCTAGTGACTTTATCCCTACCTCTATGTACATATCCTACTTCAATTACCCCGTACCCCTACACATCGACTCAGCACTGGTACCCCATGTATATAGCCAAGTTATTGTTGTTTATTCCTTGTGTTCATTGTGTTTATTCCTTGTGTTATTATTGTTCTATTATTTCTCTTTTTCTCGTCTCTGGGAAAGTCCTGTAAATCAGCATTTCACTGTTAGTCTGCACTTGTTGTTTACGAAGCATTTGACTAATAAAATTTGATTTGATGAGGCTTATGTTATGCCCATGTTTAATATTGTTTATTTAACCTGTAGGAAAAAGGAAGCTTTTGCTTCTACTTGAAAAGGCTATGTTACAGATGTAGGATCTTAATCTGATCGTCATGTTGCAGGAGAATCTTCCTTTAATGCAGGACATTTATAGTTTATGAACAGTCAAAATCATGTTTTTTCATTAAATTGGATGATATCTGAAGGAAACCAGATCAAAGTATGATAACCATAGTATGAAAATTGACTGTTGCTTCCCCTCCCACATGTCAAACACATGCTATGATTAAGGGGACAAGGTGACATCCCCTTAACTCTCATTTTTAAACACCAACGGTAACGGTAACATGATATTCTCTTACCTAATTTAAATAAGTACCGCCTCGTAACTAACATCGGTGAAGGTGTGTTTGCAGAGGGGCAAGGATTACAGTGGGGAGAACAAGTATTTGATACACTGCCAATTTTGCAGGTTTTACTACTTACAAAGCATGTAGAGGTTTGTAATTTTTATCATAGGGACAATTCAACTGTGAGAGACGGAATCTAAAACAAAAATCCAGAAAATCACATTGTATGATTTTTAAGTAATTAATTAGCATTTTATTGCATGACATAAGTATTTGATCACCTACCAACCAGTAAGAATTCCGGCTCTCACAGACCTGTTAGTTTTTCTTTAAGAATCCCTCCTGTTCTCCACTCATTACCTGTATTAACTGCACCTGTTTGAACTCGTTACCTGTATATCTGTATAAAAGACACCTGTTCACACACGCAATCAAACAGACTCCAACCTCTCCACAATGGCCAAGACAAGAGAGCTGTGTAAGGACATCAGGGATACAATTGTAGACCTGCACAAGGCTGGGATGGCTACAGGACAATAGGCAAGCCGCTTGGTGAGAAGGCAACAACTGTTGACGCAATTATTAGAAAATGGAAGAAGTTCAAGATGACGGTCAATCACCCTCGGTCTGGGGCTCCATTCAAGATCTCACCATCAATGATCATGAGGAAGGTGAGTGATCAGCCAAGAACACAGCAGGACCTGGTCAATGACCTGAAGAGAGCTGGGACCACATTCTCAAAGAAAACCATTAGTAACACACTACGCCGTCATGGATTAAAATCCTGCAGCGCACGCAAGGTCCCCCTGCTCAAGCCAGCGCATGTCCAGGCCCGTCTGAAGTTTGCCAATGACCATCTGGATGATCCAGAGGAGGAATGGGAGAAGGTCATGTGGTCTGATGAGACAAAAATAGAGCTTTTTGGTCTAAACTCCACTCGCCGTGTTTGGAGGAAGAAGAAGGATGAGTACAACCCCAAGAACACCATCCCAACCGTGAAGCATGGAGGTGGAAACATCATTCTTTGGGGATGCTTTTCTGCAAATGGGACAGGACGACGACGATCGTCGTTGGTGGTGGAATTAGACCAAGATGCAGCGTGGGGTAGATTAATCATATTCTTTAATGATAACCAGAAAAACAAGAAAGAGAACCAATTAAACATACAGCCTTGTAGGGCTCAACAGCAATACAAGGACAAGATCCCATAACATAGGTGGGAAAAAAGGCTACCTAAGTATGATTCCCAATCAGAGACAACGATAGACAGCTTCCTCTGGGAACCACACGCGGCCAAACACAAAGAAATACAACACATAGAATGCCCACGCAAATCACACGCTGACCAAACCAAATAGAGACATAAAAAGGCTCTCTAAGGTCAGGGCGTGAAACCCCGCCCACTCAGCCTGTCTTTTCAAACTTCCTGGTAGTTAGACATGTAAAAAAGTACTTTTCAGAATGACTGTTCAGGACCTATAAAATGTGTCGTGTATTTGAGTTTTAAAAAGGCTTCTGAAGTTTGTAATTTGCACTCTGAAATTTTAGACTCCATTTTCCCTTAAGAAAAATGTATCAACCCTACAAAAATGTCCATTAATTAGAATCCACATAATAATTCACATTTCCTGTTGCTGCAGGATTATTTTCCTGCGGTAGCAAACAGGCTCAAATTAAGATCCTACATCTGTATGACATTCGGTTCTTCTCTACCTTTACTAAAGCATTCCTGAACACAATTGAAAGACATAATTGGAGAAAATACATTCAGTACTTAGATTGCACACAAGTGGACTTGTGAACTAATTATGTGACTTCTGAAGATAATTGGTTGCACCAGATCTTATTTGGGGGCTTCATAGCAAAGGGGGTGAAAACATATGCACGCACCACTTTTCCATTTTTTATTTAAAGTTATTTTTTTCATTTCACTTCACCACCAATTTGGACTATTTTGTGTATGTCCATTACATGAAATCCAAATAAAAATCTGTTTAAATTACAGGTTGTAATGCAACAAAATAGGAAAAATGCCAAGGGGGTGAATAGGTTTTCAAGGCATTGTGATCTGAAAGTGATTTGAATGTTTTAACCAGACTAAAACTGACAGTAAAGATGTTAGGGATTTCTTGTTAATACAAATTAGAAACATTTCCTGTCGATGTATTGCTACTTATCTGTTCATTCAGTGCTGTGAAGAAAGTCTTATACCATAGTGTTATCAATGGGGCTCTGATTTGAAAACTGTCTTTGATTTTACATGATCTGCCTCAGAATGCAAATTATACTGTAACATTGGGGGGTGGGGGGCGATTGTTGTATGGGCCTAATTGTAAAAACATGTAATTTAACAGTAAAAATGTATGACTTTTTGATGTGGCATGAACACTACCTGTCATGATACTGATTGTTAAAAAAGTAGGCTACCTGCACACGTTTGTCAACTCCAAAATAATTCCAGCATCCAAACAGTGCACTGTGCACCCGCCATTTGATGAATGAAAAGATCTGTTACAAAACATCAAAAACTGTCATGACATTTGGTGATTGTCATTAGACTTACACTCTTGTAGCCTGAATTAATTGATGTTTGCTGACAAATTGAATTTTTTTGTAAAGCGTAAAGTTGGGACACCTGAAAAGGGGCTGAAATATGGAAAGTGCAGTCACATGGAAATACATGGTTTAAACCATGACAGAGAGGTGGGGGTGTTTGTTTAATTTGGATTAAGCTATTCTTTTCATATTTAGCAATGTAGCAGTTAAAAAACAGCATTTTAAGAATAGTGAAATTAGCATTATTTAGTGCCTCCCCAATAGATTGACTTTTGTTGCGCTTAATGGGGCTCATTTCTCATTCAGGGGGTTGAACCCCCGACCCCCCCTGGACATAATTTGCTCTCTTGTCTGTCCGATTAGTAGTTTAAAAAATATACACTGAGTGTACAAAACATTACAAACACCTTCCTAATAAGCGTTCCACAGAGATGCTGCAGTCATGTTGACTGCAATGTTTCCCACAATTGTGTCAAGTTGGCTAGATGTCCTTTGGGTGAAGGACCTTTTTTGATACACATGAGAAACTGTTGAGAGTGAAAAGTCCAACAGCATTTCAGTTCTTGACACACTCAAACTGGTGCGCCTCGGGCCTACTACCATTCCCCGTTCAAAGGCACTTTTTCCTTGCCTATTCACCCACTGAATTGCACACATACACAATCCATGTCTCAAATTGTCTCAAGGCTTAAAAATCGCTCTCTAACCTGTCTCCTCCCCTTCAACTACACTGAATTAAGTGGATTTAACAGGTGACATCAAGAAGGGATCATAGCTTTCACCTGGATTCACCTGGTCAGTCTGTCATGAAAAGAGCATGTATTCCTAATATTTTGAACACTCAGTGTAGGTTAGAGTGCATATATTTCTTCATTAGAAAATAGAAAATTAAGTGGTTTCTTACAGAAGGTAATCCTGGTTTTTAAGTCGTATAGTCTACATGCGTCTGAAATACTGTCAACATCAGATATATCAGTTGGAATAAAGCAGAGAAACAGAGTAGTGGATTACCAGAGGGTAGAACCAGTTCACATTGGGGACAGCTTACCTTGATAATAAAGTTGAAGTCGGAAGTTTACATACACCTTAGCAAAATACATTTAAACTCAGTTTTTCACAATTCCTGACATTTAATCATCGTAACAATTTGCTGTCTTAGGTCAGGTAGCATCATCACTTTATTTTAAGATGTGAAATGTCAGAATAATAGTAGAGAGAATGATTTATTTCAGCTTTTATTTCTTTCATCACATTCTCAGTGGGTCAGAAGTTTACATACTCTCAATTGGTATTTGGTAACATTGCCTTTAAATTGTTTAACTTGGGTCAAACGTTTCGGGTAGCCTTCCACAAGCTTCCCACAATAAATTGGGTGAATTTTGGCCCATTCCTCCTGACAGAGCTAGTGTGACTGAGTCAGGTTTGTAGGCCTGACCCAATGTAGGACTCATTTTACTGTGTAAATAGATACTTTTGTACCTGTTTCCTCCAGCATCTTCACAAGGTCCTTTGCTGTTGTTCTGGGATTGATTTGCACTTTTCGCACCAAAGTGCGTTCATCTCTAGGAGACAGAACACGTCTCCTTCCTGAGCGGTTTGATGGCTCCGTGGTCCCATGGTGTTTATATTTGCGTACTATTGTTTGTGCAGATGAACGTGGTACCTTCAGGCATTTGGAAATTGCTCCCAAAGATGAACCAGAGGTCTACCATTTCTTTTGATTTTCCCATGATGTCAAGCAAAGAGGCACTGAGTTTGAAGGTAGACCTTGAAATACATCCACAGGTACAACTCCAATTGACTCAAATTATGTCAATTAGATAATCAGAAGCTTCTAAAGCCTTGACATCATTTTCTGTAACTTTCCAAGCTGTTTAAAGGCACAGTCAACTTAGTGAATGTAAACTTCTGACCCACTGGAATTGTGATACAGTGAATTATACGTGAAATAATCTGTGAAATAATCTGTCTGTAAACGATTGTTGAAAAATTACTTGTGTCATGCACAAAGAAGATGTCCTAACCGATTTGCCAAAACTATAGTTTGTCAACAAGAAATTTGTGGAGAAGTTGAAAAATGAGTTTTAATGATTCCAACCTAAGTGTATGTAAACTTCTGACTTCAGCTGTATGTAACCTCAGGAGATTTCTATGTGCAAGCAAAATGAGTAAATAATGTGAAGAGATTTGAACCCCTTAGAACCCCAGCGATTACAGCCTTGATTACAGCCGCTACAAGCTTGGTACACCTGTATTTCCGGAATTTCTTCAATTTTTCTCTGCAGATCCTCTCAAGCTCTGTCAGGTTGGATGGGGAGCGTCACTGCACTGCTATTTTCAGGTCTCTCCAGAGATGTTCGATCGGGTTCATGTCCGGGCTCTGGCTGGGCCACTCAAGGACATTCAGAGACTTGTCCCGAAGCTACTCCTGCATTGTCTTGGCTGTGTGCTTAGGGTTGTTGTCCTGTGGAAGGTGAATCATTGTCCCAGTCTGAGGTCCTGAGCGCTCTGGAGTAGGTTTTCATCAAGGATCTCTCAGTACTTTGTTCTGTTCATTTTTCCCTCGATCCTGACTAGTCTCCCAGTCTCTGGCGCTGAAAAACATCCCCACAGAATGATGCTGCCACTACCATGCTTCACCGTAGGGATGGTGTCAGGTTTCCTCCAGGCGTGATGCTTGGCATTCAGGTCAATCTTTGTTTCATCAGACCAGAGAATCTTGTTTCTCATGGTCTGAGAGTCCTTTAGGTGCCTTTTGGCAAACTCAAAGTGAGCTGTCATGTGCCTTTTACTGAGCAGTGGCTTCCTTCTGGCCACTCTACCATAAAGGCCTGATTGGTGGAGGGCTGCCGAGATGGTTGTCCTTCTGGAAGGTTCTCCTATCTCCACAGAGGAACTCTGGAGCTCTGTCAGAGTGACCATCGGGTTCTTGGTCACCTCCGTGACCAAGGCTCTTCTCCCCCGATTGGTCAGTTTGGCCAGGCGGCCATCTCTAGGAAGAGTGTTGGTGGTTCCAAACTTCTTCCATTTAAGAAGATGGAGGCCACTGTGTTCTTGGGGACCTTCAGTGCTGCAGAAAGTTTTTGGTACCCTACGCCAGATCTGTGCCTCAAAAAAATCTTGTCTCGGAGCTCTACAGACAATTGCTTCGATCTCATGGCTTGGTTTTTGCTCTGACATGCACTGTCAACTGTGGGACCTTATATAGACAGGTGTGTGCTTTTCCAAATCATGTCCAATCAATTGAGTTTACCACAGGTAGATTCCAAATTAAGTTGTAGAAACATTTCAAGGATGATCAATGGAAACAGGATGCGCTTGAGCTCATTTTTGAGTCTCATAGAAAAGTGTGAAAAAAAAGTCTGATTTCTTGTGTAAAAAATGTCATTATACATTTGAAATGTTTTCTTAAACCTGTTTTCACTTTGTCATTATTGGGTTTTGTGTGTAGATTGATGAGGAAAATGTTTTATTTAATCCATTTTAGAATAAGGCATTAACATAACAAAATGTTGAAAAAGTCAATTGTACTGAATACTAAGTGAATGCACTGTACTTAGTAAAACATTATAAAAAGGACAATTGTTTTAAAGTGTCTGTCCTATATAAGAAATATACATTTTCATAGAGGGGTCATATTAGTGTTAGCCCAAACTGTTCAGTAGCTACAGACAGAAGTTGGCAGATCGGCAGTACTGATTTAAGACAAGTCGGTGACACTTGTGTGGGTCGTAGAGCAAAACAGAGAACACCATCGTGTTTGTGTGTAGGCCAAACTGTTCGGACAATACAGACGTTTTTGTGAGAAGACCGATTATCTCATTGTCTAACAAACACCGCTGTAGCTCTGCCACCTTTCACCGCAGATGTGGAAAGCCAACATTGTCAGATGCAATGGATTGAGACGCAGCCCATGCAATAAATATGTCTAGCTTGAACAGACCGATTTTTATAGGTAATTTTGTATTATGCTAATTCGATTTTGAAGGGGTGCAGACATCGACTCTGGGGTCTTGCCTAAATGTACAGATATCTGGCAAAGGGTGTTGAGCCACCACGAGCCACCAGAACAACTTCACTGTGCCTTGGCATAGACTCTACAAGTGTCTTGAAATCTATTGGAGGGATGCGACACCATTCCTCCACGAGAAATTCCATAATTTGGTGTTTTGTAGAAGGTAGTGGAAAACGCTGTCTTAGACGCCGCTCCAGAAACTCCCATAAGTGTTCAATTGGGTTGAGATCTGGTGACTGAGTCACACACACACACACACACACACACACACACACACACACACACACACACACACACACACACACACACACACACACACACACACACACACACACACACACACACACACACACACACCCTTTAAACCCCCTGTGCTCCTTTGAGACCCCTCTTTCAAAGTCACTGAGATCTCTTCTTCTAGCTATGGTAGCCAAACTAGTCGGTAACGGGCATTTTTATAAACAACACTAAGCTTGATGGGATGTTAATTGCTTGATTAGCTCAGGAACCACACCTGTGTGGAAGCACCTACTTTCAATATACTTTGTATCCCTCATTTACTCAAGTGTTTCCTTTATTTTGGCAGTTACCTGTAGTGTATGGCTTCCAATATTCTGTAGGTACTTTGTGCTTCCCATGTTTCCTTTAAATGTACCTCCGTTAAACTACGTGAAAACATATTTTCCGTGTTGCTCACAGCATTTGGGTTGTGGTGCAGAATAAGTTGTGTGCATAAGCACATAACAAACAAGTGCCCTTAAAAAAAATATGTAAGCAGTGAGCATAGAAATGCATTAAAAACAAAACAACGAAGACGAACTGTGACCTTACAGTTCAGTCAAGCTGTCATATTATGGAAGTCAGATTGGTCCCAGGATGCCACTGTCAACTACTGTAGGAGGGCAGGAATGATAAAGTCACTTCAGATAATGTCACCCATGGATATTCCTGTGGCCAGCATCTTTTTGGGCGGAGAGAGCTTGTCAGAAAAACTCCCAAAACCATTAAACAGTGATAGTGGAGAAAACAAGAGAGAGAAGAAGGAGATAGAGGGACGGAGGTTGACGTTTATTGTCATAAATCTTGCCCTGGAGGCAGCACTGAGCAATTTCGGCTAGATGGGCCAGCTGCAAAGTCCAAATTGGCTATATTGTCAAAATTCATGAAAACAGAAATGAGCTTTAGGTCTTAATTTAAGGTTATGGTTAAGCATTAGCGAAATGCTTAAAATCTGATTTTATGACTCTGTGACTGTGTCAGCTAGTGAACACTCTGCAGGGCTGCCTCCAGTACATGAGCCATCCCAATAAATTCCAACCTGCAAGAGGGACGTAGCCATGGAGACTACATGGAGAGTTAAATTCAGGGGGGGGGGGCATAGAGAGACGAGACCTGGCTGTCCTGTCATGTCGAATTAGCTTTTCTCCCTCAATCTTTCTCTCAATCAATTATCATCCCTGGTCAGAGAGGAGCCACTATCAATATGGAAATGAATGGTGCGGACAGTGGGGATTTTGTCTGTGTGTGTGTTTGTGGGTGTGGGTGCCTGCATGAGTGTGTGTGTGTGAAAGAAAAATAATGGTTATAAATATGTTGATACGCACACACACACACATCTGTCTCTGTTTACACCCTTTATTGAGACACATGGCCTGCTGTTTGCTAGATTGTTTTAAATAAAGGTCGGTGTTGAGGTTAATGACTATTGTCAGGCCACCATATATCAGGCCAATACTGTCCCTCTAGGTGTGACAGCTCCATTAGCTGCTAAAGTGGCCCACCGCGGAAGGAGCCACATGCCGATATCTCACAGCATACTGTTGTGTGGATGGATAAGGACTTACATTTCTGATATACAGATGACATAAGGTCTGTCATAGTATATCATAACAGTTCATGACCACACGCATTTTGTTTGTATAAAACTGAGAAATGTTACAGCAGTTGTGATGCGTTGTCCTGCCTTATGGTCACCTAGATAGGCTGAAGCAGCAGAGTGTGTTTGTGTGCTGCAGATGTGTATGATGGAGGAATTCTCTCCCTCCGATGCCTCTAAGTACTTGATGAGTCTCATCACTTTCTTTGGGCTACGGTACGTGGGAGTACATCTGGTGAGCCCTCAAGTCACATTTCAAAACTGTTCTCGATCGCTCACACTATTCTTTATCCCCTCACTCTCACTCTCACTCTCTCTCTCTCACCTTTATTTCATATTCTCCCATCCCCTTTGAGAAAGATTTCTCTATCCCTCTATCGCCATTTTTTCTATCTTCCCCACTCCCTTGTTCCTCTCTCCCTATAATGGAGCCATGTGGATGTCCACAGTAGCAGTGGAGAATTAGAGCATGATTTATCACTGGTGCTCTTAGCAGTGCTGTAAATACACGCCACAGATCCAGCCGTGTCAAGTGCTTCAGCCTTCTGCTCTACAGAGTCAATCACGCAGGGCCGGATTACTGAACGGGCACGTTTGGGTTGGGGGCCCCCTGGATAGCATATGAAAACGGCATAAGAAAAAATATGTAGAATTGCAGGAAAGAAGCTTTAAAACTGACAAATTTTCTCCCAATCTCTGAGCAAAATGTGAGGATAGCACGAGATGAGCTATAAATCAACAACTTTTTATTTTTGCTCCATGTCAAAATGTGTTGAAATGCAGGAAGTTAGCTGTTTTCTTAAAAAGAAAGGTGCCCCCCCCTGGAGGTAGGTGCTCCAAAGCCCCAAATGCATTAGTCTGGCTCTGCAATCACGGCCATATTAAACTTAGCGCACACTGACCCAGAACCACCCTGGTCTTCACAGTCTCACAACATCACCCCTGGAAGTACTCTAGTCATGTTTGCGTTTTGTAATACCCAGAGGTCTGGGACTCGTGATAATATACTAGGAACACTAAAATATGACGGTGATGCGGATGATGATGAGGATGATGATAATAATGATGATGAGGGAATGATAAGGATGCTGATGAGGATGATGATGGTGAGGACGATGAGGATTGTGGGGATGATGATGAGGATGGTGGGGATGATGAAAAGGAAGGCTTAATGTGTTGGTGGGTTTTGAGATGAAGATATCAAGATATGCTGATCTACAATATCCCTGAATTAGACCACTAATTAAAGTGGCATTCTCCCCATCTACTTGTGCCAACAACTCTCCATAGGTTTCCAGCGGAATGGACATTTCTTTCATTTCAGCTTTGAGAATGTGGTTCGTATAATGTAAGAGGATAAAGTGTTCTGCATGTGATTGTAATTTCCCAAGTGACATCATTATGACTCTCACATGATGACCAGACCGAACACATCGCATACTGTACATGTTATTCAATCATTGCACCCACACTGCTTGTGCTCATCAGTGTGCGTCTGCGTGGCCAGGCGCTAAAATAGAAATTGGTTCTATTTATGACGCTCAACGCGCTGCATGTCCGGCCTCTCCAATCTCCTCGTTAGTTTTTAGAAGCATATACCCACATGCCATGTCCTCTGTGGTTTTTGGGAGCATATACCCACGTGGGTGATTGAAAGATGAACTGAGGTCCACACTCCAGTTGGTTGCGGTAATGCAAAAATAACAGTGTCTGTATTAAAGCCCTTTTGTGGGGAAAAACTCATTCTGGTTGGCTGGGCCTGGCTTCGTCATGTCAAATCCACAGATTAGGGCCTAATGAATTTATTTAAATGGACTGATTTCCTTATATGAACTGTAACTCAGTTATATGGTTGACATTGTTGCATGTTGCGTTTCTATTTTTGTTCAGTACAGTTCAGCATCTGAGCTCATTGCACCGTAGTGAACATTATCTCAACCTGTTTTGGTTTCTTTATTTGTTTTCCTTTATTGTAGTTACCTTTTGCATTATTCATGTCATTCAGTGGCTAAACTTTATGGAAGTTTGCAGTGAATTATGATAATATCTTGTGTGTGTGTGTGTGTATGTGTGTGTGTGTGAGAGAGAGAGTACATCTCCATGTTAGGAAAGATGAGATCTATATCCAGAGGTCAATATGATTTATCTCACTATAACACAATTCAGAGGTTGCAAAAATGCTTTACCCTGAGGTGACCCCTATAAATCTAAATGGAATACAAAAGGCAGAGTTTGTTCTCTGAAGCCACAGTCCATTGATTGACTTTAGGGTGTATAAACATCAGCTCCATGTTCCCGCTTTTTAAATGAAGTTGTAATGGGAAAATAAAGACAAGCACAAGCAGATGCTTTGGCCCCTGGAAAACTTGTTCACATAGTGACCAAAGGCAAGAAAAATGGCCTTTGTTTCAACCCAGATCTTAATCACGTAATGGCAGAAATGAATCAATGGTGATAATGAATCACTTGTTGCCTCTGGTAATCGCTTAGCTCTTGTTATCGTATGGCTCTGAAATCCCAGTGTGTGGGAAAAAATCTAACAAAATGGATCAAGTCAATCCCAATGTTCAAGGGTTAACCTGGGACTGATAGAACGTTGGCATATCACAGGTGATTGCAATTATGTCAAACCCACCAGATGCATTTGTATTTACAGCCGGTTTAATTTGTAGCTGTCTGTAAATGAGCTGAGATCGGCTCAAGCTGCCAGCCAGTGAGTGGCATTTGTATTGCTGGCAGGCCGTTGCCTGTCTTTCTTTCTTCCATTCCCCCTCTCTTTGAATGCCAATGAGACAAGCCTGTAAGGCCTGCCTGCACACCCTGGCCTTTGACTGAAGTGAAATCAATCAGGCCTTCAATCGCTCTCTAAAGGACCATTATCCAACCTTCTCTCCTTGTCTAACAGGCTATGTCTATCTGTCTGTGTGTTTTCTGTCTGTGTGTTGTCTGTCTGTCTAATACCTTACAGTTCCCTCTCTCTTCTCCATTTACACTGAATCCAGTTGACAAGAAACAAAGCAAGGACATTGTGGAATTCTGGTTTTGAAGTTCTTTTGGGATAAAAGACTCCTAAACATGAAGAAATAAAGTTTCAAGTCAGGTGGTTCTGAAAGGTTCTGACAAAGTCACATTGATATGTCCTCTCGTTAATATCCCTATGTGTAACATATAGTAGATGTCTGGCGAGCATATTCCGTTGTGGAATTGAACAATTACTCGTTTGGCATTAAATACTTGGCTTACACTAGGGTTTCCTTGTCTCCATAGATCCCTCAGATCAGCTATGCATCCACGGCACCCGAACTGAGTGACAACACACGCTACGACTTCTTCTCCCGTGTGGTGCCACCGGACTCCTACCAAGCTCAGGCCATGCTGGACATCGTCACGGCGATGGGCTGGAACTATGTGTCGACCCTGGCCTCGGAGGGGAATTACGGCGAAAGTGGCGTGGAGGCTTTTGTCCAGATCTCCAGAGAGTCTGGTAGGTGTGATGGGGCTCTTTTTACTGGCACAACATGGCTACTCACAGGCTTTTACTGAAACGCTGATGAATATATTTTCATTTCTCCAGCTAGATATAGCTGATAATTGTGGGCTGTTTTTGTGACGCTATGCTGAAGGACAAACAAATGCAATTGAATCCAAAAGTCTCTTTCCCTGCCAATATACAGCAACATTTTTATTCTACTAAGAACAACTGCTTGATTTGGGATGTATGAGAAAAATCTCAAATGTACTGAGAAACTTGAATTGTGCTGAAAGGAAGGTGTGTTCCCTTGTTTGGGAGATGTGTACTGTTGGTCAGCGTTTTACGCTCTGCCTGCATGCATTGCCCCAATGTTTGACTCAAACACTGTCTTGCCTAGTTTGGCTGAGTGCACCTCAGCATTTGCTGTCTCAACAGCAGGGGATACCTTGAAGGTTCACATGTCAAGTCGCTGAATGTCAAAATAGACTACCAGGGGACAGTCTAAGACAAAAAACACAGAGAGCATCTCGGATTCTCTTTTAGTCTTGCTTGTTCTTTGCTTGGAGAGACTGCTAAGGCATTAGGGTATGGCTTCTCCCATTCACCAATCAAAATGTATTTACAACTAGCAATTATTAAAACTTGGTTACATTACGCACCAGAATAATTGATTGCTCCACAATTTTATTGATGCATCAGAGGGTATGGGAAGGGGGTGGAACATTTCAAAGTGGTCTGTGAACATTTGTATTGTGTTGATAAATGAATATAGAGATAGGTAATGTCATTGATTCTCAGCATAATCACCAGTAAGTTCACAGATGTATTTTTCTAGGGTCTGTTTCATAATCAAACTCAGTTCTCTCCAAGCCCTCTGATTAAAGTATTATGGCAGTTTTCGTCAGGGTGGACAAAAGGCCGCACATTAATTATATTGTAATTGCTGAATATAAATTAATCAGCTGTAACATGTATGTGTGAGATTAACAGAGTGTGTGCGCATTAGCCCGGGCCTATTATAAATGAGCTGTATCTCTGGCTAGCAGGGGAGCACCAACCTAATCCTTGAGGGCCGCGGTTCAGCTCTCCGTGGCACTTAATGGATCAATTAGAGTCATCGATTGGCTTGAGAGTCCACCCACCTGTTTTCTTGGGTCAGAATCAGATGCTGAGTTCACAGATACTGAGTGCAGAGTAATGTTACACCAGTGGTTCTCAAACCTCTCCTCGGGGACCCCAGATATTTTAGGATTTTGTTGTAGCCCTGAACTACCTGATTCACTAGTTGACAAGTTGAATCAGGTGCGTTCGCTCTAGAATATATAAAATACATGGAACAATTGGACAACCACTGTGTTATACAGCGCAGGTAGAAATGTAATAAGTAGAATGGACATACCACTCTGTAGTGCATAGTGTAGGGTGGAATGCTGACTTTAAGGTAGCAGTTGACATCCTCTGGTCTCACATCAGGCTGACAGGCCTGTGCTTCTACTCTCCCCCTGAACATTCAGGAGAGTCCAGGGCAGAAAGGAAGAGTGGAAAACGAGTGGTGCTCGTTACATACAGAACCCTCTACAGAGGGTTCTACTTGGAACCAAAAAAGGGTTCTACCTGGATCCAAAAAGGGTTCTACCTGGAACCAAAAAGGGGTCTCCTATGGGGACAGCCAAAGAACCCTTTTGGAACCCTTTTTCCTAAGATTGTATCTCCTGTGTTTTGTTAGCCCTGAAATAGGTTGGAGGGATTTTCCTGTATGAGAGTCTCCCTTTGGGTCTGTCAACAGTTCCAGACTTCCAGCTGCAGCCCTAGAGCAGGTTTGGGTTAATCCCAAATAAATACAGGGTTTAACAAGCATCCAATTAGCAACTAAACCATCACCATATAACAGAAAAACATCAATACCAGCTTTACAATGACACCTATACCTCTTGCACCAATAGAAGTAAGCATAGCAATCTCATTTCACTCCTGGCTAAGCACCCAAAAATAATTGATGATAATATGCTGTGGGCTAATTCACCATTAATAGACATTCTGCTAACTTCCTACATACAATTGCATGTGATACCCATCTTTTTCTCTTAGGCGGTAAAATGCTGAGCGAGCCTACAAAACTGTAAATAATTCCAAGTGAATTGTGAGCCCGAATAAACAAGTGATGATGTGCATCTATTTATCAAAGCGCGTTAGCTTGATTGGCATGCACTAAGTGTGGTGACCCAGTCCATCACAGCAACCCCCGGCACACCATCACTGTAATGCCTGCCCAGCCAGGTTTCCTTGCCGAAGCAATGTAATCTCTATGTAAATGGTGTAAGCAAGCAACAGTAATCATGAGAAATGGCTGCAATATTTCCTTTAAAGGTGTGGATTAATAATGACGAGGTGCATGGAGACGGTCCCTTGAACAGCAGGGAAGAGCAGCAGTACCTCCCTGTGTATATTGTTCTCTATAATTAATGTGTTTTTAACGTTGTTCGTCTCCTTTCAACACATGTAAATGGCATCATTTAGAGATATGACATTCATAGCTCTGCAAGTTAAGTCATCTGTGATTTATCGTATATTGTATCGTCTGTGATTTACCGTATATTGTGTCGTCTGTGATTAACTGTATATGGTATCGTCTGTGATTTACAGTATATTGTGTCGTCTGTGATTAACTGTATATGGTATCGTCTGTGATTTACCGTATATTGTGTCGTCTGTGATTAACTGTATATGGTATCGTCTGTGATTTACCGTATATTGTGTCGTCTGTGATTAACTGTATATGGTATCGTCTGTGATTAACAGTATATGGTATTGTCTGTGATTAACTGTATATTGTGTCGTCTGTGATTAACTGTATATGGTATCGTCTGTGCGTAACCGTATATTGTGTCGTCTGTGATTAACTGTATATGGTATCGTCTGTGATTTACCGTATATTGTGTCATCTGTGATTAACTGTATATGGTATCGTCTGTGATTAACTGTATATGGTATCGTCTGTGATTAACTGTATATGGTATCGTCTGTGATTAACTGTATATGGTATCGTCTGTGATTTACCGTATATTGTGTCGTCTGTGATTAACTGTATATGGTATCGTCTGTGATTTACCGTATATTGTGTCGTCTGTGATTAACTGTATATGGTATCGTCTGTGATTAACCGTTTATGACCTGAGATTCACAGCATGAGGATGAGGTGCCGGTGGGATGGATGCCTTTTGCTGTTCTTGGTGTTGAAGGGGATATCTTGCTGGGATATCTTACTTCCCAAATACAGGTGTGCCAAGCTTATATCGTCATACCCAAGAAGACTTGATGCTGTAATTGCTGCCAAAGGTGCTTCAACAAAGTACTGAGTAAAGAGTCTGAATACTCCATGTTTAATTCATGTACAGTATGAACGGTGAGAAGAGTACCAGAAGAGGACTGGCCACCCTGTTGACTGATGGTCTATGGGGAGCAAGTCTAATAACTAGACCAGAGGAGGATCCCAGGAGCAGTGTCACTCTCAACCCCTCCGGAGCCTGATCTTCATGAAAACAGGGACAGATACCCATACTGTGGCATTGGGATAGACGTTCGGACAAACAGCGCAGTATTTTGATGTGTTAACTGCCAGGTTAAAGAGCATGTTGGCCTGCACTCAATGTGATGCTGCAGAGAAATACAGTAGAGATGGACAATGGAGTCTTGGGAGCTCAGTACGTGTTATAAATGATCCATACAGGAAGCTTTCTTGTTTAGCAATAGCAAATGTTGATCAATTATTGAATGTATGTCGATTTTGTTTCAGATAGGGTCTAGTTTACTATGCCTTCAAATACTAGTAATTGCTTCTTCTTTATCCTCAGACAGAATAGAGCGGTGAGGAGGAGTCTGTCCTGAAGTGAATTCACCATACATTTTCAGTATTCAGGGTTCACTCAAACACCGTTTTAAGCTTTGTTTTACTATTAACTGTTACATCTGATTTCAGGATTGTATATCCATTTGCTCTCCTTAAATGTTAGTCATCTATTTTATTTGTTTCAGTCTCTGAATTGTTTAATAAAACTTTTCGCCGCCAGCTTGTTATATTATGGCATAAAAACTACAATCTGTCTCCTGAATTAGCCTAGTGTGCATGTACAACCAGCTATATCCTGTCCCGAGCTCGTTTTCCCTTGCTAAACTAGCTGGCTAGCTGAACTATGCTAGTTTTCGTCCTCATTTCCAAACTTCATAAATACTGCACCCTCAACTTCAGTACTCCTTTGCTTGTTATACAACCATGTAACTAAGAAATTAGCTAGAAAGAAACTTGAAAAGTATGTGTTGATTTATTTTTTTGTTGAATAGTCATGTCTGGTTTGAAATATCTGACAAAGGATATCATTGCGTTAAGTTCAGTTTTGAGATCCATTGGCGTCATTGACGTGGGTTAGCTGAAAGCTTCCGACTGGTCTTGGAACGGTGACAAGAGGCAGCCTCTCCCTGCTTGGTTCGATGGGACATGTAGTGATTTTACCAACATAGCCAGATATGTATTTGTATTTTTGTATTTGTATTTATTAGGGATCCCCATTAGATGCTGCCAAGGCAGCAGCTACTCTTCCTGGGGTCCAAACATATTAAAGCACTTACATTACATATGAATCAACAGATAAAATAGTACATCTGTAACGGTTGTCTTCCTCCTCTGTCGAGGAGGAGTAGTAGGAAGGATCGGAGGACCAATGCACAGCGTGGTAAGTGTTCATGATATTTATTAGAACTCAGAACACTAAAGAATAAAACGAGAACGAAATGAAACCGAAACAGTTCTGTCTGGTGCAGACACAAAACAGAAAATAGTCACCCACAACTGAAACGTGAGAAAACAGGCTACCTAAGTATGGTTCTCAGTCAGGGACAACAGTTGACAGCTGCCTCTGATTGAGAACCATACCAGGCCAAACACAGAAATCCAAAATCATAGAAAAAAGAACAAAAAAGACTGCCCACCCCAACTCACGCCCTGACCATACTAAAACAAAGGAACTAAGGTCAGAACATGACAACATTACTTAACATTATTACACTACTACATACAGTTGAAGTCGGAAGTTTACATACACTTCGGTTGGAGTCATTAAAACACATTTTGCAACCACTCCACAAATTACTTCTTTAACAAACTATAGTTTTGGCAAGTCGGTTAGGACATCTACTTTGCCCATGACACAAGTCATTTTTCCAACAATTGTTCACAGACAGATTATTTCACTTATTCACTGTATTACAATTCCAGTGGGTCAGGAGTTTATATACACTAAATTGACAATTTAAGTTAAACAATTTAAAGACAATGCTACCAAATACTAATTGAGAGTATGTAAACTTCTGACCCACTGGGAATGTGATGAAAGAAATAAAAGCTGAAATAAATCATTCTCTCTACTATTGTTCTGACATTTCACATTCTTACAATAAATTGGTGATTCTACCTGACCTGAGACAGGACATTTTTTACTAGGATTAAATGTCAGGAATTGTGAAAAACTGAGTTTAAATGTATTTGGCTAAGGTGTATGTAAACTTCCGACTTCAACTGTATATACAATACAAAATGTTTAATACCACCATACAACAATATCACAACGTATGCATATACATGTGTCTGTACCTTTTTGTGTGTCTCTTCACAGTCCCCGTTGTTCCATACGGTGTATCTTTACCTGTTTTTTAAAATGTGATTCTACTGCTGGCATGGCTCTATGTAGAACTGTGTGCCTCCCATGGTATGTTCTGGACTTGGGGACTGTGACGAGAACTCTAGTGGCATGTCTTGTGGGGTATGCATGGGTGTCCGAGTATTTTAAAGAGACAGCTCGGTACATTCAGCTTGCATACGTCTCTCTACCACTTTGAGCCATAAGAGATTGACATGCATGTCATTAATGTTAGCTCTATGTGTACTTTTAAGGGCCAGCCGTGCTGCCCTGTTCAATTGTTCTATGTCCCTCTTTGTGGCACCTGACCACGCTACTGAACAGTAGTCTAGGTGCAACAAAACTAGGGCCAGTAGGACTTGCCTTGTTGATAGTATTGGTAAGAAGGCAGAGCAAGATATGTTTTGACCATGACACATCAACTTGCTCAATTTCCACATTATTCATTACGAGGTGTAGTTGAGGTTTAGGGTTTAGTGAATGATTTCTCCCAAATACAATGCTTTTAGTTTTGGAAATATTTAGGACTAGCTTATTCCTTGGACACAATCTTGTACCCTTAAAACCTGTTATGGCTGCAATCCCGATATCGGGATCGATATGACAACTACCAGTGAAAATAGAGGGCGCCAAATTCAAACCACAGAAATCTCATAATTACAATTCCTAAAACATACATGTGTCTTATATCATTTTAAAGCTATTCTCGTTGTTAATCCCACCAAAGTGTCTGATTTCAAATAGGCTTTTCAGCGAAAGCACTACAAACGACTATGTTAGGTCTCCACCAAACCACAATAAGCACAGCCATTTTCCAGCAAAATATAGCATTCACAAAAAGCATAAATAAAGATAAAATGAATCACTAACCTTGAATTATCTTCATCAGATGACTCTCATAGGACTTCATGTTACACAATACATGCATGTTTTGTTTGATAAAGTTCATATTTATATAAAAAAATCTGAGTTTACATTGGCAATTGGCATTGACAATTGCATAGCCACATCGTTTCAAAATAAATACTCATCATAAATGTAGATGATAATACAAGTTATACACATGGGATTTTAGATATACCTCTCCTTAATGTAACCGCTGTGTCAGATTTTTTTTTAAGTTTATGGAAAAAGCAACCCATGCAATAATCTGAGACGGCACTCAGAACAGTAGCCAAATTAGCCTCCATGTTGGAGTCAACAGAAACCAGAAAAATGTTTCCTTACCTTTGATGAACTTCATCAGAATGCAGTCCTAGAAATCCCAGGTCCACAATAAATGCTTGATTTGTTCGAAAATGTCCATTATTTATGTCCAATTAGCTACTTTGGTTAGCGCGTTTGGTAAACAATTCCAAAATCACAAACCGCGTCCACTATAACGTGAAAAAATGTCCAAAGGTTCCGTAACAGTCAGTAGAAACATGTCAAACTATGTACTGAATCAATCTATCAATCGTTAGTATTCAGCTAACCACGGTTTGTGGTCATCAGCTATCCTTTAGCTCGAAAATCTATCGCCAGTTCTGTACGGCGCAGCGCGGCTCGGAACGGAACATACCGGACCAATTTTTCTCTCCATGTCCCTGGATTTCGACTGCTCTCTGGACATTCATACCCGGATCTCACAGCTAGCTAGCTGCTATCCGTGTGACTATCAGCCTTCGTCGATTCCGGAGCAAACATCAATTATTCCGGAGCTAGCCAGCTCCGTCAATCACTCCTGAGTTCCATCAATCACTCCTGGGCTGCAGTCACCTATCCGGACACGTTTTACTGCCTACGCGGAGCCCCACCGGGCCTTCACAACTGGACTGCCGACGTTATCTACCTGAAGGAGATCCGGCTGGCTCCTCCGTCGCGACGTTACCTGAACGCCCATCTGCGGCCTGCTAACCGTTAGCTGTCTTACCGGCTGCTATCTGAATAGACAATCGGACAATTTATTTATTTTTATTATTATTATGTTTTCTTCTTGGGCCTCTATAACTATATCTATTGTTTTTATTTTTGTTGTTGTTGTGTGATTTGGATTAATCCCCTCTACCACACGGAACCCCACTAATCTACTGACGGAACGCAAGAGGTGGCTAACAACAGACATCCATCCTATGCTAGCTTGCTACCGATGGCCTGGCTAGCTGTCTAAATCACCAACCAACCTCTCCACTCACTGGACCCTTTTGATCACTCGACTAAGCATGCCTCTCCTTAATGTCAATATGTCTTGTCCATTGCTGTTCTGGTTAGTGTTTATTGGCTTATTTCACTGTAGAGCCTCTAGTCCTGCTCACTATACCTTATCCAACCTATTAGTTCCACCACCCACACATGCAATGACATCTCCTGGTTTCAATGATGTTTCTAGAGACAATATCTCTCTCTTCATCACTCAATACCTAGGTTTACCTCCACTGTATTCACATACTACCATACCTTTGTCTGTCCATTATACCTTGATGCTATTTTACCGCCCCCAGAAACCTCCTTTTACTCTATGTTCCAGACGTTCTAGACGACCAATTCTCATAGCTTTTAGCCGTACCCTTATTCTACTCCTCCTATGTTCCTCTGGCGATGTAGAGGTGAATCCAGGCCCTGCAGTGCCTAGCTCCACTCCTATTCCCCAGGCGCTCTCTTTTGACGACTTCTGTAACCGTAATAGCCTTGGTTTCATGCATGTTAACATTAGAAGCCTCCTCCCTAAGTTTGTTCTATTCACTGCTTTAGCACACTCTGCCAACCCGGATGTTCTAGCTGTGTCTGAATCCTGGCTTAGGAAGACCACCAAAAATTCAGAAATTTTAATTCCAAACTACAACATTTTCAGACAAGATAGAACTGCCAAAGGGGGCGGTGTTGCAATCTACTGCAAAGATAGCCTGCAGAGTTCTGTCCTACTATCCAGGTCTGTACCCAAACAATTTGAACTTCTACTTTTAAAAATCCACCTCTCTAAAAACAAGTCTCTCACCGTTGCCACCTGCTATAGACCACCCTCTGCCCCCAGCTGTGCTCTGGACACCATATGTGAACTGATTGCCCCCCATCTATCTTCAGAGTTCGTGCTGCTAGGTGACCTAAACTGGAACATGCTTAACACCCCAGCCATCCTACAATCTAAACTTGATGCCCTCAATCTCACACAAATTATCAATGAACCTACCAGGTACCTCCCCAAAGCCTTAAACACGGGCACCCTCATAGATATCATCCTAACCAACTTCCCCTCTAAATACACCTCTGCTGTCTTCAACCAAGATCTCAGCGATCACTGCCTCATTGCCTGCATCCGTAATGGGTCAGCGGTCAAACGACCTCCACTCATCACTGTAAAACGCTCCCTGAAACACTTCTGCGAGCAGGCCTTTCTAATCGACCTGGCCGGGTATCCTGGAAGGATATTGATCTCATCCCGTCAGTAGAGGATGCCTGGATATTTTTTTAAATGCCTTCCTAACCATCTTAAATAAACATGCCCCATTCAAGAAATTTAGAACCAGGAACAGATATAGCCCTTGGTTCTCCCCAGACCTGACTGCCCTTAACCAACACAAAAACATCCTATGGCGTTCTGCATTAGCATCGAACAGCCCCGTGATATGCAGCTGTTCAGGGAAGCTAGAAACCATTATACACAGGCAGTTAGAAAAGCCAAGGCTAGCTTTTTCAAGCAGAAATTTGCTTCCTGCAACACTAACTCAAAAAGTTCTGGGACACTGTAAAGTCCATGGAGAATAAGAACACCTCCTCCCAGCTGCCCACTGCACTGAAGATAGGAAACACTGTCACCAATGATAAATCCACCATAATTGAGAATTTCAATAAGCATTTTTCTACGGCTGGCCATGCTTTCCACCTGGCTACTCCTACCCCGGACAACAGCACTGCACCCCCAACAGCAACTCGCCCAAGCCTTCCCGATTTCTCCTTCTCCCAAATCCATTCAGCTGATGTTCTGAAAGAGCTGCAAAATCTGGACCCCTACAAATCAGCCGGGCTAGACAATCTGGACCCTTTCTTTCTAAAATGATCTGCCGAAATTGTTGCCACCCCTATTACTAGCCTGTTCAACCTCTCTTTCGTGTCGTCTGAGATTCCCAAAGATTGGAAAGCAGCTGCGGTCATCCCCCTCTTCAAAGGGGGGGACACTCTTGACCCAAACTGCTACAGACCTATATCTATCCTACCGTGCCTTTCTAAGGTCTTCGAAAGCCAAGTCAACAAACAGATTACCGACCATTTCGAATCTCACCATACCTTCTCTGCTATGCAATCTGGTTTCAGAGCTGGTCATGGGTGCACCTCAGCCACGCTCAAGGTCCTAAACAATATCTTAACCGCCATCGATAAGAAACATTACTGTGCAGCCGTATTCATTGATCTGGCCAAGGCTTTCGACTCTGTCAATCACCACATCCTCATCGGCAGACTCGACAGCCTTGGTTTCTCAAATAATTGCCTCGCCTGGTTCACCAACTACTTCTCTGATAGAGTTCAGTGTGTCAAATCGGAGGGTCTGCTGTCCGGACCTCTGGCAGTCTCTATGGGGGTGCCACAGGGTTCAATTCTTGGACCGACTCTCTTCTCTGTATACATCAATGAGGTTGCTCTTGCTGCTGGTGAGTCCCTGATCCACCTCTACGCAGACGACACCATTCTGTATACTTCCGGCCCTTCTTTGGACACTGTGTTAACAACCCTCCAGGCAAGCTTCAATGCCATACAACTCTCCTTCCGTGGCCTCCAATTGCTCTTAAATACAAGTAAAACTAAATGCATGCTCTTCAACCGATCGCTACCTGCACCTACCAGCCTGTCCAACATCACTACTCTGGACGGCTCTGACTTAGAATACGTGGACAACTACAAATACTTAGGTGTCTGGTTAGACTGTAAACTCTCCTTCCAGACCCATATCAAACATCTCCAATCCAAAGTTAAATCTAGAATTGGCTTCCTATTTCGCAACAAAGCATCCTTCACTCATGCTGCCAAACATACCCTTGTAAAACTGACCATCCTACCAGTCCTCGACTTTGGCGATGTCATTTACAAAATAGCCTCCAATACCCTACTCAACAAATTGGATGCAGTCTATCACAGTGTAATCCGTTTTATCACCAAAGCCCCATATACTACCCACCATTGCGACCTGTACGCTCTCGTTGGCTGGCCCTCGCTTCATACTCGTCGCCAAACCCACTGGCTCCATGTCATCTACAAGACCCTGCTAGGTAAAGTCCCCCTTATCTCAGCTCGCTGGTCACCATAGCATCTCCCACCTGTAGCACACGCTCCAGCAGGTATATCTCTCTAGTCACCCCCAAAACCAATTCTTTCTTTGGCCGCCTCTCCTTCCAGTTCTCTGCTGCCAATGACTGGAACGAACTACAAAAATCTCTGAAACCTGAAACACTTATCTCCCTCACTAGCTTTAAGCACCAACTGTCAGAGCAGCTCACAGATTACTGCACCTGTACATAGCCCACCGATAATTTAGCCCAAACAACTACCTCTTTCCCAACTGTATTTAATTTTTATTTATTTATTTATTTTGCTCCTTTGCACCCCATTATTTTTATTTCTACTTTGCACATTCTTCCATTGCAAAACTACCATTCCAGTGTTTTACTTGCTATATTGTATTTACTTTGCCACCATGGCCTTTTTTGCCTTTACCTCCCTTCTCACCTCATTTGCTCACATTGTATATAGACTTGTTTATACTGTATTATTGACTGTATGTTTGTTTTACTCCATGTGTAACTCTGTGTCGTTGTATCTGTCGAACTGCTTTGCTTTATCTTGGCCAGGTCGCAATTGTAAATGAGAACTTGTTCTCAACTTGCCTACCTGGTTAAATAAAGGTAAAATAAATAAATAAATAAATAAATAAAATCTTTAAAATGTTGTTTACATATATCTTGAATAACGTTCCAACCGGAGAATTAGAATGACTTCAGATGAGCGATGGAACGCAGGTCCTTCATCTGTGAACGCGCCTGGTGAAAGCATGGTCCACTCATGGCTGTGGTGACGATTTCCTGTGTCAATCGAGCCCCCTTCACATTAGAGTCATCAGACAAAGTTCTATTGACTGCTGACATCTAGTGGAAGGCGTAGGAAGTGAAAACTCATCCATATCTCGCTGTAATTTCAATTAGACCTTGGTTGAAAATCTGCCACCTCCAGAAAAAAAAGCAGGAAGTGGAATTTCTCAGGTTTTTGCCTGCTATTATACTGTTATACTCACAGACATAATTCAAACAGTTTTAGAATCTTCAGAGTGTTTTCTGTCCAATACTAATAATAATATGCAAATATTAGCAACTATGACTGAGGAGCAGGCCGTTTGATATGGGCACCTTTCATCCAAGCTACTCAATACTGCCCCTGCAGCCATAAAAAGTTAACGTTTTTTCAACTGACTATCATATTGTTTGATTAAATTTGACTTCATTGATATAATGGGTAATCCAGGAATGTCACGAGTTAATTGACACAAGAAAACTGATCGCAATGGCTGCAATGAATTGCAAAATTACTTCCGGGGTCCATGGTGCTCCTCCTCCTCCTTACCACTCTATTCAGAATAAATGTAGCACTCATTATAATGCATCATAAATACAAAAACGACTTCAGAAACACTGTGGAGACAGGCTGACATACTGTAGCATTTTTTCTTTCATCTCATCATAGACCCCCCTGTCACTTGCCTGATTAAAAGTGGGTAATCTAGAAGTCCCTGCCCCGCATCGCTGAGCTAGCTGGCTCTAATCAACTGGGCTCACAATCAATTATCTACACCTGGAACATAACTGCAGGACTCCTGAGGCTTCTCTCCAGACCCGAGGGCCTCGGAGGAACAGCGTATCTCCTCATGTTAAAAGTCGGTAATGAGTATTACACAGTGAAAAATAAACTCCCACAGGATAAATACAGATAGTAACTGGAAACATGTCTCGCTGCCAGGCTGGTTAAAATGATGGCAAACTTTCAAAAGGGGCTGAGTTTCTGACCTCATTGGCAGGGATAAACTGTCATGGATTAGGAACCCATTTACATAATATCATGGAAAATGGAATTTAGTCTCCAGAACCACCTTGTTTGAACTACCATATATTTTATACAGCAGTACCACTAACACCCATGTAAAAAAATAACAAAATGTCTTTAAGAAATCATTTCTAAAGCCTGGTAATCCTATTAGGGTTAGATTAAGTATATTTTCTCCTTGTGTACCTTTGAAGTTTGAAACTTATTTTTGCCAACAGCTCCTACTTCCTTCCCCCCTGTGTTAACACTTTGCCCACCTGGGGTTGGAAACCGCTCAGTGTGAAAGATTATGTCATTATTGACACTGCAAAATTGGAAGGAACAACTTCCCCTTGACTGTAGGGGTCAGCAAATCCCAAACATGCTCAGATCATACCAATGAGGTCCAGATGTGTGGATCTGTAGTGGAGTGGTTGTGGAGCAATAGTGATTTTGGTAGTGGAGCATTGGTTGTTGTGGTAGTGGTAGTTGTAGTGGTGGTGGTAGTGGAGCAGCATTGGTGGTAGTGGTTGTGGTAGTGGTATTGGAGCGGTAGTGGTGGTGGTAATAGGTAATGGATGTGGTAGTGGTTGTGGTAGTGGTTGTGGTAGCGGAGCAGTTGTGGTTGTGGTTTAGGGATTGTGGGAGTGTTTGTAGTAGCAGTAGTGGTTGTGGTAGTTGTTGTGATAATGGAGCAGTAGAGGTTGTGGTAGTGGAGCAGTAATGGTAGTTGTAGCAGTAGTGGTGGTGGGAGTGAAGAAGTTGTAGTTGTGGTAGTGGAGCGGATGTGGTGGTGGCAGGGATTGATGTAGTGGTAGTTGTAGCAGTTGTGGTGGTGGTAGTGAAGCAGTAGTAATTGTGGTAGTGGTAGTGGAGCGGCTGTGGTATTGGTTGTGGTTGTGGTAGTTGAGTGGTAGTGGTTGTGGTAGTGGTGTTGGAAACGGTAGTGGTTGTGGTAGTGGATTGGAAGTGGTAGAGGAGCGTTAGTGGTTGTGGTAGTTGAGCTGTAGTCTTTGTGGTAGTGGAGTGGTTGTGATTGTGGTAGTGGCAGTGGCAGTGGTTCTGGTTGTGATAGTGCTTGTAGTTGTAGTAAAGTGATAGTGGTGGTGGTTGTGGTAGTGGTGTAGTGGAGTGGTTGTGGTAGTGGTTGTGGTTTTGGTGGTGGTTGTGGAGTGGTTGTAGTTGTGGTAGTGGAGCAGTTGTGGTAGTTGTAATGTTTATTGTGGTGGATTGGTGGTGATAGTGGAGCGGTGGAGGTTGCGTAGTGGTAGTGTTTGTGGCAGTGGGAGCGGTTGTGGTTGTTGTTAGTGAAGTTGAGCAGTAATGGTTGTGGTGGTAGCGGTTGTGGTAATGTTTGTCGTAGTGGAATGGTGGTGGTAGTGGAGTTGTGGTAGTGGTTGTGGTACTGGGAGCGGTTATAGTAGTGGAGCGCTAGTGGCAGTGGTTGTTATAGTGGTTGAAACGGAGGATGAGCAGTAGTGGTTGTGGTTGTATTAGTGGTAGTGGAACGGTAGTGGTTGTGGTAGGTGGAGCGCTTGTGGTTGTGATAAGTGGTAGTGGAGCGGTAGTGGTAGGGGTTTTGGTAGTCCTAGTGGTTGTGGTAGTGGAGTGGTAGTGGTTGTGGTAGTGGAGCGGTAGTGGTAGTGGAGTGGTAGTGGAGCAGTAGTGGTAGGGTTTTGGTAGTCCTAGTGGTTGTGATTGTGGAGCGGTAGTGGTTGTGGAAGCGGTTGTTGTAGTGGTTGTGGTTTTGGTAATGCTGATAGTAGTGAAGTGGCTATAGTAGTATTAGTGGTTGTGGTAGTTGAGAGCTTGTGGTTGTGGTAGTGGTAATGGTAATGGGAGCGGTAGAGGTTGTGGTTGTTGTAGTAATTGTAGTACTGGGGGCGGTTGTGGAAGTGATAGTGGATTGGTAGTGGTTGTGGAGGTGGAGCAGTAATTGTAGAGGTTGTGGTTGTGGTTGTGGTAATGTTTGTGCTAGAGGAGTGGTTGTGGTAGGGAAGTTGTGGTGGTTGTGTTACTGGGAGCAGTTTTGGTAGTGGAGTGGTTGTGGTATTGGTAGTGGATGCAGTAGTGATAGTGGTTGTGGTAGGTGGAGCGGTTGTGGTTGTGGTAAGTGGTAGTGGTTGTGGTAGTGAGTGTGACAGTTCTAGTGGAGCGGTAATAGTATTTGTAGTGCAGTGGTGTTGGTTGTGGTTGTTGTAGTGGAGTGGTAGTGCTAGTGGTTGTGGGAGCTGTTGTGGTAGTCGTTGTGGTACTGGTTGTGGTTGTGGTAAGTGGTAGTGGAGCAGTAGTGATAGTGGTAGCGGAGCGGTTGTGGTGGTGGTTTTGGTAGTGGTTGTGGAGTGGTTGTAGTTGTGGTAGTGGAGGGGTTGTGGTGGTGGTAGTGGTAGTGGTAATGTTTATGGCAGTGGATTGGTGGTGATAGTGGAGTGGAGGAGGTTGCATAGTGGTAGTGTTTGTGGTAGTGGGAGCGGTTGTGGTTGTTGTTGGTGTAGTGGAGCAGTAATGGTTGTGGTTGTGGTAATGTTTGTGGTAGTGGAATGGTGGCGGTACTGGAGTTGTGGTTGTGGTATTGGTTGTGGTACTGGGAGCGGTTATGATAGATGTAGTGGAGCGATTGTAGTAGTGGAGCACTAATGGCAGTGGTTGTTATAGTGGTTGTGGTAGTGGTAGTGAAATGGAGGTGGAGCGGTAGTGGTTGTGGTAGTGGTTGTATTATTGGTAGTGGAACGGTAGTGGTAGGTGGAGTGGTTGTGATAAGTGGTCATGGAGCAGTAGTGGGGGTGGTAGTGTTTGTGGTAGTGTTGTGGTAGGGGTTTTGGTAGTCCTAGTGGTTGTGGTAGTGGTAGTGGAGCAGCAGAGGTTGTGATTGTGGCATAGTGGTGGTGGTGGTTGTGGTTGTATTTGTAGTGGAGCGGTAGTGGTTGAAGTGGCTATGGTTTTGTTAGTGGAGCATTTGTAGTAGGTGTTGTGTAGTGGTTGTGGTTGTAGTTATGGTAGTGGAGTGTTAGTAGTTGTGGCAGTGGTTGTTATAGTGATTTTGGTAGTTGAGCATCAGTGGTAGTGGTTGTGGTAATGTTTGTAGTATTGGAGCGGTGGTGGTAGTGGAGCGGTAGAGGTTGTGGTAGTTGTTGTGGTAGTGGCTGTGGTATTGGTAGTGGTTGTGGTAGTTGAGTGGTAGTGGTGGTGGTGGTAGTGGTGGTGGTAATGTTTGTGGTAGTGGAGCAATAGATGTTTTGGTAGTGGTTGTGGTAGTAGGAGCGATTGTGGTAGTGGAGCTGTTGTGGTAGTGGAGCAGTAATGTTAGAGGTTGTGGTGGTGGTACTGGTTGTGGAGCGGTTGTGGTAGTGGAGCGGTAGTGGTTGTAGTTGTGGGAACGTTTGTGGTTTTGGAAGTGATAGTGGAGCGGTAGTGGTTGTGGTTGTTGTAGTGGTTGTAGTAGTGGGGGCGGTTGTGGCTGTGGAAGTGATAGTGGAGCGGTAGTGGTTGTGGTGGTGGAGAAGTAATTGTAGAGGTTGTGGTGGTGGTAGTGGTTGTGGTAATGTTTTTGCTAGTGGAGTGATTGTGGTAGGGGAGTTGTGATGGTTGTGTTACTGGGAGCGGTTGTGGGAGTTGAGCTTTTGTGGTACTAGAATGGTAGAGTTTGTGGTAGTGGGAGCGGTTGTGGTTGTTGTTGGTGTAGTGGAACAGTAATGGTTGTGGTAGTAGTAGTGGTTGTGGTAATGTTTGTGGTAGTGGAATTGTAGTGGTAGTGCAGTTGTGGTTGTGGTATAGGGAGCAGTTGTGATAGATGTAGTGGAGTGATTGTAGTCGTGGAGCGCTAGTGGCAGCGGTTGTTTTAGTGGTTGTGGTAGTGGTAGTGAAACGGAGGTGGAGCGGTAGTGGTTGTGGTAGTGGTTGTATTAGTGGTAGTGGGACGGTAGTGGTAGTGGGGGTGGTAGTGGTTGTGGTGTTGGTAGTCCTAGTTGTTGTGGTTGTGGAGCTGTACTGGTAGTGGTTGTCGGAGCTGTTGGTAGTAGTAATGGTAGTGGAGGGTCTATAGTAGTATCGTGGTTATGGTAGTTGAGAGCTTGTGGTTGTGGTAGTGCTAGTGGAGCGGTTGTGGTAGTGGAGCGGTAGTGGTTGTCGATGCGGTTGTGGAAGTGATAGTGGAGCGGTAGTGGTTGTGGTTGTTTAGAAGTAATTGTAGAGGTTGTGGTGGTGGTAGTGGTTGTGGTAATGTTTGTGCTAGTGGAGTGGTTGTGGTCGGGGAGTTGTGGTGGTTGTTTTACTGGGAGAGGTTGTGGTTGTGGTATTGGAGTGGTAGTGGTTGTTGTTGTGGTAGTGGAGCGGTAGTGGTAAGTGGTAGAGCTAGTGGTGGTGGAGCAGTTGCGGTAGGTGAAGCGGTTGTGGTAAGTGGTAGTGGAGAGGTTCTGGTAGTGTAGTGGTTGTGTAATGGTAGTGGAGCGGTGGTGGTAGTAGGGTGGTAGTGGTTGTGGTAGCGGAGCGGAGCTGTAGTGTGTGTGACTGTGCTAGTGGAGCGGTTATAGTATTTGATGTGGAGCGGTGTTGGTTGTGGTAGTGGAGTGGTAGTGGTTGTGGGAGCTGTTGTGGATAGTGGTTGTGGTAGTGATTGTATTAGTGGTAGTGGAACGGTAGTGGTTGTGGTAGGTGGAGCGGTTGGGGTTGTGATAAGTGGTAGTGGAGCGGTAGTGGGGGTAGTGGTTGTGCTGGTGGAGTGGTAGTGGATGGGTAGTGGTAGGAGTTTTGGTAGTCCTAGTGGTTATGGTTGTTGAGCAGTAGTGGTAGTGGTTGTGGTAGTGGAGTGGTAGTGATTGTCGTAGTGGAGCAGTACTTGTGTGGAGTGGTAGTGGTTGTGGGAGCTATTGTGGCTAAAGTTGTTGTGGTTTTGGTAATGGTAGTTTAGTGGCTATAGTAGTATTAGTGGTTGTGGTAGTTGAGAGCTTGTGGTTGTGGTAGTGCTAGTGGAGCAGTTGTGGTTGTGGTAGTGGGAGCGGTTGTGGTTGTCTTAGTGCTAGTGGTGGTGGTGGTGGTGGTGGTGGTGGAGCAGTAATTGTAATGGTTGTGGTAATGTTTGTGCTAGTGGAGTGGTTGTGGTAGGAGAGTTGTGGTGGTTGTGTTACTGGGAGCAGTTGTGGTAGTGGATTGGTTGTGGTATTGGAGTAGTAGTGGTAGTGGTTGTTGTAGCGGTTGTGGTAGTGCAGCATTAGTGGAATGGTAGTGCAGCATTAGTGGTTGTGGTTGTTGTTGTGGTTGTGGTAGTGGTTATGGTTGTAGTTGTAGTGGAGAGGTAGTGGTGGTGGTTGTGGTAGTGGTTTTGGTATTAGAGCGGTAGTGGTTGTGGTAGTGGTAGTGGAGCAGTAGTGGTTGTCGTAGTGGAGCGGTAGTGGTTGTGGTAGTTGTATTGGAGGTGTTGGTAGTGGTTGTGGTAGTGGTTTTGGTAGTAGAGCGGTAGTGGTTGTGGTAGTGGTAGTGGAGCAGTAGTGGTTGTCGTAGTGGAGCGGTAGTGGTTGTGGTAGTTGAGCGGTGGTGGTAGTTGTAGTGGTTGGGATAGTGGAGAAGTATTGGTTGTGGTAGTTGAGTGGTAGTGGTAGTGGTTGTAGTAGTCCTAGTTTTGGTGGGAGTGGTTATGGGAGTGGTAGTGAAGCGGTAGGGTTGTGGGAGTGGTGGTGGAGCAGTAGTGGTTGTGGTAGAGGTTGTAGTTGTAGTTGTCGAGGTTTGGTATTGGTGGTGGAGCAGTAGTGGTTGTGGTAGTGGAGTGGTTGTCATTGTGGTAGTTGTATTGGAGGTAATTGTTGTGGTGTTGGTAGTGATGCATTTACTGTATGTTTGCCCCAAAGTAACAAAATTTGATTTGAATGATAATAGTTCTGCTTTAAGCTTTTAATTTTGGCTTGTGTGTTCTTTAGAGCCAAACTTTTCCCTTGCGCTAATCTCAGTTAACCCAAAACGAAAACCTTGTGTAATATAGCAATGATGTTTACATAGTCTGTCCACAAGAAATGACCAGAGAGCAAACTTTTTGTTAAGGTTATTCAGTCCCCACAGTCAATGATGTTGATGGCTGCCATTCATCAACTCCCTTGCAACACATATGGTGTAGAAAAAGTACATTAAACACAGCATTCCTTTCCTGTTAACAGAGCCGTTCTTGTCTGAAGGTGATGGTGTTCTTCTTGTATATACACTGTGATCAATGTATGTGTGTGCATTTTATTCTTCCAAGCAGCCATTTATCAGTTGATTGTTTTCCCACTACATATGCACACACTAGTGATTCACAGGGGGGGACCTGCAGTCCCCACGGTTATATCCGCAGGGCAGTGGGTTTATGGTCATGGAATACTGTGTGGATGAAGGGTGGGTGGGTGGGTAGAATAAAGACAAAATAGTACCTTAAAAAAACATAAATGTATCAATCTTGTGCAATTTAAAGGGTATTGATAAGGTACATTGAGACTTTTCTTTCATTATTTTAGGCTATCTGACATTAGTGTGTAAGCCTAAGCTTTAGGGCCTAACTGTAGCCTATGTGTGCCAAATAGCCTACATGATAATCGCAAATGCTTTTGGGAATTGGCAGAAAAAGTTTGTGTGATTCACTGAGGTGCTAATAAATTCAGCTGTTTGTTCACCCACCTCCACCCACAATTTCTTATAACCCAATTGCTAATATCCCAAATCTGAGGCCCGCACCCACCCTTACCTGCCAATACAGAAAATGTGCTGTAGGCTACAGTCAGAGACAGTGGAACGATTTTTTGACAGGGGGTGCAGGATATTTTGGTGGAAAATTTAGATGTTTCTTTTTGATAAATTGTGACATTTTGGTAGGCTATTTGTTAGTCCGCTTGTCTGTAGTTACAGTGGTGAAAAAATGACTTAATTGTCATACTTCAATAAAAATAAAGATACCTTAATAGAAAATGACTCAAGTAAAAGTGAAAGTCACCCAGTTAAATAAATACTCTTTGAGTAAAAGTCTAAAAGTATTTGGTTTTAAATGTGCTTAAGTATCAAAGTAAATGGAACTGCTAAAATGTACTTAAGTTCCAAAAGTAAAAGTATAAACCATTTGAAATTCTGTATATTAAGCAAACCAGACGGCACAATTATTTAGTTTTTTTGTTATTAACGTATTGTCAGGGGCACGCTCCAACACTCAGGCATAATTTACAAACGAAGCATTTGTGTTTAGTGATGTTACGGTTTTCTTCGGGTGAAAGAGAGTCGGACCAAAATGCAGCGTGGTTGATGATATACATCTTAAATGAAGATGAATACGAACAATACAAAACAACAAACGGACCGTGAAAAACCTATACAGCCTATCTGGTGAATACAAAACACTGAGACAGGAACAATCACCCACGAAACACTCAAAGAATATGGCTGCCTAAATATGGTTCCCAATCAGAGACAACGAGAATCACCTGCCTCTGATTGAGAACCGCCTCAGGCAACCATAGACTTTGCTAGAAAACCCCACTAAGCCACAATCCCAAAACCTACGAAAAACCCCAATACACAAACACACCACAAAATAAACCCATGTCACACCCTGGCCTGACCAAATAAAGAAAGAAAACACAAAATACGAAGACCAGGGCGTGACAAGTGAGTCCACCACATCAGAGGCAGTAGGGATGACCAGGGATGTTGTTATCTTGATAAGTGTGTGAATTGGATCATTTTCCTGTCAAAATGTAACGAGTACTTTTGGGTGTCAGGGAAAATGTATGGAGTAAAAAATACATGATTTTCTTTAGGAACGTAGTGAAGTAGAAGTAAAAGTTTACTTCTACTTCACTACGTTCCTAGGCAAAAATATAAATAGTAGAGTACATATACCCCAAAAACTACTTATGTAGTAGTTTAAAGTATTTGTACTGAAGTACTTTACACCACTGTGTAATTACATACATGTGGCTTTTCTTCTGCAATTATATGTTACCCTAGAAGACTAAATAAACCCTTGCTCACCAGAACAATGTAATGAATCGATAGCACGTACATAATTCCTCTTGACCATCTGTGTACACAGTTGAAGTCGGAAGTTTACATACACCTTAAGCAAATACATTTCAACTCCGTTTTTCACAATTCCTGACATTTAATCCTAGTAAAAAATGCCCTGTCTTAGGTCAATGAGGATCACCACTTTATTTTAAGAATGTGAAATGTCAGAATAATAGTACAGAGAATGATTTAGTTCAACTTTTATTTTTGTCATCACATTCCCAGTGGGTCAGAAGTTTACATACACTCAGTTACTATTTGGTAGCATTGCCTTTAAATTGTTTAACTTGGGTCAAACGTTTCGGGTAGCCTTCCACACGCTTCCCACAATACGTAGGGTGAATTTTGTCCTATACCTCCTGACAGAGCCAGTGTAACTGAGTCAGGTTTGTAGGCCTCCTTGCTCGCACACGCTTCTTCAGTTCTGCCCACAAATTTTCTACGGGATTCAGGTCAGGGCTTTGTGATGGCCACTTCAATACCTTAACTCTGTTGTCCTTAAGCCATTTTGCCACAACTTCGGAAATATGCACGGGGTCATTGTTCATTTGGAAGACCCATTTGCGACCAAGCTTTAACTTCCTGACTGATGTCTTGAGATGTTGCCTCAATATATCCACATACTTTTCTTTCCTCATGATGCCATCTATTTTGTGAAGTGCACCAGTCCCTCCTGCAGCAAAGCACCCCCACCACATGATGCTGCCACCCCCGTGCTTCACAGTTGGGATGGTGCTCTTCGGCTTGCAAGTCTCCCCCTTTTTCCTCCAAACATAACAATGGTCATTTTGGCCAAACAGTTCTATTTTTGTTTCATCAGACCAGAGGACATTTCTCCAAAAAGTACAATATTTGTCCCCATGTGCAGTTGCAAACCGCAGTCTGGCTTTTTTATGGCGGATTTGGAGCAGTGGCTTCTTCCTTGCTGAGCGGCCTTTCAGGTTGTGTCGATAAAGGACTTGTTTTACGGTGGATATAGATACTTTTGTACCTGTTTCCTCCAGCATCTTCACAACATCCTTTGCTGTTGTTCTGGGATTGATATGCACTTTTCGCAACCAAAGTACGTTCATGTCTAGGAGACAGAATGCGTCTCCTTCCTGAGCAGAATGACGGCTGCGTGGTCCCATTGTGTTTATACTTGCGTACTATTGTTTATACAGATGAACGTGGTACCTTCAGGCATTTGGAAATTGCTCCCAAGGATGAACCAGACTTGTGGAGGTCTACAATTTCTGTGGAGGTCTTGGCTGATTTCTTTTTATTTTCCCATGATGTCAAGCAAAGAGGCACTGAGTTTGAAGGTAGGCCTTGAAATACATGCACAGGTGCACCTCCAATTGACTCAAATGATGTTAATTAGCCAATCAGAAGCTTCTAAAGCCATGATTTTCTGGAATTTTCCAAGCTGTTTGAAGGCACAGTCAACTTAGTGTATGTAAACTTCTGACCCACTGGAATTGTGATAATGTGAATTATAAGTGAAATAATGTGTCTGTAAACAAGTGTTGGAAAAATGACTTGTGTCATGCACAAAGTAGATGTCCTAACCGACTTGTCAAAACTATAGTTTGTTAACAAGACATTTGTGAAGTGGTTGAAAAATGAGTTTTAATGACTCCAACCTAAGTGTATGTAAACTTCAGACTTCAACTGTATGTTCCGGCAGTTGAGGCTGTGTTAGTGTTTGAAGTAAATGGCTGAATGGATAACGAAATTAATGCATGAATGAGTGGATCCCAAAAATCCAAAGTTTATTTTCAGTGTAGTTGATGTTGAGCACATGGAAAAGTGGACTAGTAATCCAGACAACACCCCCCCTCCCCCCATTCCAGCAGTAAACACCACCTGAGAGTACCTCTCTGGAGGTGATGTTCTGGTTCAATGGTTTTTGGTTTTACTGTTAAGAGTTGTAAAGCGTCTTTAAAATGGGGTCAAAATGCCATGGTTAAAATAAATTGCAAAAGTAATGCTGTTCTAGGAGAGAGATAAGGAACATTAAGGTGAGGACAAGCATCTGAAATCAAAATTGTCTCTTCAAAGATGGGGTTGCCTCTACAAAACTATCTGTCAGTTTATGTTCGATAGTATCGAATGCTCATCCCTAAAAGGCACGCAAAGAAAGAACAAAGCTCGATGAAGAATTCATGCAGCCACTTCTGGGCGACAGGTAGCCTAGCAGTTAAGAGTGTTGAGCCAGTAACCAAAGGGTCACTGGTTCAAATCCCTGAGCCGACTAGGTGAAAAACATGTCTAAGTGCCTTTGAGCATGACACTTAACCCTAATTGCATACACATCGAAGTCATTGTTAACTCAGTTAGGAAGGTGCTAGGGAGCTAAAGACTCAGAGGATGGTTACAAGTTTAAAAGGAAATCTGCGGGATGGATTCAGGAGCCTTTGTTCAGATCAAGAGTTGAGTTTATACAGATGTATTCTCTGTGAGAAAGTTACTGCATCATCATTATGTTTTACCCATAGTATGAGACTATCCCATGTTATTGTTCTTAACAATAAGATTTTGTCAAACTGGACTGGAGCCCCAATACATCTACACTTGATGAAAGAAAGAAATGGGAAGATAGTGAGATGAAGAGAAACCGTAGAAATATATATGGATCTAATATTATCTAATAATATTGCCAGACTGTGGGGCCCAGCTCCTCCGTGTGCTCCTGCATCTAATAATATTGCCAGACTGCTCCTGCATCTAATAACATTACCAGACTGTCAGCTCCAGCTCCTCCATTTGATAAATGGAGGCCCATTATGTGTTGATTAGCCTGGTCTGAATCCTGCTTAAGAATTACAGCTCCATCACCACCGTTGTTACATTATGCCCAGTTGACAACAAGTCCTGTCTGACACCAGTTCCCTTGTATCCGGGGGAAGTAATTTAGGGGAATTTTTGACTCCTCAGCAAAACAACCTTCGCTGCAGCATACCACTCCTTGATACATGCTAACCTGATGTTCTCAAAATCGGCCTCTTAAAATTAGCTGCAGGCCTTTAGGTGATTTCCCCGGCTAAGATGAACAAATTCTTTGACACTTTTCACCGTACTGTAGTCTGCAGAGCACATAATGCAAAAGAGGCAGAGAGAGACAGAGAGAGAGAGAGAGCAAAGAAAGGAGACTAGGAGTGTCTGGAAAACAATTTTACATTTTAGTCATTTAGCTGACACTCTTATCCAGAGTGACTTACAGTTAGTGCATTCATCTTAAGACAACCATATATCACAGTCATTGTTTTTCCTCAATAAAGTCGCTATCAGCAAAGTCAGAGCTAGTAGGGGGAAAAATTTGGGGTGAGGAGGGGGTACGAATCGAGGGGGTGGGGGGGGGTGCTGTGGAATTATTTAAGATACTCTTTGAAGAGGTAGGGTTTAAGATGTTTTTGGAAGAAAGGCATGGAATCTGCTGTCCTAGCTTCAGGGGGAAGCTGGTTCCACCATTGGGGTGCCAGGACAGAGGAGAGCTTGGACTGGGCTGTGATCTGAAAAGCACTGCATCCTTCCTTCATAATGATCCTGGCGCAGTCATCGTCACACCATGCACCCCAGCAAGCAGCCGGTGCTGAAATATGGTATACACTGTGTGAATCCAGCAGGCTAACACAGAAGCATCTTGTTCACACAGCAGGAGAATCAGCAGACAAAAAGCTGACTTGTAAATGAACCCTACTTAAGTTATGTTCAGAGGGAGTGTGCTCTAAAGTACAGTAGTTGTCCTAACTCTTTTCATCTTCAATCAATTTTACTAGTAACATATGTTCAGCTTTATACTAGAACTCCCACATTCACTTATGAGTAGCTGTCCATTGAGTTCAAATAACGGAGATTTGATATCAGCATTGCCAGGATTCCAGCACTAGTTGCAGCTTCTGTATTTTCCATTATAGTGACACTTTATGCCTAATAGACGGTAGTCAATACACCATTTAGTCTAGATTAGCTTAAAGTATTTATTTCAGCAAAAACTTCAGTCAGCAAGACTTCATACTATAATTGCATGTAGGGCTGGCTGACATCCATTCTCCGATGACAGGATTGTTTTCATTGGTTGTCAGTTAGCTAATTGAGCTGTCGCATACAGCATGTAGCTAAAAACAATGAGACTAATCAATATGTTTGCAGTGCCTCCTGAAAACCTGCCTGTCAAATAACGGCCCATTTCGATCTGTCAAGAGAAAATAAATACACACGCTCTCTAGACTTCTATACTTGCTTCCTAGTAGTGTCCTATTGGCATCAATCAAAACCACAAAGAAGGTTATTCATATCCCGCTGACATTTAATTAAGGGTTTTTGCCTCTATCTTCTATGATGGACCCATAATAGTTAAATCAGTTTAATAGCCGACGCCCTTGGATAAAGACCGAAGGAGTCCGATAATAGTGCTCAATTAAAGGTCTGAATGAGGGAGCTGCACCACTGGGAAAGGTTCAGCAGTAGAGGACATACTCTATTCAATGTGGAACCCCATGCTACTTATTTGAGCAATGTGATTAGATCATCAGAATAACAGCTATTTATGTATCTTAATGAATCTGTTACATGAATATGTGTAACTTCATAAAGTATGAATGAAGGGTAGGGGACACAGAGGGGAACAAAGCAGTTAACCTTTAAAATATATTTTTTTAAATATCAGATTTGATAGTAGAAAATTCCCAAAATAATTTCTACAATATGTCAAACCGAATATAGGCTTTATCAAATATTTATAAAATTATACTTATGTACATTGTGACCCAGCATTCTTGTCTTTTAGACTAAAATTGGTGTAAATCATGTATAAAGATTCAAATGAAAGATTATGCGGAATTGCATATGGCAAGTCAGGATTGGGTCGTATAAGAAGACTATCAGTTCATATACTGTACATATTTCATAATTATGTCATTTGCAATACTCCAGGCTATAGTAAAAATCCCAAGTGAAAAGCTATTCAATTATGCTAATTATCTATTCCAATGTGGTAACTCTGAAGATAGACTTTTTTCATTTTTAGTGTCTGACTGGTCATTTATTTCCCCTGCTCACTTGAGTATAAAACCATACATTTTAAAGTTATGTTCTCTAACCTCTTAATTTTCACAGTGTAAGAAATGTATTGCTCAAAGTTGATACAGAATTTATTAAGCATGGAATTATGTTTAATTGTCATGTGGATTAAAGTGTGTCTTAAATGGAATCTGTGCGTGCCTCTACCTCTACCTCGACGAACGTATGCATCCTGCTCATGTCAAATGAAAAGCAAGTGTCGTGCATCAAAGTTGTCTGTGCCCGAAACTCAATCTGTAGTTTAAAAAGAGCTCATCACATTTAGCTGTATTATGATGAGGAAGAGGTAAGCCCAAATCAGAATCCAATTATTCTAAATGACTTCCAATCACTGATTAGGTTTTAGCCTGCATTAAATGGCAGATTAAAGATTGAAGGTTCCCAAGTGTGTAAAAATTGTGAACATATAAACGGACAAAATGATGTCCACGTTTTCATCAATGTCTTGTCCTTCTGGAGTTGTCAGAAGTCTGGGTGGATGCAATCCTCACTTTAGAATGCCAAATCGAGGAATGCACTAGAGTTCTGAATGTCTGCTTGAAGTAATCCGTTTTTACACACTGAGATATAAACACACACACACACACACACACACACATACACATACACAGGGAGTAGGCGTTTGTATTTGGTCTGTCCAGATTGTGTTTATCCATGTTGAAAGAAAGCTGTCAAGAATGTTTTGTGGCTGAATATGAATATGTAACTGTACATGCTTCATTAGACTACTAACAGGAAGTTAACCAGATGTGTTTTGAAAAGGAACCAAGAGTATGCAGCCATAACTCTGAGGAAGTGAGCTCCATTTCTGAGTGGAGAATAACAGGACAGCTAGTCGGTATTCAGACTAGGTAGTTTGAAGGGTAAAATGTAAAGGAATAAATATTGTATGGTATGGGATTGCTTTCTAGCTACCCTTCTCTTCTCCCAGGAAATGTCTTTATGACTGAGTAGTGCACTCATAAAGGAGTTAGTGATGCAGAATGAGTGATGTGTCTGAACCGGGAGCAAAAGAAAACTAATGCAAAAACCTGCGTGTGCCATTGGAAATTTTCTCCATCCACACCAGACGTGATGATGACAGGCAGGTTTAAATATCAAAACCAACTGTAAACCAACTATATTCATTTGAGGGCATGTCGAAACACACATGAAAACATTCATGGATATGTTGCTATCTTGCTATGCTGGCGAATTTGTCCTGGGAGATTAACATTGGGACATGTATTCATGAGAAAATAACATGACAAACAGGCACAAAGCTAAAAAGGTGGGGCTCAAAACAGGAGTCATACAAAATGTTGTGTTTCTCTACTCCGACTATTAGCACTAGAAAAAATGGGCATTGAGCAATCCTATTCTGAGCCAATGCATTCTGACAGTCTAATAAATACATTTCATATATGCTGTTGCTAAAGTGATCATTTGGTTGCATTTATGAAGGTAACCTTAGAACCTGCTCTTTCCGATATAGGTTATGAAATCATAACATCTTACCTGTGTCGTGACGTTGTATTAGTTAATGTGACGACTGTTGCTCATCGAATGACTAAAGGTTTCTAATTGCGTGATTAACTGAATCAAGCAATTATTAATTAATTAACCTGGGGCACCATGGGAAAATTAGTTTTATTGAGTTTCTATTTCCCAAATTAACTCAAAGAATATCAGAATATCGATTTTACAACAGTCGCTAATTAATCAGTTTCCTCTACAGTCTCATTCTGAATGTCGCATAAACCGGGAATCTGCACGGACCCGGGTCTCACCAATGAGTTCGTACCACACCAATCATAGTTGAGTATTTATTTACTAGAAATCTAAAACTGTGATAAAAGATACACATACACAAAACCACCACAGAATATTGATTAGAACTTAGTATAACGGGCCAACACACTATGGCGCGTGTTACCCAAAATGGGGATTTAAAGGAGAGAGAAAAAGAGAAAGAACATTTAAAGGAGAAAGAAAAATATACATTTGGGTGCATTTGTCAGCTATGCTTATTTTAACCCTAGCCTTGCCCCAAACTGCCGCTCTTATGCGTCAGAATATAATGATGTAATTACGTGTGGGAGGTCTCAGATGGGAAGCTCCGCGTGGGTCATTTAGGCTTCTCAATGACGCACTTCTCCGGCCCAACTCTCTGGTTGTCCTCATGATGTCAGTATAATTTTGGTCTGATTCCTCGCCCTTGCTCTGGGAGGACTCTTCTGAGGACAGACAGCTCTGTAGCTCAGAGCTCACAGCGTAGGAATGAAACAGTGTAGATACCACGATTCGATGGAGAGTGGAGGCTAGGTGGTCCGGCTTGAATTCATCCGCTTAGACACAGCTACTCATCAGTAGCATGGGTAGAAAAAGATTTCTTTGTCTTCAACCTTGGGATGAGTTTTGGGTTCGTTGACTTTTTAGACCTCGGCTGCAGCTCGGGTCACTTAGTCTGATATGTTAATTCTTAACTCACATGTCTTATACCCTCGGGTCAGAAGTGGGCGTAACCACCTGTAGGGCAATTCTCTGGGCGTACCAAGTTAAGAGGCAAGGTCTAGATTTGACTCAAATCCAATTTTAGACAACTAACTTCACATTTCATCTTTACCAAAACATTCTCTTTGATTTGGACATTTTCCACAAAACGTACAATGTATAAACACCAAGCATATCCTAGGAAAACTCTTACAGTTACAATGTTTTCGTAATAACGTCATCTATTAACCTTTAATAACAAAACAAAAATGATTAAAAAATGACTTTGAAAATGGCAGAGTAGGCTAATTTAAAAAATCATATTACTGTACCTATGACACTTCTAGTGTTAATCCAGAGATAAAAGTGGAAACCTAGTTTTGAGTTAGTCACCTGTGATTAATCGGTCCTCGTTCATCTTTCGAATACCCACGTGGGGTTGTATGCTCACGAAAACCAATGAGTAGATGGGAGAGGCATGACATGTAGTAACCAAGTCCTATTTAAGCACCTGGCTACTCATCAAATGATGGAAAAACGTTCTCTTAAATGTGTCTTGCAACGCTCGCACACGCATCGTGGCCTGTCTGGTTTGGGTGCAAGACGTGCAGGATAAAAGCCTATGCCGTTTAAACGAGTCATACTTAAACATTGTTTTGTTTGGTACATGAATTGCATCTTGCAGGGCAAGAGGGGTCATGTTTTCGCCTTGTCCTGGAAATCCACAGTCCCAGATTGATTGAATAGGGCCCCTGTCTCCTAGATAAAAGGGATATATTTTTTTTTAAGCATACACACATCCTTGATATACATGATTGATCAAGATTTCTGTCAGTGTGAAGAGTTATAATACACAGCCAGTGGCGATGCTGTATTTAGGGCAGGTGGGACAGAGCCTGTTTAGCTTTTAAAAAAAGTGTGTGTGTATATATATATATATAATTTAGTTAATAAAGCCACATACAAACATGGTCTCTTTTTTTCTTTCTTGAGTAAGGCAGCTCCAAATTGCAGGTGTTTCAGCCTAGCTCAGTGCTTTCTGTGGTGGTGAGGTAGCCAGTGAAAAATACGGAGCGTAGGGGTTGGTAATGTTCTAGTTTTGCAGTGATTGGCTCAGTGTTCTGTCACTCATGGGGACACGACATCACTGCAATATCTACGGGTAGATTCAAGCCCCTTGGGTGCTGCCATAGACGTTACGTTAGAAGTGCCCATCCAAGAAGTCTGAAGGTCATTGGCCACAGATTAAATTACGTCAAATCATGTTATATCTACCATAGCTTAAATTGGACTGATCATGTGAACTTCATACTTTCAAAATCTTAGCTAGCAAGCTAAATAAGCAGTCATCATCATGAATCAAGTCGACAATCTACTGGCAAATCTTTTCCAATACTTGTCATATGAAGAGAAAATCTAGATAAAATGTACCTTTGCTCATCGGACATTACACAACAAGTTGGAAATCGCAAATTTAACGATGAGTGCTGAGGCGCGATTGCAGCCTCGGGTTTGATCCCAGGCTGGGTCACAGCCGGCCATGACCGGGAGACCCATGGGACGGCGCACAATTGGCCCAGCATCGTCCGGGTTAGGGGAGGGTTTGGTCGGCTGGGATTTCCTCGTCTCATCGTGCTCTAGCGAGTCCTTGTGGCTGGCCGACTTCCTTGTGGCAAGCTGACTTCTGTTGTCAGTTCGACAGTGTTTCCTCCAACACATTGGTGCGGCTGGCTTCTGGGTTAAGTGAGCAGTGTGTCAAGAGGGGAGGGGAGTTGCAGCGATGAGACAAGATTGTATCTTCTGGCCCATGGCATTGCATGTTAATTTTTATCCTTTTTAATAAATAAAAAAGGTTTACACCTCTTTCTTCCCAATTTCGTGATATCCAATTGGTAAAGTTTGAATACATTGACCATGATGTCAATCCAACACTTCTGCCACATTCAAAACAGCCTACAGACTTGTATGCTGCTGCCTAAATGATGCAATATGCCAGGGAGATATGTATACTGTTGCCTAGACAGTAGTACTAAGTGTATGTTGTGTAGTAAGCTATTAGTAGCCCATGTGCCTCAGCCTAATAATTTGGGCCCTTTCCCACTCATAACTTAGCCTACTGTTCTGACTCGGTGTTGCACATGTAGCATATAACCTGTTTTAGAGAAACATAATCATTGAATATTGTAATAGCTATAAGCAGACAATGAAGTCTGCTTAAACACTCTCTTTATTTATCCTACAGTTCTGACTTGGTGTACAGGGAGAATACTGTAAAAATGGCCCATGTTCTGAATTCTGTCGCTTTACATTTCAAAAGTGCTGAACAAATAGTTATATTGACTAGGTCCATTCTAGCTCGCTCATTAATGTCTTAATCGAAATTACGGATTGCCTCATCGCTCCCGGCTCTGCTGCTGGGACAGCTTTATGTAGACCCTAACAGTTTGTGGCCATCGTTTGTCACCGTTATAGTGCAATGAAGGTATTGTTTAGTGTGATGGTGTGTAGTGGCTTTGCTGGCATGCATCAAAACATTTTTTGGGGGGAGGGGTCCCACCAAAATGTACATGCTAAAATTGCCACTGTACACAGCACACAAGTTAATATTTTCTTCCAAAGAGACTACCCGAAAATTAGACAATTGAGAAGAAACTAAAATTAGACATTTGTCTAGAAACTAAAATAACGTGAATTTAGTGAGGACGCTGAACTATAGGAAATAACTAGATAGATAGTATGTGTCCCAATTAATTTGAGTGCAGATCCATTGTCGATGATTCTGGATAATTAGGGAGCTAGATGTTTCCGACAGTTGATAATGTATGCACAGTGAGTGGAATAATCTTTCTCACTACTCCCACAGCTCCCTCGTCACTGTTCTGTCGGATGGATTGAGTTATACAGAGCTGTCAGGAGCAGGAAATGGGATCTCTGCTTATCTTTGGGTCGTATTTTTGTATCAGTTTTCCCGCTACTGCGTTCTGGCAGAGGAGCCGAACATTGTCTCAAAAGGAACAATGCTGAAAAAGGACTTTATTAAGTCAGGCTCAGAAGGCAGTATTTAATCCAAATCCATGGCCCTGCCACTGCAACAATGATATTGTGTATGCAGCCACTCGCTGTACCCCTCTGTTCCACCATCCTAAATTGCATTCTCAGTGTATTTCGGAGCTCTTTCTTTTGTGACTTTATGAAGACTTGGGTTCAAATGCTTAAGGAACATCCTCTGTTTATTGGGAGTCCAGAAATGATCCCAGTCTTACTGTATATGATACTGTATATGCCATCCCAGTGTTTTTAATTTTAATTGTAACTTTTATTCAACCTTTATTTAACTTGGCAAGTCAGTTAAGAACAAATTCTTATTTTCAATGACGGCCTACCAAAAGGCAAAAGGCCTCCTGCGGGGACGGACGGGGCCTGGGATTAAAAATACTAATAAATTAAATAAAAATTTAGGACAAAATACACATCACAACAAGAGAGACGACACAACACTACATAAAGAGAGACCTAAGACAACAACATAGCGAGGCAGCAACACATGACAACACAGCATGGTAGCAACACAACATAACAACATGGTAGCAGCACTAAACATGGTACAAACATTATTGGGCACAGACAACAGCACAAAGGGCAAGAAGGTAGACACAACAATACATCACGCAAAGGACCCACAACTGTCAGTAAGAGTGTCCATGATTGAGTCTTTGAATTAAAAGATTGAGACAAGACTGTCCAGTTTGAGTGTTTGTTGCAGCTCGTTCCAGTCGCTAGCTGCAGTGAACTGAAAAGACAAGCGACCCAGGGATGTCTCTAGATGTCTCCCAATTGAATACCAAAATGTCCCTTTGTGGATAATATACACTGTCTGCACATGACATAAAAGACAGGATATCCAAGTGGAAAGTTTTTAACAGGCTGGGATGTTTTTAACAGACTGGGATGTTTTTAACAGGCTGGGATGTTTTTAACAGGCTGGGATGTTTTTAACAGGCTGGGATGTTTTAAACAGGCTGGGATGTTTTTAACAGGCTGGGATGTTTTTAACAGGCTGGGATGTTTTTAACAGGCTGGGATGTTTTTAACAGACTGGGATGTTTTTAACAGGCTGGGATGTTTTTAACAGGCTGGGATGTTTTTAACAGGCTGGGATGTTTTTAACAGGCTGTTGCTGGGATAATTTACTGGATTGCAGGTTTATATCAAAGCTTTCACCAATGTGTGGGCTAAGAAATAGCTTGTGATACAAATGCTGTGCTGCAATTACATGATACATGCCACCCCAGACTCTAAATATGCCCCATAGAGAAAATCACCTTTCCTGCAGTGTGGATATAAATGACAGTGTTTAATCAAAGCAGTAATGTCATAATGGCTGCTTTTCTCCTACCGCTGTGCCCCGTATTGCGTCTGTTTGACATCACTGTGAGATAATGCCTATCACAGAAGTGAATGCCAATCTGTCTCTAGTGCCCGACTCAGGTGCTGGCAAGCTTTTATGCCATAATTCCCTCTCATTTTTGTAATTTATGCTGGTGATTTTTTTTCTTCCCATTTTTGCTAAATGCTTTTTTCCATTGAGTACCATTTTGCACTACAGTAGCTCTTATTTTCCCTGTAATTGTACAAGTACACATCAAATGGTGAATGTACAAATAACCTAGTGTAGCATCTGTGTCATAAGAAAGCTCTGAATCTCCAAAATGTATACTTTTCACACTTGGCTAAATGAGGGATACAAAGTATATTGAAAGCAGATGCTTCCACACAGGTTTGATTTTCTGAGTAATTTATGCAACTTAAACATCCCATCATGCTTAGGGGTCATGTGTAAAAATGCCCAGTTGCCCATTATTTTTGCTACAATGGCTAGACAAAGTTATTTTAAAAGAGGGGTCTCAAAGGAGCAGAGGGGGTTTAATTAAAGGCTGTGTGTGTGTACGTCTCAGTCATCAGATCTCAACAAAATTGAACACTTATGGGAGATTCTGGAGACTGAGACAGCGTTTTCCATCATCATCAACAAAACACCAAATTATAGAATTTCTCCTGGAAGAATGGTGCCGCATCCCTCCTATAGAATTCCAGAGTCTATGCCAAGGCACAGTGAAGCTGTTCTGGTGGCTCGTGGGACACAACGCCCTATTAAAACACTTTATGTTGGTGTTTCCTTTATTTTGTATATTGTATATTATTGTACAGTGGGGCAAAAAAGTATTTAGTCAGCCACCAATTGTGCAAGTTCTCCCACTTAAAAATATGAGAGAGGCCTGTAATTTTCATCATAGGTACACTTCAAGTATGACAGACAAAATGAGAAAAAAAATTCCAGGGAATCACATTGTAGGATTTTTAATGAATTTATTAGCAAATTATGGTGGAAAATAAGTATTTGGTCAATAACAAAAGTTTATCTCAATACTTGTTATATACCCTTTGTTGGCAATAACAGAGGTCAAACGTTTTCTGGATATCTTCACAAGGTTTTCACACACTGTTGCTGGTATTTTGGCCCATTCCTCCATGCAGATCTCCTCTAGAGCAGTGATGTTTTGTGGCTGTTGATGGGCAACATGGACTTTCAACTCCCTCCAAAGATGTTCTATGGGGTTGAGATCTGGAGACTGGCTAGGCCACTCCAGGACCTTGAAATGCTTCTTACGAAGCCACTCCTTCGTTGCCCGGGCGGTGTGTTTGGGATCATTGTCATGCTGAAAGACCCAGCTACGTTTCAGCTTCAATGCCCTTGCTGATGGAAGGAGGTTTTCACTCACGATACATGGCCCCATTCATTCTTTCCTTTACACGGATCAGTCGTCCTGGTTCCTTTGCAGAAAAACAGCCCCAAAGCATGATGTTTCCACCCCCATGATTCACAGTAGGTATGGTGTTCTTTAGATGCAACTCAGCATTCTTTGTCCTCCAAACACGACGAGTTGAGTTTTCACCAAAAAGTTATATTTTGGTTTCATCTGACCATATGACATTCTCCCAATCTTCTTCTGGATCTTCCAAATGCTCTCTAGCAAACTTCAGATGGGCCTGGACATGTACTGGCTTAAGCGGTGGGACACGTCTGGCACTGCAGGATTTGAGTCCCTGGCGGCGTAGTGTGTTACTGATGGTAGGCTTTGTTACTTTGGTCCCAGCTCTCTGCAGGTCATTCATTAGGTCCAACCGTGTGGTTCTGGGATTTTTGCTCACCGTTCTTGTGATCATTTTGACCCCACGGGGTGAGATCTTGCGTGGAGCCCCAGATCGGGGGGAGATTATCAGTGGTCTTGTATGTCTTACATTTCCTAATAATTGCTCCCACAGTTGATTTCTTCAAACCAAGCTGCTTACCTATTGCAGATTCAGTCTTCCCAGCCTGGTGCAGGTCTACAATTTAGTTTCTGGTGTCCTTTGACAGCTCTTTGGTCTTGGCCATAGTGGAGTTTGGAGTGTGACTGTTTGAGGTTGTGGACAGGTGTCTTTTATACTGTTCAAGTTCAAACAGGTGCCATTAATACAGGTAACGAGTGGAAGACAGAGGAGCCTCTAAATGAAGAAGTTACAGGTCTGTGAGAGCCAGAAATCTTGCTTGTTTGTAGGTGACCAAATACTCATTTTCCACCATAATTTGCAAATAAATTCATTAAAAATCCTATAATGTGATTTTCTGGATTTTTTTTCTCATTTTGTCTGTCATAGTTGAAATGTACCTATGATGAAAATTACAGGCCTTTCTCATCTTTTTAAGTGGGAGAACTTGCACAATTGGTGGCTGACTAAATACTTTTTTGCCCCACTGTATATTATGGACAATTCTGACATGCCCAATGTTATCTTTAGAACATGTGACAAGGTTATACATTATAAATGAATAACTCAAACGGTTACATCTGTAGACTGACCTTGATAGTCTCCCAAGACACTCCAAAAAGCCAGTTTACGTTCATTATGCTGGCGAATTTCATTTTATTTCATCATTTCACCTTAAACAGTGTTCTGTGTTATCTTGAGGCAAGCATTAGTGTGTCTATCAAGTAGAGATTATCATTAGCATATTGGGTGATGTGATAAGCAGCCATACGCTATGAAGGAACCTGGTTAAACAAGATCTTCTGGAAAATAATAACCTAGAAAAAGTAGAAGCACTAAATGAACAGTCATTATTCATTACCAACATTTGTGACATTGTCTCACGTCAGATAGCGCAGTAACAAATTGTTAGACAGCAACAAATGCTGTTTGATCACATTTAAATATTTCCTGTGAATCTAATCCAACGCAGCTAATAGCATATCTGGGGCACTGAGTCATTGACTAAGGGGCAAATCCATCTTCAGAAGCGCTGGCCAAGTTTCTGTTTCTATGTTTCTATGTTCTGAGGGCTTAGCAAGGCGGACGATTGTTAATTTTCTCCTGTTCTTGTTTCCCCAAGTAATTTGAGGCCACTGTTGAAATGCCGTTTCGCTTTTTATTGCATAGTATTATTTTATCATGTTTAAAAGATTCATGCCAGAAAATCCATATTTTCCAGTCACATTTTGATATGTTTACATTGTCATGTGTGAAACAGACTTTGTGATTAATACGCACTTTTAAAAAATCAGGGAAGGGGAGCTATGGTGCTACTATTCCCTATATACTGATACATGTAGGATGTCAACATGTAGGATGTCAACATGCAGGATGTCAACATGTAGGCTGTCAACATGTAGGATGTCAACATGTAGGATGTCAACATGTAGGATGTCAACATGTAGGATGTCAACATGTAGGATGTCAACATGTAGGATGTCAACATGTAGGATGTCAACATGTAGGCTGTCAACATGTAGGATGTCAACATGTAGGCTGTCAACATGTAGGATGTCAACATGTAGGATGTCAACATGTAGGCTGTCAACATGTAGGATGTCAACATGTAGGATGTCAACATGTAGGCCAGGGATTATTAACTAGATTCAGCGGTGGGCATACATTTTTCTTGTGCGGATGCTGGGGGGGGCGTGAACAGAATTAAAACATTTTGTAGACTGCAAATTGACCTCAAGAAGGCCAAACAGATATAATGTTTGACCTAAACGTAATCATTTCAAACCTTGCTTACATTTGTATACGATCACCTGTCTCTCTATTATGTGTGGGAATACTTGGGAACAGATTTACAAAATTAAAATCAATGGGAGCTAATTTCCTGGTGTTTTTATAGTATTTTATGTCCAACCATAAATAAATACAAGTTTGCTCAGAAAAGTTTTATTTGGCAAAAAATGTGGCCAAATAAAACCACCTGTTGGGGAACCTGATGTAGGCCATCATCTTCTAAAGATTAGAGCAGGAATGTGCAGCAGGTGGTGGTGTGTCAAATTGACAATGTTACTTTATGCTTCTGTACTCTTTTTTTAGGGTCCTATTGACAATGCTGTTCTTTATATCACTTAAGAACATTCAGTTTGACTTGTTTTATAGCACTTTTAAAACATCCTGTATATATATCCGTATTACTCTCTACCAACATTTCATGCCTCAAAGTTCAATGCCTCAAAGCTTAGGGAATATATACATGAGTGGGCTTCTGTTTGCAATATTTCCCCCAAACAGAGGTTAAGTAGAGATAAATTGCTTATTTGCTGTTGCCATGACAAAATTAAATCAAATGAAATGTAATTTAAATGGTTTTCTGAAGGCGCATTGATGATTTCCATTATTGACATAATTATATTAATTTGCATTCCTTTGAATGTTCCTATTCTGTTTGGCTGTTCATTGGAATTCCATTATCCCACACAGCTCTGAGACCTTTCACACAACAATTGAAAAAAAAGTGAAAGAGTATTATCAAATACTTTTTTTCTGTCTGTCACATTTTACAACTAAGCAGTGTGCAATTGCAATTGTACACAGTAACCACCCCCGAGATAGATTTGAGCTGTCTGGTTCATTGTGAAATGGCATGTGATAACACTTGTGCCGGACAATAACCACACCAAGTTACACATGAATCATTTAAATGTTTTATTATGTTTGTAATGGTGCTACGTTGAGTGTGTGCGTAACTTCACTGCTCATTCAGCATCAGTAGTAATAGCTGCAGTTGTATACTGTATGGTGGCTGAATTATAGCTGGAGGAGTTATGAACTCTCCAGATGCTGTCAACTACAATGTAATATTAGGAGTCTTGCTGAAAGCAGAGGAACAGGAAGGGTTTGTAAATATAAAGATGTTTTTCTAAGCTTTGACCCATACTGTTTTGAGAGGGCCTGAAGAACAGTCTGCAGGAGGGGTAGCTGAAAATGTCCCCTCTGGAAACAGAATGCAGTACATCCATATCCTTTCTCTCATACTAGCAATACATACATAGCTTTTCTCATACTTGCAATGAAGTCTTGATGTCTTTGCTAGGTGTCTGGCTTCTCTCAAGTTTTTCCGTTGTAAATGGCATTTTGGTGCCTGGGCACAGAGTTCTCAGAACAACTACTCAAGAACCTTTGCATTTCTCTGATATGTACCGTCTTCACGCTCTGAGCTGTCCTGAGGAACATGCTAAGATTGGTGCCCTGCTGGACTGGGACAGGACTTTGACAGAGGTTGAGAATCCAAACTGAGGTAGAGAACACCGGGACCTTGTTTAAGGAGTGACAAATTGCTGGCTTTAGATGGAAGGCTCCTACATTTCCAGCTTAGAGCAGATATGGGCTTGCAGAGCTTAATGTAGCCTATGGATATAAAGCCCCAGCCAACGAGAGGCACTGGGGATATCCTAATCTTATTCATAGGAGCTGGGAGCACATTCCCATGTTTTTCATGGCACATCCTCCAATTTGCATTCTTTACGGTCACAGCCTTGGAAAATGAGCCAAAGGTCTTAGACGTTACCATTTCAACTGGGGGCCTGAGAAATGTTAAGCCAAAGATATGATCATAAGGGGTTTTTATTGAATACATTGAATTCAAGAAAGTCAAAGGTGGGGAGAGCCTAATATCTCCAGGCTTGTACCTCTTAGAGATTAGCATTTTCCTCAGCCTAAGAAAGAATATAAGGCCTATTCAGCAGTCGGTTCTGTGCATCATTACAGGCAGTGCAGCTGTCCGTTAAAATATAAGGTTATTAAGAGGAAAGAGGTCCATCTGAAAAGGCTGATGGACTTGGAAAAGGGATCTCATAGTTATTACAACATACATGACTATCAAGAACATGTAGAAGTTATGGGATGAGTTGGGTAGCCTCACAATTCTACCATAGAGAGTTACCAAATCAGTTCAAATCAAATCAAACTTTATTTGCCACATGCGTCGAATACAACAAGTGTAGACTTTACCGTGAAATGCTTACCTAAACGCCCTTAACCAACAGTGCAGTTCAAGAAGAAGAAAATATTTACCAAGTAGGCTAAAATGAAAAGTAATAATTAAAAGTAACACAATAAGAATAACAATAATGAGGCTATATACAGGGGGCAACGGTACCGAGTTAGTGTGCAGGGGTACAGGCTAGATGAGGTAATCTGTACATGTAGGTAGGGGTGAAGTGACTATGCATAGGTAACAAACAAACAGAGAGTAGCAGCAGTGTACAAGGGGGGTGTCAATGTAAATTGTCCGGTGGTGATTTTTATGAATTAAAAAGCAGTCCAATGGCTTGGGGGTAGAAGCTGCTGAGGAGCCTTTTGGTCCCAGACTTGGAGCTTCGGTACCGCTTGCCGTGGCAGAGTAAACAGCAGAGAAAACAGAGAAAACAGTCTATAACTTGGGTGACTGGAGCCTCTGACAATTTTATGGATTTCCTCTGACACCGCCCTTTATATAGGTCCTGAATGGCAGGAAGCTTGGCCCCAGTGATGTACTGGGCCATTCGCACTACCCTCTGTAGCGCCTTACAGTCAGATGCCGAGCAGTTGCCATACCAGGCGGTGATGCAACCGGTCAGGATACTCTCGATGGTGCAGCTGTAGAGCCTTTTGAGGATCTGTGGGCCCATGCCAAAACTTTTCAGTCTCCTGAGGGGGGAAAGGTTTTGTCGTGCCATCTTCACTACTGTCTTGGTGTGTTTGGACCATGATAGTTTGTTGGTGATGTGGACACCAAGGAACTTGACACTCTTGACCTGCTCCAATACAACCCCGTTGATGTTAATTGGGACCTGTTTGGCCTTTTCCTGTAGACCACGATCAGCTCCTTTGTCTTGCTCACATTAAGGGAGAGGATGTTGTCCTGGCACCACACTGCCAGTTCTCTGACTTCCTCCCTATAGGCCGTCTCATCGTTGTCGGTGATCAGGCCTACCACTGTTGTGTTGACAGCAAACTTAATGATGGTGTTGGAGTCGTGTTTGGTCAAGCAGTCATGGGTGAACAGGACGGGACTAAGTACACACCCCTGAGGGGCCCCAGTGTTAAGGATCAGCGTGGAAGAAGTATTGTTGCCTACTCTTAACATCTGGGGCGGCCCGTCAGGAAGTCCAGGATCCAGTTGCAGAGGGAGGAGTTTAGTCCCAGAATCCTTAGCTTAGTGATGAGCTTCGTGGGCACTATGGTGTTGAACGCTGAGCTGTAGTCGATGAACAGCATTCTCACATAGGTGTTCCTTTTGTCCAGGTGAGAAAGGGCGGTGTGGAGTGCGATTGAGATTTCATCATCTGTGGATCTGTTGGGGCGGTATGCGAATTGGAGTGGCTCTAGGGTGTCCGGGAGGATGCTGTTGATGTGAGCCATGACCAGCCTTTCAAAGCACTTCATGGCTAGCACCGTGAGTGCCACGGGGCAGTAATCATTTGGGCAGTTACCTTCACTTCCTTGGGCACAGGGACTATAGTGGTCTGCTTGAAACATGTAGATATTACAGACTCGGTCAGGGAGAGGTTGAAAATGTCAGTGAAGACACTTGATCCTGGCTTAATGTACTGTATGTCACGAACCGGCTCAAAGCCCGTAACAAAGGGAGACAACGTGGAGATAAGGAGTAACAAAATATATATTTATTAACTAAAGCAACTAAGGAAAATATACAATGGTGTGTGTAATCAGTAATCAGTAGTATAAGTGAGTGTTTTGCATGCATGAATGTGATAATGCAGGGTGTTGAAAGGTGCCAAAGCAAACAAACAAAAGGCCACCAAGAACCACAACAGCATCTACAAAGGTGTCTGCATGGAGAGAGTCCCCTCCATGAATGTGGAAGAGGTCTATTTATCCTGGGAGACACCTGGCCCAGGTGTTTCCCATGAAGCTGACGACCCTCCCAACTCCGCCCACCGGCATCCTAATAAGGAAACAAGAACAAAGACAGAATATGGCAGACAGAGTGGGAGGGTCGTCACATGTACCAAATGTTTCATTGCCCATCATGTTTGTTTATTTTATTAAACTAAGCAAGTCAATTTTTTAACTAGGCAAGTCAGTTAAGAACAAATTCTTATTTAAAATGATGGCCTACCCCGGCCGAACCCGGACGACACTGTGCCAATTGTGCGCCTCCCTATGGAACTCCCAATCACGGCCAGATGTGATACAGCCTGGATTCGAACCAGGGACCATAGTGACGCCTTTTGCAGAACCGCTGCGCCACTCGGGAGCCACTCAGGAGTTATCATGACAATAACACAGTAACAAAGCTGTCACAACTCCGCTCATGAATAATAGTGTATTTCTGTCTCCCTGTAGGCCGTCTCATCGTTGTTGGTAATCAAGCCTACCACTGTTGTGTCATCCGCAAACTTGATGATTGAGTTGGAGGCGTGCGTGGCCACGCAGTCGTGGGTGAACAGGGAGTACAGGAGAGGGCTCAGAACGCACCCTTGTGGGGCCCCAGTGTTGAGGATCAGCGGGGTGGAGATGTTGTTGCCTACCCTCACCACCTGGGGGCGGCCCGTCAGGAAGTCCAGTACCCAGTTGCACAGGGCGGGGTCGAGACCCAGGGTCTCGAGCTTGATGACGAGCTTGGAGGGTACTATGGTGTTAAATGCCGAGCTGTAGTCGATGAACAGCATTCTCGCATAGGTATTCCTCTTGTCCAGATGGGTTAGGGCAGTGTGCAGTGTGGTTGAGATTGCATCGTCTGTGGACCTATTTGGGCGGTAAGCAAATTGGAGTGGGTCTAGGGTGTCAGGTAGGGTGGAGGTGATATGGTCCTTGACTAGTCTCTCAAAGCACTTCATGATGACGGAAGTGAGTGCTACGGAGCGGTAGTCGTTTAGCTCAGTTACCTTAGCTTTCTTGGGAACAGGAACAATGGTGGCCCTCTTGAAGCATGTGGGAACAGCAGACTGGTATAGGGATTGATTGAATATGTCCGTAAACACACCGGCCAGCTGGTCTGCGCATGCTCTGAGGGCCGCTGGGGATGCCGTCTGGGCCTGCAGCCTTGCGAGGGTTAACACGTTTAAACGTTTTACTCACCTCGGCTGCAGTGAAGGAGAGGCCGCATGTTTTGGTTGCAGGCCGTGTCAGTGGCACTGTATTGTCCTCAAAGCGGGCAAAAAAGAATTTAGTCTGCCTGGGAGCAAGACATCCTGGTCCGTGACGGGGCTGGTTTTCTTTTTGTAATCCGTGATTGACTGTAGACCCTGCCACATACCTCTTGTGTCTGAGCCGTTGAATTGAGATTCTACTTTGTCTCTATACTGACGCTTAGCTTGTTTGATTGCCTTGCGGAGGGAATAGCTACACTGTTTGTATTCGGTCATGTTTCCGGTCACCTTGCCCTGATTAAAAGCAGTGGTTCGCGCTTTCAGTTTCACGCGAATGCTACCATCAATCCACGGTTTCTGGTTTGGGAATGTTTTAATCGTTGCTATGGGAACGACATCTTCAACGCACGTTCTAATGAGCTCGCACACCGAATCAGCGTATTCGTCAATGTTGTTGTCTGACGCAATACGAAACATATCCCAGTCCACGTGATGGAAGCAGTCTTGGAGTGTGGAATCAGATTGGTCGGACCAGCGTTGAACAGACCTCAGCGTGGGAGCTTCTTGTTTTAGTTTCTGTCTGTAGGCAGGGATCAACAAAATGGAGTCGTGGTCAGCTTTTCCGAAAGGAGGGCGGGGCAGGGCCTTATATGCGTCGCTGAAGGTAGAATAGCAGTGATCCAAGGTTTTGCCAGCTCTGGTTGCGTAATCGATATGCGGATACAATTTAGGGAGTCTTGTTTTCAGATTAGCCTTGTTAAAATCCCCAGCTACAATGAATGCAGCCTCAGGATGTATGGATTCCAGTTTGCAAAGAGTCAAAAAAAGTTCGTTCAGAGCCATCGATGTGTCTGCTTGGGGGGGAATATATACGGCTGTGATTATAATCGAAGAGAATTCCCTTGGTAGATAATGCGGTTGACATTTGATTGTGAGGAATTCTAAATCAGGTGAACAGAAGGACTTGAGTTCCTGTATGCTTTTGTGACCACACCACGTCTCGTTAGCCATAAGGCATACGCCCCCGCCCCTCTTCTTACCAGAAAGATGTTTGTTTCTGTCGGCGCGATGCGTGGAGAAACCAGCTGGCTGCACCGACTCCGATAGCGTCTCTCCAGTGAGCCATGTTTCTGTGAAGCAAAGAACGTTACAGTCTCTGATGTCCCTCTGGAATGCTACCCTTGCTCGGATTTCATCAACCTTGTTGTTCCGGCCCGTCCTTGGACACTGTGCTATCCAACCTCCAAACGAGCTTCAATGCCATACAACACTCCTTCCGTGGCCTCCAACTGCTCTTAAACGCTAGTAAAACCAAATGCATGCTTTTCAACCGTTCGCTGCCTGCACCCGCACGCCTGACCAGCATCACCACCCTGGATGGTTCCGACCTTGAATATGTGGACATCTATAAGTACCTAGGTGTCTGGCTAGACTGTAAACTCTCCTTCCAGACTCATATCAAACATCTCCAATCGAAAATCAAATCTAGAGTCGGCTTTCTATTCCGCAACAAAGCCTCCTTCACTCACGCCGCCAAACTTACCCTAGTAAAACTAACTATTCTACTGATCCTCGACTTCGGCGATGTCATCTACAAAATGGCTTCCAATACCCTACTCAGCAAACTGGATGCAGTTTATCACAGTGCCATCCGTTTTGTCACTAAAGCACCTTATACCACCCACCACTGCGACCTGTATGCTCTAGTCGGCTGGCCCTCGCTACACATTCGTCGCCAGACCCACTGGCTCCAGGTAATCTACAAGTCCATGCTAGGTAAAGCTCCGCCTTATCTCAGTTCACTGGTCACGATGGCAACACCCACCCGTAGCACGCGCTCCAGCAGGTGTATCTCACTGATCATCCCTAAAGCCAACACCTCATTTGGCCGCCTTTCGTTCCAGTTCTCTGCTGCCTCTGACTGGAACGAATTGCAAAAATAGCTGAAGTTGGAGACTTTTATCTCCCTCACCAACTTCAAACATCTGCTATCTGAGCAGCTAACCGATCGCTGCAGCTGAACATAGTCTATCGGTAAATAGCCCACCCATTTTTACCTACCACATCCCCATACTGTTTTTATTTATTTACTTTTCTGCTCTTTTGCACACCAATATCTCTACCTGTACATGACCATCTGATCATTTATCACTCCAGTGTTAATCTGCAAAATTGTAATTATTCGCCTACCTCCTCATGCCTTTTGCACACAATGTATATAGACTCCCTTTTTTCTACTGTGTTATTGACTTGTTAATTGTTTACTCCATGTGTAACTTTGTGTTGTCTGTTCACACTGCTATGCTTTATCTTGGCCAGGTCGCAGTTGCAAATGAGAACTTGTTCTCAACTAGCCTACCTGGTTAAATAAAGGTGAAATAAAAATAAAATAAATTAATTAATGTCATTTATGCAACAAAACAATGGTGTCTGTATACCTCATATGCATATAGAATGTGTGGACTCAGAGTTGACCTGAAAACCGCTGCACTTTGGTAACATGCTCTCCGCCTCAGTCGTCGTCTGCACATACAGTATATCTATCATGAATGAGGTGAAATATTCAGAGTATTGATAATGCGGGTATCCATAAAAAACACATATAGATTGGGTATTGCCGTGTGGTAATGGTGAAATTGGAGACTGAAATGTCACATGTGATGATATAGATACGAGGAGTAAAGGTGGGAGAGATCTATTGTATTTTTACTATATAGTAGTAGAGATGGGAGACATGTATTGTACAGTCGTGGCCAAAAGTTTTGAGAATGACACAAATATACATTTTCACAAAGTCTGCTGCCTCAGTTTGTGTGATGGCAATTTGCATATACTCCAGAATGTTATGAAGAGTGATCAGATGAAATGCAATTAATTGAAAAGTCCCTCTTTGCCATGCAAATAAACTGAATCCCCCAAAAACATTTCCACTGCATTTCAACCCTGCCACAAAAGGTCCAGCTGACATCATGTCAGTGATTCTCTTGTTAACACAGGTGTGAGTGTTAAAGAGGACAAGGCTGGAGATCACTCTGTCATGCTGATTGAGTTCAAATTACATACTGGAAGCTTCAAAAAGAGGGTGGTGCTTGGAATCATTGTTCTTCCTCTGTCAACCATGGTTACCTGCAAGGAAACACGTGCTGTCATCATTGCTTTGCACAAAAAGGGCTTCACAGGCAAGGATATTGCTGCCGGTAAGATTGCACCTAAATCAACCATTTATCGGATCATCAAGAACTTCAAGGAGAGTGGTTCAATTCTTGTGAAGAAGGCTTCAGGGTGCCCAAGACAGTCCAGCAAGCACCAGGACCGTCTCCTAAAGTTGATTCAACTGCAGGATCGGGGCACCATCAGTACAGAGCTTGCTCAGGAATGGCAGCAGGCAGGTGTGAGTGAATCTGCACGCACAGTGAGGAGAAGACTTTTGGAGGATGACCTGGTGTCAAGAAGGGCAGAAAAGAAGCCACTTCTCTCCAGGGAAAACATCAGGGAAAGACTGGTATTCTGCAAAAGGTACAGGGATTGGACTGCTGAGGACTGGGGTAAAGTAATTTTCTCTGATGAATCCCCTTTCCGATTGTTTGTGGCATCTGGAAAAAAGCTTGGTCGGAGAAGACAAGGTGAGTGCTACCATCAGTCCTGTGTCATGCCAACAGTAATGCATCCTGAGACCATTCACAACCATGAATAAAGAATAGTACCACCACATCCTCTGAGAGCAACTTCTCACAACCATCCAGGAACAGTTTGGTGACGTAGTTTGTTTACAGATGTAGAGACTTCTGTCATACAGCTGTGATGATCACTAGGCAGAGTTTGACCGTGTCAGATTGTTTATTACTACTGCCAACAGTGTACAGTACATTACAATGTACATCTTAGTGGATGGGTGATTTTCTTTCGACACATTTTTGTGTCAATCATTCAAAGCGATGTAAATAACTTCTTAACACTTATGAATGATGTGTACGCTGTCAATTAGCCGGTTGTATAAAAATATGAAACAGCAACACACTTGCCTCACAGTTTGGCTTTCAAGAGTTTTAAAAAGGTTTAAATGGTGTGGACATGTTCCTTCTGATTTGAGTACCTCTGAACAATGAAAACTACTGTGGAAATCTATTCACGGCCTGAGAGCATACAACTGTCTGTAAGCGTGTTTCTATTGTATGTCAGCTTTTGTTTTTATTTTATGTGTAAGATTTCCGTGATCTTGACAGCATTGTGGGGAATGGTGGTAGTGTAAATGTAGTGTTTGTCATGGGCTGCTGAATTTTAAAAGGGAACACTCTGCCTGAGGGTGAAGGGAGCACTCTGCCTGAGGGTAAAGGGAGCACTCTGCCTGAGGTTAATGGGAGCACTCTGCCTGAGGGTAAAGGGAGCACTCTGCCTGAGGTTAATGGGAGCACTCTGCCTGAGGGTAAAGGGAACACTCTGCTTGAGGGTAAAGGGAGCACTCTGCCTGAGGTTAAAGGGAGCACTCTGCCTGAGGGTAAAGGGAGCACTCTGCCTGAGGGTAAAGGGAGCACTCTGCCTGAGGGTGAAGGGAGCACTCTGCCTGAGGGTAAAGGGAGCACTCTGCCTGAGGGTAAAGGGAGCACTCTGCCTGAGGTTAATGGGAGCACTCTGCCTGAGGGTAAAGGGAACACTCTGCTTGAGGGTGAAGGGAACACTCTGCTTGAGGGTGAAGGGAGCACTCTGCTTGAGGGTGAAGGGAGCACTCTGCTTGAGGGTAAAGGGAACACTCTGCTTGAGGGTAAAGGGAACACTCTGCTTGAGGGTAAAGGGAGCACTGCCTGAGGGTGAAGGGAACACTGCCTGAGGGTGAAGGGAGCACACTGCCTGAGGGTGAAGGGAGCACTCTGCCTGAGGGTAAAGGGAGCACACTGCCTGAGGGTGAAGGGAGCACACTGCCTGAGGGTAAAGGGAGCACACTGCCTGAGGGTGAAGGGAGCACTCTGCCTGAGGGTGAAGGGAGCACACTGCCTGAGGGTAAAGGGAGCACACTGCCTGAGGGTGAAGGGAGCACTATGCCTGAGGGTGAAGGGAGCACTCTGCCTGAGGGTGAAGGGAGCACTCTGCCTGAGGGTGAAGGGAGCCCTCTGCCTGAGGGTGAAGGGAGCCCTCTGCCTGAGGGTGAAGGGAGCCCTCTGCCTGAGGGTGAAGGGAGCACTCTGCCTGAGGGTGAAGGGAGCACTCTGCTTGAGGGTAAAGGGAACACTCTGCTTGAGGGTAAAGGGAACACTCTGCTTGAGGGTAAAGGGAGCACTCTGCCTGAGGGTAAAGGGAGCACTTTGCCTGAGGGTAAAGGGAGCACTCTGCCTGAGGGTAAAGGGAGCACTCTGCCTGAGGGTGAAGGGAGCACTCTGCCTGAGGGTGAAGGGAGCCCTCTGCCTGAGGGTGAAGGGAGCCCTCTGCCTGAGGGTGAAGGGAGCCCTCTGCCTGAGGGTGAAGGGAGCCCTCTGCCTGAGGGTGAAGGGAGCCCTCTGCCTGAGGGTGAAGGGAGCACTCTGCCTGAGGGTGAAGGGAGCACTCTGCCTGAGGGTGAAGGGAACACTATGCCTGAGGGTGAAGGGAACACTCTAACAACACCTCACAAGTGGCAGGAATGTAGTGACTTGACACAGCAGCAGGCTATTACAGGTTATTACAGGTTATTACAGATATTAACAATCTTCCTCCCTTTGACAATAGGAGGAAGATTGTTCAAGCAACACTCTTTCCAATAATTGTCTATGGCGACTCAATCATCAGGCAGCCTCTGTCTTAAAACCTCTAGATTCAGTCAACCACTGAGTGTTGCGTTTTATCACTGGTGATCATCTCTGGACACATCACTGAATTTAGTATAGTTCTGTTGGCTGGGACTCTCCAACTACCAGAAGGGCCCAACATGGGCTATTATTCATATATAAAACACTGCTCTATAAACTCCCATGCTACATCACCTCACTTTAAATTGGAAATCAAGTAACTATAAGACTCTCTAGAGTGCTTGGTAGTAGAGGTTCCACAGGTCTCCCCTGAGTTAGGACTGGTTGGTACTAGCGGTTCCACGGGTCTCATCTGAGTTAAGACTGCTTGGTAGTAGAGGTTCCACTGGTCTCCTCTGAGTTTAGACTGGTTGGTAGTAGAGGTTCCATGGGTCTCCTCTGAGTTAAGACTGCTTGGTAGTAGAGGTTCCACGGGTCTCCTCTGAGTTAACTAACCCTGGTGTTGCCAGCACCCACTTACCAACTGCTTTAACTAACGCTGATGTTGCCAACCCACTAACCAACTGCTTTAACTAACCCTGGTGTTGCCAGCACCCACTAACCAACTGCTTTAACTAACCCTGGTGTTGCCAGCACCCACTAACCAACTGCTTTAACTAACCCTGGTGTTGCCAGCACCCACTAACCAACTGCTTTAACTAACCCTGGTGTTGCCAGCACCCACTAACCAACTGCTTTAACTAACCCTGGTGTTGCCAGCACCCACTAACCAACTGCTTTAACTAACCCTTGTGTTGCCAGCACCCACTAACCAACTGCTTTAACTAACCCTGGTGTTGCCAGCACCCACACCCACCCATTGAACCATTGGAACCATGATGATTAGGAATTGACTCAACTTGAGCTCAAAATAATCGAATGTTGCTATAGAAACCGATGTCAGTGTGCTGCTAACATTATAGCTTCCTCCACTGTCCCTGTCCACATACCAGCCTCAAACTAGTGATTCTCTGCTCGCAAACACACGTTACTGCCCTCCTTGACAGCGTGCGTACCAACCGACTAAGCTATACAAAAGGATCCAATTGGATAGCTCGATAGGCAACATTTCAAGCTAGCTGTGAAGTGAGCTTACGCCCATTCCTAACTCCTTGACACTATGTCAGTGGAGTAAAACTACAGCGTTATAGCAGCTGGAGATGTTGACAGGTTCGGATCAGGAAGGTCATGACTGAGGAAATAGAGCTAGATTATCTGATTAGAGAGATTTGATCAAGACCTAGCATAGCTTTGAATCTGCATTGATTCATTCAATGGAACAAGTGAAACAACAATAGTATCCTTATCCCTGGCGTAATGTGCAAGTCATCTCTAATTTTTTTGCCCATTGGTCCTGACCCACACCCCTCTCTCGCTCTCTCTCTCTCCCTTCATCCCTTTTCAGAGGGAAATGGAAGGTTGAACATACTAACAACCTATACACTTATTGAATTGGGATTCGAAAGTTGTTGTCGTCCCCAATTTGTCAGTAGATGCAGAGAGCAGGTCGCTAGGTGCGAGTAGCTGATATTTCATTCAGTGCAAACCAGCTTTATCTGACTCCCCCGGTGACCTTGTCAAGCCTGAGTGTTTCTGCATTCCCTCAGATTAAACTACATGTACCTGTTTTCCATAGCGTTGAATAAGTGCTCCGGAATTGAGGTTTTGAATTGAAAGTGTCTCGGTAATGTGACGCCCCCCTTTTCAGCATCCATTCCCATATTGTATAAGCCTGTGGGTCTCATAAGGTAAAGCGATGTCATTTGTATGCAAATGTAGTCACACAAGCAGAGAAGAAGATAGTGTACAGTATAAAATGTAAATATTTAAATCTGCCATATTATGATGAATGCTGTACATAAGAGAAATCACAAAACATGCAAATGACAGACTGGGGGAAAAATCCTTTATAGATGCTATCACTGTACCACTAACATATTCATAGGCACACTGGTTTTGATACCCAGAAATTAGACATGACACTTGCCATTTACCATCTTAGCATTAGTGCTATAAAAGCATTTTGGTGCCATTTTGTTGCAATGCGAACAACTCCTTCCAATTTGAAAATGGTTTTAGTACCCAAGAGCGCACTCTTTGTGGATATTTAATGGACTTGCATTGTATTTCCAGGTTCCCACTACATGTAAATCTGGAGGTCAGTATGTGTTTCATTTTGCATAATGCAATGCCTGTGCCTTGTGGAGTGGCAGGGTCTGAGAGAGTGGGTTTAGAGGGCCAGCTCGCTCTTAGAAATGACATCTGAGAATGTTTGGGCTACAGGGGTTTCAGAGGGGTTTGATATCACTGCAGCATTCTGAATCTCTCACCACCCTGTCCACACAGTAGTCAGAGATGAGAGGACTTCAAACTGCAGTCTTGGGGCTGATGTAACCATCCTCTTAAAAAGAGAGTAACGCCAGACATAAGACTATATATGCAAAAGTATGTGGACACCCCTCCACATTAGTGGATTCGGCTATTGCAGCCACACCCGTTGCTGACAGGTGTATAAAACCGAGCACACAGCCATGCAATCTCCATAGACAAACATTTGCAGCAGAATGGATGTACTGAAGAGTTCAGTGACTCAATTTGGCACCGTCATAGGAAGCCACCTTTCCAACAAGTCAGTTCGTCCAATTTCTGTCCTGCTAGAGCTGCCTCGGTCAACAGTAAGTGCTGTTATTGTGAAGTGGAAACATTTAGGTGCAAGAACAGCTCAGCCGCAAATTGGTAGGCCACACAAGCTTACAGAAAATTGTCTGTCCTTGGTTGCAATACTCACTACCGAGTTCCAAACTGCCTCTGGAAGCAACGTCAGCACATAACTGTTCATCAGGAGCTTCATGAAATGGGTTTTCCATGGCCGAGAAGCCGTACACAGTCTAAGATCACCATGCGCAATACCAAGTGTCAGCTGAAGTGGTATAAAGCTCACCGCCATTGGACTCTGGAGCAGTGGAAACACCTTCTCTTCAGTGATGAATCACTCTTCACCGTCTGGCAGTCCGACAGACGAATCTGGGTTTTACGGATGCTAGAAGAACGCTACCTGCCCCAATGCATAGTGACAACTGTGAATTTTTTTTAATGGTTCGGGCTAGGCCCCTCAGTTCCAGTGAAGGAAAATCTTAATGCTACAGCATAAAATTACATTCTAGATGATTCTGTGCTTCCAACTTTGTGGCAGTTGGGGAAGGCCCTTTCCTGTTTCTGCATGACATTGCCCCGCGTGCACAAAGCTGGGTCCATATAGAAATGGTTTGTCAAGATCGATGTGGAAGAACTTGACTAGCCTGCACTGAGCACTGACCTCAACCCCATCAAACACCTTTGGGATGAATTGGAACACCGACTATGAGCCAGGCCTAATAGCCCAAAATCAATGCCCGACCTCACTAATGCTCTTGTGGCTGAATTGAATCAAGTCTCCGCAGCAATGTTCCAACATCTAGTGGAAAGCCTTCCCAGAAGTGAGGAGGCTGCTATAGGAGCAAAGGAAACCAACTCCACATTAATGCCCATGATATTGCAATGAGATGTTCGACAAGCAGGTGACCACATACTTTTGGTCATGTAGTGTATCTGCATGCTATATTTTTCAAGAGGTCTCATTTAGCTCACCTCAGATGTCACGTTCGGACCTTAGTTCCTTTGTTATGTCTTTGTTTTAGTATGGCCAGGGCGTGAGTTGGGTGGGTTGTCTATGTTCGTTTTACTATCATTTGGGATTTCTGTGTTCGGCCTAGTATGGTTCTCAATCAGAGGCAGCTGTCAATCGTTGTCCCTGATTGAGAATCATACTTGGCCTGGTTTCACTTTTGAGTTGGGGGGTCAGGGACGTGTCAGTGTTTGTTACTGACTCTTTCGTTTATTGTTTTTGTTCCAGTGTTCTGTAGTGTTTGATTAAACATTATGGACACTTAACACGCTGCGCATTGGTCCTCCGATCCTTCTCGCTACTCCTCCTCAGAAGAGGATGACGAGATACGTTACATCAGATCAACTCAGACCACAGAGGACTCATGAGCAAGAAGGGTTTATTTTCTTTCAGCTTCATATCCATCTGCCCTGTTTAAAAACAAAAATTGAACAAAATGTGCTTTCTAGAGTGAATAGATTTGAATACCTACCGCAAACATAAGTGCATCAACTCTTTGTGAGAGTCTTTCAATGGCCGGCACCTCTGCAATCAACATGCCAGCTTTTCCGGCTCCAGACAAGTTTTTCTGTGGCAATTAAATGTGAACAGTTGATGTCAGAGAAAGAGCTTGCTTGGATGCTGTACTGTAACTTCCTTGTCTGAGGCACTAGCTCATCCACAGAACAACTTCAAAAGGCCTGTGCTTATCCCAGGGGCAGCACTGGAAGCAGTGATATGACAACGGTAAAAAAACACATTTTTAAACAGAATCTTCTGAGGCAAACATGGAACTCTAATGAGAGGAGAAAAGGAGCAGGACTGTGCAGTACACTGCTGTGTTGTATAATACACTTGCTGTAATGTAAAGAAGTTGTGTAAAAAACAGTTGTGTAACATAAGTATGCAGAGGAGGTGTCAGTTGTAGATTAGTGTTGTACCCATGTTTCAGGTGCATTTTTTGCTGAAAAAACAATTGTAAGGGATGGGATGAGAAAGCCCATATATCCCAGCTTTTGAGAGCTGGAGTTTTGGATAAACAGTGTGATTGTTTTGTTGTTAGGCTGATGTACAGTGCAACTACTTCTCTGATAGAGTTCAGTGTGTCAAATCGGAGGGCCTGTTGTCCAGACCTCTGACAGTCTCTATGGGTGTGCCACAGGGCTCAATTCTCGGGCCGGCTCTCTTTTCTGTATACATCAATGATGTCGCTTTTGCTGCTGGTGATTCTCTGATCCACCTCTACGCAGATGACACCATTCTGTATACTTCTGGCCCCTCCTTGGACACTGTGTTAACTAACCTCCAGATGAGCTTCAATGTCATACAACTCTCCTTCCGTGGCCTCCAACTGCTCTTAAATGCAAGTGAAACTAAATGCTTGCTCTTCAACCGATCGCTGCCCGCACCTGCCCGCACGTACAGCATCACTACTCTGGACGGTTCTGACTTAGAATATGTGGACAACTACAAATACTAGGTGTCTGGTTAGACTGTAAACTCTCCTTCCAGACTCACATTAAGCATCTCCAATCCACAGTTAAATCTAGAATTAGAATTCCCAGTCCCTTCTGCTGAAAAACATCTGCACAGCATGATGCTGCCATCACAATGCTTCACCGTAGTGATGGTGCCAGGTTTCCTCCAGTCATGACGCTTGGCATTCAGGCCAAAGATGTTGGTTTCATCAGACCAGAGAATCTTGTTTCCAATGGTCTGAGAGTTTTACAGAGGAGCAGCTTTTTAAATTTATTTTGTATTTTTTTTAACCTTTATTTTACCAGTCAAGTCAGTTAAGAACCTGTTAAGCTTCCCCCCTACTTTTTCGGAAATTCTGTTAAAAATCGCGCAACTTTTTGGCGTCCTGCTACTCAGGCCAGGAATATAGTATATGCATATGATTAGTATGTGTGGATAGAAAACACTCAGACGTTTCCAAAACTGTTTAAATCACGGCTGTGACTATAACAGAACGTCTGTTTCATCGAAAAGCGCAGGAAAATCTGATCACTGGAGATGGGAAAAAATATCCATGCGCCACTCCCATGAATTGTTAAAGGTGAACCGTAATATATGAGGCCAAGCTTGCAGTACCTACAGCTTCCACAGGGTGTATAGAGTCTCCTCATTTGAATCTGAATTGATTCTTGGTAGATCCGACCAAAGGGAACCGATTCTCTCCGACCACCAACCCGAGGCATTGTCTGTCTTTTTTTTCGGACATTTTTCCACACGGCAGGCTATCGAATTTACATCGCCTCCTGATGATTTTTATAGCTTATTAACGTGTAGTTATACCTAAAGTTGCATTAGAAAGGTATTTCGAAGTGTTTTGTGAAAGTTTATCGTCGAATTTTTAACTTTTAAAAAATGACGTTACGTTATGAAACGCTATTTTTTCCGTTTTTCACACAGTCTTCATAGATCGATATCTAGGCTATATATGGACCGATTTAATCCAAAAAAGACCCAGTATTGATTATGGGACATCAAGGTGTGCAAAGAAAGAAGATGGTCAAAGGTAATTAATGTTTTATATTTTATTGTGCGGTTTGTGTAGCGCCGACTATGCTAATTCTTTTGTTTACATCCCCTACGGGTCTTTTGGGGTGTTGCATGCTATCAGATAATAGCTTCTCATGCTTTCGCCGAAAAGCATTTTAAAAATCTGACTCGGTGGCTAGATTCACAATGACTGTAGCTTTATTTCAATACCAAGCATGTGTATTTTAATGAACGTTTGCGTTTTAACTAATACTATTAGCGTGTAGCGTCGCGCATGTGCATTTCTAGAGCTCTAGGTGGGACGTCTGCGTCTCAAGTAAGCTCAAGAGGAACAAATTCTTATTTTCAATGATGGCCTAGGAACAGTGGGTTAACTGCCTGTTCAGGGGCAGAACGACGGATTTGTACCTTGTCAGCTCAGGGATTCGATCTTGCAACCTTTCAGTTACTAGTCCAATGCTCTAACCACTACGCTACGCTGCCATAAAGGCCTTGTTGGTGTAGTGCTGCAGGCGTGGTTGTCCTTCTGGAAGGTTCTCCCATCTCCACAGAGGAACTCTGGAGCTCTGTCAGTGACCATCGGGTTCTTGGTCACCTCCCTTCTCCCCCGATTGCTCAGTTTGGCTGGGCGGCCAGCTCTAGGAAGTGTGTTGGTGGTTCCAAACTTCTTCCATTTAAGAATGATGGAGGCCACTGTGTTCTTGGGGACCTTCAATGCGGCAGAAATGTTTTGGTACCCTTCCCCACATCTGTGCCTCAACACAGTCCATTCTCGGAGTTCTACGGACAACTCCTTCAACCTAATTGCTCGGTTTTTGCTCTGACATGCACTGTCAACTGCTGGACCTAATATAGACAGGTTCTTGCTTTTCCAAATCAAGTCCAATCAATTGAATTTACCACAGGTGGACAATCAAGTTATAGAAACAGCTCAAGGATGATCAATGGAAACAAGATGCACCTGAGGTCAATTATCAAGTCTCATAGTAAAGGGTCTGACTACTTATGCAAATAAGTTATTTCTGTTTTTATGTTTAGTAAATGTGGGGGGAAAATTTTCAAAAAACCTGTTTTTGCTTTCTGCATTGTGTAGATTGATGAGGATTTTATTTTATTATATCTATTTTAGAATAAGGCTGTAACCTAACAAAATTTGGAAAAGGTCAAGGGGTCTAAATACTTCCGAATGCACTGTATTAATTGAAGAGTGAAAGTTATCTCCGCATGTTCCTCAGCCTTTGGCATGTATATATCACATACACCTCAGTATTGGAAGATATGCAATATTTATACTACCGGTCAAAAGTTTTAGAACACCTACTCATTCAAGGGTTTTTCTTTATTTTTACTGTTTTCTAAATTGTAGAATAATAGTGAAGACATCCAAACGATTAAATAACACATATGGAATCATATAGTAATGAAAGAAGTTACAAACAAATCAAAATATAATAGCCACCCTTTGCCTTGATGACAGTTTTGCACACTGGCATTCTCTCAATCAGCTTCATGGGGTAGTCACCTGGAATGCATTTCAATTAACAGGTGTGCCTTCTTAAAAGTAAATTTGTGGAATTTATTTTCTTAATGCGTTTGAGCCAATCAGTTGTGTTGTGACAAGGTAGGGGTGGTATACAGAAGATAGCCCTATTTGGTAAAAGACCAAGTCCATATTATGACAAGAACAGCTCAAATAATCAAAAAGAAACAACAGTCTATCATTACTTTAAGTCATGAACGTCAGTCAATACGGAAAATTCCAAGAACTTTGAACGTTTCTTCAAGTGCAGTCGCAAAAACCCATTAAGCGCTATGATGAAACTGGCTGTCATAAGGACCACCACAGGTATGGAAGACTCAGAGTTACCTCTGCTGCAAGGGATAAGTTCATTAGTGTACTTGAACTCATCACAGAGTTCAAGTAACAGACACATATCAACATCAACTGTTCAGAGGGGACTGTGAATCAGGCCTTCAAGGTCGAATTGCTGCAAATAAACCACTACTAAAGGACACCAATAAGAAGAAGAGACTTGCTTCGGCCAAGAAACACAAGCAATGGACATTAGACCGGTGAAAATTTGTCCTTTGGTCTGGAGTCTAAATTAGAGATTTCTGTCTCCAACCGCTGTGTCTTTGTGATACGCGGTGTGGGAGAACGGATAATCTCTGCATGTGTAACTGGCTGCAGGGAAGTCAGGCGCAGGAGAGCAGAAATGGGTAACAACCGGAGCAGTTTAATGCGGCAAAACAAACTGCACCCAGAACAACAAAATGTGGGTTGAAATAACCCATCGCAAACCAGTCTGAAGTGCACATACACTTTACAACAAACAATTCCACACACAGACATGGGGGGAACAGAGGGTTATATGCACATCAATTAATGAGGGAATGTAAACCAGGTGTGTGGGAAAACAAGACAAAACAAATGGAAAATGAAAGGTGGATTGGCGATGGCTAGAAGACTGGTGACGTCGACCGCAAAACGCCGCCCGAACAAGGAGAGGAACCGACTTCGGCGGAAGTCGTGACAGCATGTGTATTTTACACCGTAAAGCATGGAGGAGGAGGTGTTATAGTGTGGGGGTGCTTTGCTGGTCACACTGTCTGTGATGTATTTAGAATTCAAGGCACAATTAACCACCATGGATACCACAGTATTCTGCAGCGATACGTCATCCCACCTGGTTTGGCCTCAGTGGAACTATCATTTGTTTTTCAACAGGACAATGTTACCTCCAGGCAATGTAAGGCCTATTTTACCAAAAGGGAGAGTGATGGAATGCTGCATCAGATGACCTGGGCTTCACAATCCCCCGACCTCAAACAAATTAGTACACAAATGGCTAACTAATTCCACATTGGTTACATATTTCATTTTTGTATTTTTTATTTTACCTTTATTTAACCAGGTAAGCAAGTTGAGAACAAGTTCTCATTTACAACTGCGACCTGGCCAAGTTAAAGCAAAGCAGTTCGATACATAGAACAACACTTGCACTTTGATACTGTTGTAAAGGTGTACAGAGAAGCCATAACAACTTTCACTGCTATCGCACCGACCTACCTGTTACTCCAGCATCTCACTACGAGAATGTCAATCCGTTACATGGTTTTAGAGTCATCAACTGAAGGTTTTCTGTTTTTAAGCATTTGTAGAGGTGTCGTAGGAATTATCAGCACAACGCCTTTCCACTCTAACCAATATTTCCGACATAATTAATTTGATCCAATTAAAAAAGAACACATCTGACACCAGTGTTGTTTCGTGAGGAAGTATCAACAAGCAGAATATAAATAGTCTTGTTACATGAGGGAATGTCAATTTCATACCACCAGAAGAATGATGTTCCCTGCACTTAGTGCTGCAAACCCCTTTTCCCCGAATGAGCAACAACAGTGTGGATATTGGTTGATTTTCAAAGATTTATCATGATTAGCACTGTAACATGGGCATGGTGTGCCTTATTCCATACAGAACCGACTTGTTAGCTGAACATAGGATACTGACACCTGAAATCCCTGTCTGGCTTGATATTGCCACTCTCACCTGTATAATTTGATACTCCAGCATCAAATCCCAACTGGCTACAATGAGTCCTGATTGTTGCAGTGCCTGGGTACTGTAATATCCCCTGATATCCCCTGCAACCGCCAACCTCAGCAGCCTTTGTTAATATTTAATAGGAAGGAAAGGCAGCTTACAAAAGAGATGGTATTACACAGTGAGAATTGGACTGTCTTCAACACACAGCTAGTGCACTCCGACTCTTCATTTTTCACACCATCATTAGAGGCAATCACCTGTAAATGCCCCCTCGTCATGTGGTTTTCATAAGGCCAGAACAGGTGATGTAAGTCATTTATGACCAATGATTGCATAATAAAAATGGAGCATATTAATCAGTCTCATCTTAATAAGACCTGTCCCCAGTTTGCAGCTCTGAGCGAGGCAGCTCATTTAGTGGTTTAATTACTATGTAGTGCCATGGGGGTTCTGTCCATTCATTAGAGGACAATTCATCAAATTGGGAATTTGACTAGATTTCTGAAATATTGGTTGTGCACACGCAGATGACACTCCTACCCTGCAAGATAGATACTTGGACAAATGGGATGTATCATTGAGCAGATAATTCAGTGCCGGTCGGTGACATTTAAGATGAGGGAGGACGGTAATTCTTTTTAATGAGAATGGCCTTATTTCTATTACAGCATATTGGATGACCGTCATTTATTTTCCATTCATCCAGTTCAATTTAACATCGATAGGTTCAGGCTACTACATGATATTCAAATCTTCCCTATACCCATCATGAGGTTGGAAAAATGAGTGAAAGTGAAAAAAATACAACTAAATATAGCTCTCTCTCTTTCTCTTGCTTCTTTGATTGAGTGGGCAACATGTCAGTTCATGCTGCAAGAGCTCTGATTGAGGACATCCTCCGCAAGTTGTCATAATTACTGTGTAAGTTTATGGAAGGGGTTGAGAACCATGACCCTCCTAGGTTTTGTATTGAAGTCAATGTACCCAGAGGAGGATGGAAACTAATGTACAACATGGTGCTACCCTACAGAGTGCTGTTGAGGCTACTGTAGACCTTCATTACAAAACAGTGTGTTCTAATCAATTATTTGGTGGCGTGAATATATTTAGTATTTAGTATCTAAAAAGGATACATATTTGTTTGTTTGTGTATTTTACCCCCTTTGTCTCATTGCTGTCTCATTGCTGAAACTTCCCAACAGGCTCGGGAGGTGAAGGATGAGTCATGCGTCCTCCGAAACATGACCCTTCAAACTGCATTTCTTAACATCAATGTGTCAGAGGAAACACCATTCACCTGACGACTGAGGTCAGCCTGCAGGCACCCAGCCTGCCACAAGGAGTTGCTAGGGAGCGATGAGCATTGAGATGCAGTGCCTTAGACAGCTGTGCCACTCGGGAGGCCAAAAGATAACTTTTTTTAATGTTTCACTGTTTTTGTTTTTATGAAATTCACTGAGGAGTGATGGGTTTGTATTTTTCTAAACTTTTAATATTATTAATCCTTAGTTATGATAGAGGCAGGAGGGGTGCCATAGTCTAGGGTCTACACCATAAGTTAATGTTATCTGTAGAAGGAATGGTTATGGTGGAGGCAATTAAGCTTGGAATGTGTTGAGTACAGGGAAAACGATCACATGTTGGCAGGCACTGTGGGGAGCCGTGGATTAGTGATGGAGGGGGCCGAGGTCAGGTCAGGTCACGTTAAGGGAGAAGGAACAGTTTATTGCCGGTGTGACTTCATTTCCTGCCTAGCAACAGAGCTTTAATGTTTAGAGAGAAGGAGATTCTACCCCAAATTGGAGTATATATACCACCACTATTGGAAATGTGTTATTGTCTGTTCAGCTGTTTAATCCTTTTGGGTGAATAAACTTAGTTTAAACTTTCATAGTGTCCGTCGAGTTCTTACTCTGATATTTAGAACCTAACAGGAGGATGGTCCTCCCCTTCCTCCTCTTAGGAGCCTCCACTGATATACATTCATAGAGGATTGTATACAGTGTACAAGTAAAAACACTGAAGCAAACTGTGGTTGCGTGCGATCATGGGTGTATTCATTCTGCCGATAATGTTGAAAAAAGTGGTTCCGTTGGTATAGCATGGCACTTGCAACGCCAGGGTTGTGGGTTTGATTCTCACAGGGGACCAGTAAGAAAAAATATGAAAATGCATGCACTCACTACTGTAAGTCGCTCTGGATGAGAATGTCTGCAAAATAACTCTAATGTAAATGGAGTGTCATATTAACAGGTGCAAAGCCTTTGAACTGAGTTTGATGACCATCTTCTCTGAGCACTGTAACGGGGGAGTTCTCTGAATACTGTAACTGGGGAGTTCTTTGAACACTGTAACTGGGGAGTTCTCTGAACACTGTAACTGGGGAGTTCTCTGAACACTCTAACTGGGGAGTTCTCTGAACACTCTAACTGGGGAGTTCTCTGAACACTCTAACTGGGGAGTTCTCTGAATACTGTAACTGGGGAGTTCTCTGAACACTGTAACTGGGGAGTTCTCTGAACACTGTAACTGGGGAGTTCTCTGAACACTGTAACTGGGGAGTTCTCTGAACACTGTAACTGGGGAGTTCTCTGAGCACTGTAACTGGGGAGTTCTCTGAACACTGTAACTGGGGAGTTCTCTGAACACTCTAACTGGGGAGATCTCTGAGCACTGTAACTGGGGAGTTCTCTGAGCACTGTAATTGGGGAGTTCTCTGAGCACTGTAATTGGGGAGTTCTCTGAGCACTGTAACTGGGGAGTTCTCTGAGCACTGTAACTGGGGAGTTCTCTGAGCACTGTAACTGGGGAGTTCTCTGAACACTCTAACTGGGGAGTTCTCTGAGCACTCTAACTGGGGAGATCTCTGAGCACTGTAATTGGGGAGTTCTCTGAGCACTGTAATTGGGGAGTTCTCTGAGCACTGTAACTGGGGAGTTCTCTGAGCACTGTAACTGGGGAGTTCTCTGAGCACTGTAACTGGGGAGTTCTCTGAGCACTGTAACTGGGGAGTTCTCTGAACACTCTAACTGGGGAGTTCTCTGAACACTCTAACTGGGGAGTTCTCTGAGCACTGTAACTGGGGAGTTCTCTGAGCACTGTAACTGGGGAGTTCTCTGAGCACTGTAACTGGGGAGTTCTCTGAGCACTGTAACTGGGGAGTTCTCTGAGCACTGTAACTGGGGAGTTCTCTGAGCACTGTAACTGGGGAGTTCTCTGAACACTCTAACTGGGGAGTTCTCTGAACACTGTAACTGGGGAGTTCTCTGAGCACTGTAACTGGGGAGTTCTCTGAGCACTGTAACTGGGGAGTTCTCTGAGCACTGTAACTGGGGAGTTCTCTGAGCACTGTAACTGGGGAGTTCTCTGAGCACTGTAATTGGGGAGTTCTCTGAGCACTGTAACTGGGGAGTTCTCTGAGCACTGTAACTGGGAGTAACGGTTTTCTTCTGGTGTCAGAGAGGCGGACCAAAATGCAGCGTGGTTAGTTTTGTACATCTTTAATAAAGATGAAAATACAACAATCTACGAAACGTGAAAAAACCAAAACAGTCCTATCTGGTGCCACAAACACAAAGACAGGAACACTCACCCACAAGAGACCTAAAGAATATGGCTGCCTAAATATGGTTCCCAATCAGAGACAACGATAAACACCTGCCTCTGATTGAGAACCACTCTAGGCAACCATAGACTTACCTAGAGTACTACTCTAACCACAATCCCATAACTACAAACAACCCCAGACAAAACAAACCACATAAATCCCCATGTCACACCCTGGCCTAACCAAAATAATAACGAAAACACAGAATACTAAGACCAGGGTGTGACACTGGGGAGTTCTCTGAGCACTGTAACTGGGGAGTTCTCTGAGCACTGTAACTGGGGAGTTCTCTGAGCACTGTATCTGGGGAGTTCTCTGAGCACTCTAACTGGGGAGTTCTCTGAGCACTCTAACTGGGGAGTTCTCTGAGCACTCTAACTGGGGAGTTCTCTGAGCACTCTAACTGGGGAGTTCTCTGAGCACTGTAACTGGGGAGTTCTCTGAACACTGTAACTGGGGAGTTCTCTGAGCACTCTAACTGGGGAGTTCTCTGAGCACTGTAACTGGGGAGTTCTCTGAACACTGTAACTGGGGAGTTCTCTGAACACTGTAACTGGGGAGTTCTCTGAACACTGTAACTGGGGAGTTCTCTGAACACTGTAACTGGGGAGTTCTCTGAACACTGTAACTGGGGAGTTCTCTGAACACTGTAACTGGGGAGTTCTCTGAGCACTGTAACTGGGGAGTTCTCTGAGCACTGTAACTGGGGAGTTCTCTGAACACTGTAACTGGGGAGTTCTCTGAGCACTGTAACTGGGGAGTTCTCTGAACACTGTAACTGGGGAGTTCTCTGAACACTGTAACTGGGGAGTTCTCTGAGCACTGTAACTGGGGAGTTCTCTGAGCACTGTAACTGGGGAGTTCTCTGAGCACTGTAACTGGGGAGTTCTCTGAACACTGTAAATGGGGAGTTCTCTGAACACTGTAACTGGGGAGTTCTCTGAGCACTGTAACTGGGGAGTTCTCTGAGCACTGTAACTGGGGAGTTCTCTGAACACTGTAACTGGGGAGTTCTCTGAGCACTGTATCTGGGGAGTTCTCTGAGCACTCTAACTGGGGAGTTCTCTGAGCACTCTAACTGGGGAGTTCTCTGAGCACTCTAACTGGGGAGTTCTCTGAGCACTGTAACTGGGGAGTTCTCTGAACACTGTAACTGGGGAGTTCTCTGAACACTGTAACTGGGGAGTTCTCTGAACACTGTAACTGGGGAGTTCTCTGAGCACTGTAACTGGGGAGTTCTCTGCTGTTTGAACTTGAATAGCTAGATAGCAGGATTGTCAACAGAGCTGAGAGGTTTCTTAAATCCATGGTGAAAGGTGCCTGATCTCCTGACAGCCCTTGTAGGGCAGGGTTTCCCAACTCCAGTCCTCGAGTACCCCCAACAGCACACATTTTAGTCTTAGCCCCAGACAAACTCATCTGATTCAACTCATTAGGGCTTCCCTCAATTACACAATATGAATCAGGTATAGTTTTGTCCCGGGCTACAACAAAATTGTGTGCTGTTGGGGTACTGGCGTAATTAGGAAACACTGTCCTAGGAGATAACGATAGATTAGAGTTTGTGTGTGCACCGTTCCCTGAAGTGGCTGGTGGAGTGTAGGAGGTCACATTAAATCATGATTAGCTCTAAACTTTGTTTACCCTCCGACAAAACATTCAGTCATATACTAAACCAGAAGTGTTACCAGATGATGTCACATTCCACTTGATGTTCTATTTCCTTAAGATATTCCCCTCAGACAACATCCTATCATGGCGCCCCTCAGAGAAGCGACACGCAGCAACACGCCCCAAACTCCCTCAATTACACAACATTGACAGAGATGACAACAACTAAGCATAACCATTTGGAGGTTGGGAACACCAGGGGGAGCAGATTGGCCATTACCCTTGAAAGGGTAAAAATAGAGGAGATAATAACTAGTTTTGTTTGGGACAGTACAAATGTGGTGAGATGGCTCCCTGATGGAGCTGAAAGAGACACAAAGAGATGGAACAGGTGCAGATGGTCATTAAATGGACTGTAACAAGGAGAGATTGGATTTCGAGGAGAGATCATCGCTTAAGTCAGAGCAGAGCGCCTAATGATATATTAAAGCAGTCTGAAAATGATGGAAGGTTATTATGGACCTCATTAAAGATGGAGGAGCGCTTCTGTCGACGGGCTGACATGCCTTATCAAGTGCTGTTTATTTAAATTCCCTGTGATGAATTCGCCACATCTGGCAGAGGTTTTGGAAGAAGGATGGCACACGTGTATGTGTGTCCGCTGTTTTAAGCAGGGAGTCAACAACACCTGAGAACTTCCCAATTTTGAAAAACATCAAGCTAACTACATAAGTCGATAATACAGTATGTCAGGCACCTAAAGCCAGGAGGTACCATCTCTTATGGTTTGAAACTTAACGCAGTTTTCTAACTAGAGAGGATGGGTGGGTGGATTGATTTCTCTGGCTCCCTCATCTCTATTCTGTTATTGTGATGAGTAGTATTGTTCTGTTTCTCCACCCCCCCTCTTCCTCCATCTCTTCCTCCATCTCTCTATTCATGTTCTCTCTCCCTCTCTCTTCATCCATCTCTTCATCTATCTCTCTATACATGTTCTCTCTACCTCTCTCGTCATCCATCTCTCTATTCATGTTCTCTCTCCCTCTCTCTTCATCCATCTCTTCATCTATCTCTCTATACATGTTCTCTCCCCCTCTCTCGTCATCCATCTCTCTATACATGTTCTCTCTCCCCCTCTCTCGTCATCCATCTCTATACATGTTCTCTCTCCCCCTCTCTCTTCATCCATCTCTCTATACATGTTCTCTCTACCTCTCTCGTCATCTATCTCTCTATACATGTTATCTCTCCCCCTCTCTCTTCATCCATCTCTCTATACATGTTCTCTCCCCCTCTCTCGTCATCCATCTCTCTATACATGTTCTCTCTCCCCCTCTCTCTTCATCTATCTCTCTATACATGTTCTCTCTCCCTCTCTCGTCATCCATCTCTCTATACATGTTCTCTTTCCCCCTCTCTCGTCATCCATCTCTCTATACATGTTCTCTCTCCCCCTTCTCTTCATCCATCTCTCTATACATGTTCTCTCTCCCCCCTCTTCCTCCATCTCTTCCTCCATCTCTCTATTCATGTTCTCTCCCCCTCTCTCTTCATCCATCTCTTCATCCATCTCTCTATACTGTACATGTTCTCTCTCCCCCTCTCTCGTCATCCATCTCTCTATACATGTTCTCTCTCCCCCTCTCTCGTCATCCATCTCTCTATACATGTTCTCTCTCCCCCTCTTCCTCCATCTCTTCCTCCATCTCTCTATTCATGTTCTCTCCCCCTCTCTCTTCATCCATCTCTTCATCCATCTCTCTATACTGTACATGTTCTCTCTCCCCCTCTCTCGTCATCCATCTCTCTATACATGTTCTCTCTCCCCCTCTCTCGTCATCCATCTCTCTATACATGTTCTCTCTCCCACCTCTCTTCATCTATCTCTCTATACATGTTCTCTCTCCCCCTCTCTTCATCCATCTCTCTATACATGTTATCTCTCCCCCTCTCTTCATCCATCTCTCTATACATGTTATCTCTCCCCCTCTCTTCATCCATCTCTCTATACATGTTCTCTCTCCCCCTCTCTCGTCATCCATCTCTCTATACATGTTCTCTCTCCACCCTCTCTTCATCCATCTCACTATACATGTTCTCTCTACCTCTCTCTTCATCCATCTCTCTATACATGTTATCTCTCCCCCTCTCTCGTCATCCATCTCTCTATACATGTTCTCTCTCTCCCCCCTCTCTTCATCCATCTCTCTATACATGTTCTCTCTCTCCCCCTCTCTTCATCCATCTCTCTATACATGTTCTCTCTCCCCTTCTCTTCATCCATCTCTCTATACATGTTATCTCTCCCCCTCTCTCGTCATCCATCTCTCTATACATGTTCTCTCTCCCCCTCTCTTCATCCATCTCACTATACATGTTCTCTCTACCTCTCTCTTCATCCATCTCTCTATACATGTTCTCTCTCTCCCCCCTCTCTTCATCCATCTCTTCCTCCATCTCTCTATTCATGTTCTCTCTCCCTCTCTCTTCATCCATCTCTTCATCTATCTCTCTATACATGTTCTCTCTACCTCTCTCGTCATCCATCTCTCTATACATGTTCTCTCTCCCCCTCTCTCTTCATCCATCTCTCTATACATGTTCTCTCTCCCTCTCTCGTCATCCATCTCTCTATACATGTTCTCTCTCCCCCTCTTCCTCCTTCTCTTCCTCCATCTCTCTATTCATGTTCTCTCTCCCCCTCTCTCTTCATCTATCTCTCTATACATGTTCTCTCTCCCCCTCTCTCTCGTCATCCATCTCTCTATACATGTTCTCTCTCCCCCTCTCTCTTCATCTATCTCTCTATACATGTTCTCTCTCCCCCTCTCTCGTCATCCATCTCTCTATACATGTTCTCTCTCCCCCTCTCTCTTCATCTATCTCTCTATACATGTTCTCTCTCCCCCTCTCTCTTCATCTATCTCTCTATACATGTTCTCTCTCCCCTCTCTCTTCATCTATCTCTCTATACATGTTCTCTCCCCCTCTCTCGTCATCCATCTCTCTATACATGTTCTCTCTCCCCCTCTCTCGTCATCCATCTCTCTATACATGTTCTCTCTCCCCCTCTCTCTTCATCCATCTCTTCATCTATCTCACTATACATGTTCTCTCTCCCCCTCTCTCTTCATCCATCTCTCTATACATGTTCTCTCTCCCCCTCTCTCTTCATCTATCTCTCTATACATGTTCTCTCTCCCCCTCTCTCTTCATCTATCTCTCTATACATGTTCTCTCTCCCCCTCTCTCTTCATCTATCTCTCTATACATGTTCTCTCTCCCCCTCTCTCGTCATCCATCTCTCTATACATGTTCTCTCTCCCCCTCTCTCTTCATCCATCTCTTCATCTATCTCACTATACATGTTCTCTCTCCCCCTCTCTCTTCCTCCATCTCTCTATTCATGTTCTTTCCCCCTCTCTCTTCATCCATCTCTTCATCCATCTCTCTATACTGTACATGTTCTCTCTCCCCCTCTCTCGTCATCCATCTCTCTATACATGTTCTCTCTCCCCCTCTCTCGTCATCCATCTCTCTATACATGTTCTCTCTCCCCCTCTTCCTCCATCTCTTCCTCCATCTCTCTATTCATGTTCTCTCCCCCTCTCTCTTCATCCATCTCTTCATCCATCTCTCTATACTGTACATGTTCTCTCTCCCCCTCTCTCGTCATCCATCTCTCTATACATGTTCTCTCTCCCCCTCTCTCGTCATCCATCTCTCTATACATGTTCTCTTTCCCCCTCTCTCGTCATCCATCTCTCTATACATGTTCTCTCTCCCTCTCTCTTCATCCATCTCTCTATACATGTTATCTCTCCCCCTCTCTCGTCATCCATCTCTCTATACATGTTCTCTCTCTCCCCCTCTCTTCATCCATCTCTCTATACATGTTCTCTCTCCCCTTCTCTTCATCCATCTCACTATACATGTTCTCTCTACCTCTCTCTTCATCCATCTCTCTATACATGTTCTCTCCCCCTCTCTCGTCATCCATCTCTCTATACATGTTCTCTCTCTCCCCCTCTTCATCCATCTCTCTATACATGTTCTCTCTCTCCCCCCTCTCTTCATCCATCTCTCTATACATGTTCTCTCTCCCCCTCTCTCGTCATCCATCTCTCTATACATGTTCTCTCTCCCCCTCTCTTCATCCATCTCTCTATACATGTTCTCTCTCCCCCTCTCTCGTCATCCATCTCTCTATACATGTTCTCTCTCTCCCCCCTCTCTTCATCCATCTCACTATACATGTTCTCTCTACCTCTCTCGTCATCCATCTCTCTATACATGTTCTCTCTCCCCCCTCTCTTCATCCATCTCCCTACACCTGTTCTCTCCCTCCCTTCCTTTTTCCATCTCGCTATACTTGTTCTCTCTGCCATGACCCTGCACTCTCTATCCCTGTCGCTTTTTCTTTCCTCTCTCCTCCTCAACTCTGTCTCTGCTCTCTCCTTCACCTTTTTACGTTCTCATCTTCTCTTCTCTTTCATTTGCTATCCCCCTCTACTTACCCTCTCATTCTCACCTTCCCTTTTTTTATCTCTCTCTCTCTCTCTGCATGCTGGGAGTGTTTGGTGCATGATGGGAATTGTTTGAGTGAAGGACTGCGTGAGTTGTGGAGAGTTAGATATTCACAACTTTCTTTCAGTTTTCTATTTCTTGGTGGCATTTTTTGGTTTTCTTCTGTGCTGATTAAGGTTATTATTTCTGTTGTGTTTTTCGTATCGGAATTACCCTGATTTTGACGGGTTGGCAGCCCACATGGGGATGGCCGTCCCTGTCACTTCGGCACGGCTTTAGGTGTGTTACTGAAGCTACTGTCAGGGTGGAGGAGTTTCTGGTCGCCGTAGGAGAGAAGGTAGGCTATGAGAATGTTGCTTTTGCATCCCGGATGAATAAAGCGGTGGTGGTATTTCTTAAAGAAGAGTGTCTTGTTGATCGTATGGTTGAGCATGGTGTACTTCTTAAAGAAGAGTGTCTTGTAGATCGTATGGTTGAGCGTGGCGTATTTCTTAAAGAAGAGTGTCTTGTTGATCGTATGGTTGAGCATGGTGTACTTCTTAAAGAAGAGTGTCTTGTTGATCGGATGGTTGAGCATGGTGTACTTCTTAAAGAAGAGTGTCTGGTTGATCGGATGGTTGAGCATGGTGTACTTCTTAAAGAAGAGTGTCTAGTTGATCGGATGGTTGAGCATGGTGTACTTCTTAAAGGAATGTTTATTCAAGTTACGCCGCTTTTTTCTCCGTCAACAAGGATAACGATTTCAAATGTACCGCCGTTTATTCCAAATGAACTATTGGAGTGCGAGTTATTGCGCTTTGGGAAGTTCGCCAGTTCAATTAAGGTTGTCCCGTTGGGTTGCAAACACCCGGCGTTGAAACAAGTTATGTCATTTCGGCGACAGGTGTTTATGTTTTTGGACTCACCAGAGCAGACTTTAGAGTTATCGTTTAAAATCAAGTATGACAATAGAATGTATATGGCTTATGCTAGTACGGGTAGACAACGGTGTTTTGAGTGTGGGGATGTTGGTCATAAGAGACATGCTTGCCCGAAAAGGGAGAAGGCCGAGGGAGGGGCGCAGGTGGTCCTCGTAACGCCTGGGCTCACTGATGTAGGGACAGGTGGACCGACAGCAGTAGAGCAGCCAAAAGCACCTGTTGCTGAGGAACAAGTTATCCGTGTTGAGGGCACGGGGTTGCAACTTGTATTAGAGGGAAATGTTATGCTGCAGAAAGGTATTGTTGTAGAAGGTAAGGATGTTTCTGAAGAGCCAGTTCCTCAGACTGGTTTGCAGGTGCCCAGTACGAGTGCTGGGGTAAAGGATGGGATTCATGTGGAGCTAGGCTCCCAGGTAGTGGAGGAGGTGCCCAGTACGAATGCTGGGATAAAGGAGGGGGTTCATTCATGTGGAGCTAGGCTCCCAGGTAGTGGAGGAGATGCCCACTACGAGGGCTGGGGTTCATGTGGAGCTAGGCTCCCAGGTAGTGGAGGAGATGCCCACTATGAGTAATGAGGTTCAGGTGGGGCTAGTCTCCCAGGAAGTGGAGGAGATGCCTGGTACGAATGATAAGGTGCAAGTGGGGAGTGTTGAAAGGGATGTGGTAGAGGGGAGTCAGTTGTCTGTGGTCTCAGCTGAGGATCAGGAGAATGATATGGATATCTCTTTAGATATGACAGCTGCTGGTGAGGACTCAGTTTATGATCTAGAGGAGGTAAAGGAGTTTCTGGATCAGACTTTGGGGAAATCTGTCAAATTGGCAGATTATTTTGATGTTGATAAATTTGTGAGGTCAGCTGTGATGTTACAGAAGACGGTGGGGTTAGACCAATTGAGTGAGAAGAAGCGGTTTCGCTTGAGGAAATGTATTACTGCAGTTGCAGTAGCTAAAGGTGGTGGGAAACGTGGTCAGGTTAAGAGAAGATTAAAATAATGATGATGATCATGCTTCATATGGTGTCTTTTTTCTCGTTGGTTTCTCTGTGGTTTCTTCTGCTTTTCTTTTCTCTTTTCTATATGGAGGTACTAAGGGTAGGTTATCTCAATATTAATGGGGGAAGGGACAGGAATAAGAGGGCTTGGGTATTAGAAGTAATAAAACAGAAAAGGCGTAATGTAGTTTTCCTACAGGAGACACATAGTGATGAGGAAAATGAGGTTGACTGGGGTATGTGGTGGGAGGGGCAGCATGTACTCAGTCATGGTACTAATTTCAGTGCTGGGGTGGCAATCTTGTTTTCCTCGGGCTTAGGGGTGACTGTGGTATCTACAACAGAGATTGTCATGGGTCGGGTTTTATTGGTCAAGGTGGATGTTATATAAAAAACTTTTTTTTTTTTTATGTTTATGCTCCTAATGAGGGTGCAGAGCATATTGCTATATTTGATCAAATAAAGGAAACCTTAAGACCGTGTGATCAAGAGGGGTGTATGGTTTTAGGGGTGACTGGAACTGTACAGTGGATTTTACTGTTGATCGCACCGCTGAAGAACCTCACCTGCGGTCAGCCACTTGCCTGTCTGGCCTATTAACTGAGTTTGAGCTTTCTGATGTGTGGAGAGTAAGGAATGCAAAAGTTAGGCAGTACACATGGCTAAAAATTAATGAAGGTCGTGTCAGTGCAGCAAGGTTAGACAAGTTGTATGTATCTGAGCAATACTGTAGTAGGGTTGGAAAGTGTGCCATTACTCCTGTGGGTTTCTCTGATCATCATATTGTTACTGTTGATATTCACTTGTCCTGTCCACGAAGGTCATCACTTTACTGGTATTTTAATGTTAAATTGTTACATGATGTCATGTTTTGTGAAAGGTTTTTGTTGTTTTGGGAAAAATGGAGGGTTATAAAAGGGAATTTTGAGTCCTTGAGACAATGGTGGTAGGTTGGGAAGGCCCAAATACGAGTATTTCGTCAACAGTATACTGGTCTGTCTCAAATTGAAGTTAAAGAGACTATCAAGGCCCTTGAACAGGACATCACATCTATTGAATTGAAGCTGCTCACTCAGAACGACCCTGGACTAGTCATGAACTTACAGGACAAGAGACATGAACTGAGGTCGTTTCTGCATGAAAGAGTGAAGGGTGCATTGATTAGATCTCGTTTCGCTTCCCTCAAGGATATGGATGCTCCTAGTGCTTAAAAAAAAACCTAGGGCAGTCGCCATTGCAACGTAAACAGATGGTCTGCCTTCGTCTCCCTGATGGGAAGGTGACCACGGATGACAGTGAAATGCATCAGCATGCCGTGGCTTTCTACTCGGCCCTCTATAAGGCTGAGGGTTGTGACTCTCTGTGTACTGAACAGTTGTTACACGGTCTTCCTCAATTGGGACCTGAGCAGAGAGTCGCATTGGACTCTGACATTACACTGCAAGAACTGTCCACAGCAGTTATGCAGCTCTCAACAGGCCGAGCCCCTGGCATCGATGGTTTACCATCTGAGTTTTATAAGCACTTTTGGGGGTCTATTGGGGATGATTTGTATGAAGTGGTGTGTGAATCTTTTCATGAGTGTTCTCTTCCGGTATCCTGTCAACGTGCTGTGCTTTCACTGTTGCCAAAAAAGGGGAATTTGGCTCTCATAAAAAATTGGAGACCTGTTGCTTTGCTGTGCGCTGAATACAAAATTGTTTCTAAATGTCTCTCAAACAGGTTGAAAGAGTATCTGGGATTGTTGATCCACAAGGACCAGTCCTACTGTGTACCTGGTCGCTCTATTGTTGACAACTTGTTTATGATAAGAGATGCTTTAGACATTTGTAAACTGTCTGATGTAAATGTGGGTTTACTTTCTTTGGATCAGGAGAAGGCTTTTTATTGTGTAGACCACCAGTACTTGTTTAAAACAATGAAAGCCTTTGGGTTTGGGGATGTTTTTTTGTCTTGGATGAATTTACTGTATGCTGGGGCCTCGTTTATTGTGAAGGTGGGGGGTGGTTTGAGTTGCCCCATCCCTGTTCAAAGGGGCATCAGGCAGGGATGCCCAATTTCAGGGCAGTTATATAGTCTGGCGATTGAACTAATGCTTTGTTTTTTAAGAGCGAAGCTTACTGGTTTCTCTGTGCCAGGTGTAATGAAGGGTCACACGATAGCACTGTCTGCGTATGCAGATGACGTGATAGTTTTTATTACAGGGGGTGAGGATGTTAAGGTTCTCTCAAACGGTTTAAAGGTGTATGAGGGGGCCTCCTCAGCTAGAGTCAATTGGGGAAAGAGTGAAGCGCTGTGGGCAGGTCAGCTTCAGACGGGGTCCACTCCACGGTTACCAGGGGGGCTTCAGACGGGGTCCACTCCACGGTTACCAGTGGGGCTTCAGATGGGGTCCGCTCCACGGTTACCAGGGGGGCTTCAGTTGGGCAGAGATGGGATGAAGACTTTTCTAGGCTCCGATGTCTTTCAGAAAAAGAACTGGGAGGGTGTAGCGGAGAAAGTGTGTGCCAAACTGTCAAGGTGGAAATGGGTGCTGCCCCAGCTGTCTTATAGGGGAAGGGTCCTGGTAGCTAATAATCTTGCTGCCTCTACCCTGTGGCACAGACTAATGATTTTGCAGCCACCAAAGGGTCTGATACAAGAGCTTCAGAGGACCCGTCAACTTCTTCTGGTCTGGACAACACTGGATTAAAGCTGCAGCCCTGTACCTGCCACTGCACGAGGGTGGGCAAGGCCTGGTGGACATTTCTTCCAGGATCATGGCTTTCCGGCTTCAAGCAGCCCAGAGATTGTTGTACAGAGACGGTTCTAGCTGGGTCGAAACAGCCTACATATTGATGAGGAGAACGGACTGTTTGGGCTTAGACAAGCACCTTTTCCTCTTCAAGCTGGAGGGGGGTGATTTGCCTGGCCTGACTCCATTTTATGAGTCTGTTATGCAGGCTTGGAGAGTCCTTGTCAAGTCCTGTAAGGCCTGCACGCCACCAGGGATGTGGCTTTTTGAAGAGCCTCTTTTTCACAACACTGCCATCCAGTCCCGTGTTCTGGGATCAGCTAGCCTACGTTCATGCCTGTTAGGCGTGGGGTGTACCAAGCTGGGTCATCTGATGCGGAGCAGAAGCAGATCGTTGGACGAGCTGGGAGAAAGAGCGGGGATCCAATCATCCCGCCTACTGAGGAAGGTCGTCGCTGAGGTCTGCGACTCCTTGCCTGTGCTTCATCTGCAGTATGTGACTGATACTTCCAATTCTGATCGGTGGAAGGAGGGTCTGGATTATGTGTTCCCTGCACTGATTGTTAGTGCTGCGATGGCGGCATTCGAGGAGTATGTGGGGATGTTGCTTTCCTTCGATACCCCGGAGCTGGGGGAGTTCAAGGAGGTGGGAAAGAAGGCCATGTACAGAATATGTGTAAAGGTGTCCCATGCCTCTTCCGTGGAAGGGGTTAAATCGACGAGGTGGGCGGGTGTGCTTGGTCCAGGTGCCTCTCCAAAAGGCTGTTGGCGATCATTCTACAAACTGCCTATTGATAAGAGGACAGCTGACCTCCAATGGAGGATAATACATGGAGCTATAGCCACCAACATGCATCTGGTACACCTGGACCCTACTGTTGGGGAGGGGTGTCCATTCTGTGCTGAGTCTGAAACTCTGGCACATCTGTTTTTACTGTGTCCCAGGTTGGTCGGGATGATTGAACTGATCACTGATTGGTTCTCAACGTTGTGAGAGGTTTTCTCTTCCCAACTGTATATATTTGGGCCAAAGTGCAGGTTCAGTCAAAAGGGTGTAGTTGTGTTGCTTAATTTTGTGTTAGGGGCAGCAAAATTAGCGATATGGAAGACCCGAAAGAACAGTATTCGGGAACAGGGTTCTGTGGATGTGGTGGGAATGCTGGAGGGAATGTTGGCAGCGAGACTAAGGGTTGAGTTTGCCTATTATAAACTTGTCAACAATATTGATCTGTTTTTGAGCATATGGGGTATTCAGAGGCTGTTGTGTTTAGTTACTGTGGAGGAGGATTTGGAGTTGTGTTTTTAATTGATGTGTAACTGTGGTTTTGTATGAGTCTTTATTGTGTGGTTGGCCCCCAGACCCAATAAAGATTATTTAAAACTCAAAACTCTCTCTCTCTCACCCTCTATCTCTATTTCTCTCTCTCTCATATTCACTCTCCTTGGCTCTCTATGTCTCTCTATCTCGCTCTACTCAACACTTTCACATCTCCACCTCTTCACTCCTTTCTCTCTCTCGCCCCAACATGTCTCCACCCCTCCATTCCTCTCTCTCCCACCCTTTCCTCACTCATATATCTCTTCTCTTTGCCTCTCTTGCACGCCCTCCACTTCTCTCTCCAACCTTCTCTCCACCACTCTACCTTCCCCCCCTCTTTTTCCTCCATCATTCCCCCTCTATGCCTACACTCCCCTTCTCTCTCATCCCCTCCCTATATTTCTCCTTTTCTCTCACTCCTTTCCCCTCCCCTGTCTACCACATTCCACTTCTTTCTCTCCTTCACCCCCCTCTCTCTATCCACCTCTTCCTCTCCCCACAGGTGGCGTGTGCATTGCCCAGTCTCTGAAGATCCCCAGGGAGCCGATGCCGGGGGAGTTTGACAAGCTCATCCTGCGACTGCTGGAGACCTCCAACGCCCGAGCCGTCATCATGTTTGCCAATGAGGACGACATTCGGTGCGTGTCTCTGTCTCTCTCACACAAACACACCCACTCGCACACACACACACACACACACACACACACACACACACACACACACACACACACACACACACACACACACACACACACACACACATACACACACGTTCTCCTTTAGTCAGTACACTCTAAGCACCATCGAGTCAAGTACAGAGGGTTTATCCTCCATCAGTTAATCCACAAACTCCTCACTGTGGATTGAGATAACAATGTTTCGATTAACTCCAGGACACTTGGTAAAAGGGCCTTGTCTATGTGGTGCAGTGCCTTGCATTGCTGTTCCTTTCAGCACATAGGACTCAGAGGTTATCTCGACTTCATCTGATTAAGATTGAATTAGCCGGTGATGGTAATATGAACAGTTGAATATTAGAACTGGAATGAAAGCATTCTTCCCGTACCTCTCACCTGAACACCTGCAACCCGAGGGAGGGAAACAACTCAATCCCCCATGCACCAGAGGGTAATAAGTAAACTCAGTTTCCCAAAATCCTGAGGACTAGCTAGAGCCATGCAGCTTTCCTAATATTGTTATATTAGGCCGGATCTCCCTGAGGTGGAACTCAGGAGGAGTTGAGAACTTTGGGAGAGGGTGACTTTGCAGGAATCAAAATTTTAATATGGCTTTGTTTCACATTTACCCATTTAAAAAAAATAGTCATATGGAAGCCATCAGGCTTGCAAGCTTAGACAGATCATTGGAAATATCGGAAATGTATCTCAGATTGGATGATGCTGCAGTTGGGGTCAAATCCATACAGTAAGTGAATTTCACTGAATCGAAATGTAACAACTTCCTTATTCTTTTTCTCACAGCCGTATCCTGGATGCGGCCAAACGCAACAACCAGACGGGTCACTTCCTGTGGGTGGGCTCAGACAGCTGGGGCTCCAAGATCTCCCCTGTGGTCCAGCAGGAGAGAGTGGCAGAGGGGGCCGTCACCATCCTCCCCAAGAGAGCCTCCATAGACGGTGAGAGATCAGGGGAGACTGAGCCTCGCTGACCGTGCCCAGCAAACAATGGGGCATAATGGATGTGTTTCTAGCACTGTGAGATGTACAACCATTATGTGTTATGAAGTGTGGCTTTAACCTGAAGGTGAAATACGTTTATATTGTCCTTATCCCAGCCTTCGACCGTTACTTCCGGAGCCGTTCCCTCTCCAACAACAGGAGGAACGTGTGGTTCGCTGAATTCTGGGAAGAAAACTTTGTGTGCAAGTTAGGGATGCATGGCAAGCGACCTGGGAGCCCCAAGAAATGCACAGGTACAGCATGTTCTATCTTATGTACTGGGACTGTGGGTGTTTTGGGGGGAGGAGGGCATAACTGGAAAAGTATTCACTGAAAATACTTGTTCAATTGTGGTAACAGAAACAACCCTAACCTTGGCTGCCATTTCCACAAAAGAGGGAATGTCATTGTCTTGGGACGAGGTACAGAAGAGAGAACACCATTGTCTGGGGACGAGGTACACAAGAGAGAACACCATTGTCTTGGGACAAGGTACAGAAGAGAGAACACCATTGTCTTGTGACGAGGTACACAAGAGAGAACACCATTGTCTTGGGACAAGGTACAGAAGAGAGAACACCATTGTCTGGGGACGAGGTACAGAAGAGAGAACACCATTGTCTTGTGACGAGGTCCAGAAGAGAGAACACCATTGTCTGGGGACGAGGTACAGAAGAGAGAACACCATTGTCTGGTGACGAGGTACAGAAGAGAGAACACCATTGTCTGGGGACGAGGTACAGAAGAGAGAACACCATGGTCTGGTGACGAGGTACAGAAGAGAGAACACCATTGTCTGGTGATGAGGTACAGAAGAGAGAACACCATTGTCTGGGGACGAGGTACAGAAGGGAGAACACCATTGTCTGGTGATGAGGTACAGAAGAGAGATCACCATTGTCTGGGGACGAGGTACACAAGAGAGAACACCATTGTCTGGTGACGAGGTACAGAAGAGAGAACACCATTACCTGGGGACGAGGTACACAAGAGAGAACACCATTGTCTTGGGACGAGGTACAGAAGAGAGAACACCATTGTCTGGTGACGAGGTACAGAAGAGAGAACACCATTGTCTGGGGACGAGGTACAGAAGAGAGAACACCATTGTCTGGGGACGAGGTACAGAAGAGAGAACACCATTACCTGGGGACGAGGTACAGAAGAGAGAACACCATTGTCTGGTGACGAGGTACAGAAGAGGACATGCCCTCGGGCAGCCATAGAGTCTGCTACTGGGGAGTATCTGCATCCAAATTCTCCACAGACCCGAGCCCTGCTAGTGTGGATTACCCAGCCAATCAATGCCATGCTTTTGATAGGCAAGATGTGATGGATGTTGGTGGGAGGTGGAGGGAGTGTTGTGCTGTTGTGAAATCTGCAGTTGCTTATTCTTTTACGTGCGTACAGTATGGATTATTAAGGTTAATGGTCCTATGACCTATTACAATTTACTTTGATTATCTCAGCCCCCCTCCACCAAGTCTAGGCTGACTCATACCTCCAGTTATAGCAATGTCATTTCATCCCACTGGAACGCCACATTCAGTATCTAGGGGAATATGTGGGGAAAAGGGTGGCTGATGTTTGAAATGGGAAATCGTATGTGTCACTCTTCTGATGTAAGTGCCTGAGGCAGAAACAACCATATTACAGACATGCTGTATGACAGAAGATGTGGATTGCATGTGTTTGCGTTGAAGACGTCTGGAGACAAAGGATCCACACACTCTGTGTGTGTGTTGTTTCTTTTTGTGTGTGTGTGTTGTTTCTTTTTGTGTGTGTGTGTTTAGGAAGACTTTATGTATGTTGTGTTGAATGCATGATCTATTGTAATAATAACATTTTCAGTCATAAAACGCTGTTCATGCGCCTGTGCAATTGTTTTTTAGTAAGTGTGTGCATTTCCATTTGGGTTTGTATGTAGGATGTGAGTGTATTAATGTGGCTGCGTTTGAGATTTTTCTCGCCCCAAAAACTCTGTTTGTGTCGGGGGGTATGCTGAGACAGACGGCTGTCCCTAGCCCGTATTCCAGACAATGCTTATTGTTCTGACACGGTGACTTGAAGTAATGAGAATAATTATGGTGCTGTCGTCTCCGTGCGTCGCTCCTTTGTCCCCTCCCTACCTATCTCTCACTCTGTCTCTCTCTCTCTCTCTCTCTCTCTCTCTCTCCTTCTCTCTCTCTCTCTCTCTCCTTCTCTCTCTCTCTCTCTCTCTCTCCTTCTCTCTCTCTCTCTCTCTCTCTCTCTCCTTCTCTCTCTCTCTCCCTCCTCTCTCTCTCTCTCTCTCTCTCTCTCCCTCTCTCCCTCCTTCCCTCTCCTTCTCTCTCTCTCTCTCCTTCTCTCTCTCCTCTCTCTCTCTCTCCTTCTCTCTCTCTCTCCCTCCCTGTTTCCCCCTCCCTCTATCCCTCCCTCCCTCCCTCTCTACTATTTATCTGCAGTAGGATGCACACAACGCTCCAGTGCTGATAGATTCAACAACACACAGCCAGATCGACTGATTATTATCAGAATTTTTAAAGGGGAGGCATCAAATCATGACAGCGTGACAAAAAACGCAGCACATTCTGTCACGTAACAAAGTAGATACGTAGTGATCCAGCGAAAGCATCACACACTAACTTTGGTGTGGAGGGAAATTATAAAAAGTTGTCGCACTTAAGCCGACTGAGTGCGACAGCCAGATCAGCCCGAGGGTTGTTCCAAAGTGAATTCCACATCACATAGCTTAGCACGTACACCGCTTGTCTGCTGAGAGTTGCATTGTGCTGACTACAATGTCCCCACTGTGTGGGGGCGAAAAAATGTAATCCTTGATGATTTTGAGGAGTTTTCTGGAGCACAGGCACTTTGGGACAAATCCGTTGGAACATGTCAGACACGCCAAACAGGATGTGGGAAATGCACGGTGAGAGTAGCCAGGCAGCAGGAGGGCCGAGGAGAAGAACACAAAAACAACAATCTCAGCTTTCCAAAAATACCCCCTGTATCATACAGTATCCCCCTCCATTATGAAGCTCATGTCATTTTGCCTGAGCAAGGTAGTCGGTCTGAAAGCCGTTTGCCCCTGTCAGAAAGTCGGTCTGAAAGCCGTTTGCCCCTGTCAGAAAGTCGGTCTGAAAGCCGTTTGCCCCTGTCAGAAAGTCGGTCTGAAAGCCGTTTGCCCCTGTCAGAAACACTCCACTCTTTTTGCTCTATTCTTTCCCATGTGTGAGAGTGAGGGTAGCAGCTTGAATTGATTTTATTAGCAACTGGAGAGTGAGTTTTAGTGAGGAGAGGAGCTGTATCCCTTATCTGGAGCAGAGTAATCATGCAACAAGACAAACGGCTGAATCAGCACTGCCTCTGGTCATCGTCACCTGTGTGTGTTGTATGTACTTCTTTTTTGGTGTATCACACAATACCCCATCCCTCTTTTAAACCTACAAAGAAAAGAACTGCTGACATACTAGAGAATGCATGTCGTGTTCATGTGATTAAAACCAGGTGTTTGTGGACATATACAGGGTCTATAGAGAGTCTACCCTTGGATTTTTTCACATTTTATTGTGTTACAAAATGAGAATAAAATGTATTTAATTATCGTTTTTTGTAGGCGATTTTGACAAAATACTCTGTAATAGAAGATATATGTATATTTTTTAGATGAATGAAAAATAAAACGGAGCTGCTGTGAAGGAAGTTGTCAAGGAAGTGAGTTTGTGTTTATACAGGACCTCCCACCTCCACCTACCGTCAACCAATCATGTCATTGTGGAGCTCTACGGAGCCCTCCGCATTGTTGCAAAATTTGGGAGTTGATTTGGCCTCCGCAAGCTTCCGGTGGCGCCACAATTACATCACACCCTCTGTACGGAGCTTCCGGACTGCAGTGCTGGATCAAGCATAAATGAGCTTGAATTCTACTGTAATGTAAAATGCCATTACACAACCACAGATGTACCCACTTGCTTCTTATGCAGTTACCCATGGAGTGTTTCCCCTACAGTGTTATGTTGGGCCACCCGCCTAGCCGCCACCCACTTCCAGCCAACCTCTATTGGCCACCGGGAAACGCCAGAGAAACAGATACCCTGAGGCAGAATGTTCAGTCACGAACACACCCTTAATAGCACTTGTGTAACAGCTGTATTGTTTCTCCAGCCTCGAGGCAACAAATACAGAACAGAAGCCATAGAAGTCCCTGTAAAAGAGCTGTTCTCCAGTGGGATATGAGAAGAGTCACAGCAAAGGAGTTTCGGAATCAACACACACTTATGCTCTAAAAGGTGGTACACAATCCACTGCAATGTGATATAATGCAGAACTAATGGGCCGCTTCAGAGGCAAAAATAAGTTGTTTTGTGTGTGTGTGTGTGTGTGTGTGTGTGTGTGTGTGTGTGTGTGTGTGTGTGTGTGTGTGTGTGTGTGTGTGTGTGTGTGTGTGTGTGTGTGTGTGTGTGTGTGTGTGTGTGTGTGTGTGTGTGTGTGTCAAGTAGGTCTGGTATGTTAAGTGCACTGTTAGGTGGTAATTGCTGTTGCTCCTAATTTAGTACCTCTTTTACTCAGTTTGACAGTATCTTGCAGTGATGATGACATTGAATACTCTGTGGGCACTTATCTTTTGTAGTGAAGGAGAGGGAATCAAAAATGAATTCGCATCGAGTGCATTCGGAAAGTATTCAGACCCCTTTCCCCACATTTAGTTACAGCCTTCTTCTAAAATGTATTAAATAAAAATCTATCTACACACAATACCCCATAATGACAAAGCGAAAACAGATTTTTAGAAATGTTAGCCAATGTGTTAAAAATAAAAAAAACAGAAATCAATTATTTTAAAAAGTATTCAGACTCTTTTTTTGAAACTCAAAATTGAACAGGTGCATCCTGTTTCCATTGATTGTCCTTGATATGTTTCTCCAACTTGATTGGAGTCCACCTGCGGTCAATTCAATTGATTGGACTTGATTTGGAAAGAAACACACCTGTCTATATAAGGTCCCACAGTTGACAGTGTATGTCAGAGCAAAAACCAAGCCATAAGGTCGAAGGAATTGTCTGTAGAGCTCCGAGACAGGACTGTGTCGAGGCACAGATCTGGGGAAGGGTACCAACAATTTTCTGCAGCATTGAAGGTCCCCAAAAACACAGTGGCCTCCATCATTCTTAAATGGAAGAAGATTGGAACCACCAAGACTCCGCCCGGCCAAACTGAGCAATTGGGGTAGAAGGGCCCTGGTCAGGGAGGCAACCAAGAATCCGATGGCCACTCTGACAGAGCTCCAGAGTTCATCTGTGGGGATGGAAGAACATTCCAGAAGGACAACCATCTCTGCAGCACCCCACCAATCTGTCCTTGATGGTAGAGTGGCCAGACGGAAGCCACTTCTCAGTAAAAGGCACATGACAGCCTGCTTGGAGATTGCCAAAAGGCACCTAAAGGATTCTAAGACCATGAGAAATAAGATTCTCTGGTCTGATGAAACCAAGATTGAACTCTTTTCCTGAATGCCAAGCATCACATCTGGAGGAAACTAGGCACCGCTCACCACCTGGCCAATACCATCCCTAGGGTGAAGCATGGCGGTACCTCATACTGGGGTGAAGTTTCACCTTCCAACAGACAACGACCCTAAGCACACAGCCAAGACAATGCTGGAGTGGCTTCGGGATAAGTCTCTAAATGTCTTTGAGTGTCCCAGCCAGAGCCCGGACATTAACCCGATCCAACATCTCTGGAGAGACTTGACAGAGCTTGAGAAGATCTGCAGAGAAGAATTGGAGAAACTCCCCAAATACAGGTGTGCCAAGCTTGTAACGTCATACCCAAGAAGACTCGAGGCTGTAATCGCTGCCAACTGTGCTTCAACAAAGTACTGAGTAAAGGGTCTGAATCCTTATTTAAATGTAATATTGCATAGGGTATTGTGTGTAGATTGATGAGGGGGGGAAATTATTTAATACATTTTAGAATAAGGTTGTAAAGTAACAATGGTCTATAAATGGTCTATATATCACAGTAAGTTAGGGGTAAATGCCCCATTTGGTCGATACATCACAGTAAGTTAGGGGTAAGCACCCCATTTGGTCTATGAATCAGCATTTCGCTACACTCACATCTCTACCATGTGTATGTGACAAATAAAATTGGATTTGATTTGAATCACAGTAAGTTATGGGTAAACACCCCATTTGGTCTATAAATCACAGTATGTTAGGGGTAAACACCCCATTTGGTCTATAAATCACAGTAAGTTAGGGGTAAACACCCTATTTGGTCTATAAATCACAGTATGTTAGGGGTAAACACCCCATTTGGTCTATAAATCACAGTAAGTTAGGGGTAAACACCCTATTTGGTCTATAAATCACAGTATGTTAGGGGTAAACACCCCATTTGGTCTATGAATCAGCATTTCGCTACACTCACATCTCTACCATGTGTATGTGACAAATAAAATTGGATTTGATTTGAATCACAGTAAGTTATGGGTAAACACCCCATTTGGTCTATAAATCACAGTATGTTAGGGGTAAACACCCCATTTGGTCTATAAATCACAGTAAGTTAGGGGTAAACACCCCATTTGGTCTATAAATCACAGTATGTTAGGGGTAAACACCCCATTTGGTCTATAAATCACAGTAAGTTAGGGGTAAACACCCTATTTGGTCTATAAATCACAGTATGTTAGGGGTAAACACCCCATTTGGTCTATAAATCACAGTAAGTTAGGGGTAAACACCCCATTTGGTCTATAAATCACAGTAAGTTAGCGGTAAACACCCCATTTGGTCTATAAATCACAGTAAGTTATGGGTAAACACCCCATTTGGTCTATAAATCACAGTAAATTAGGGGTAAACACCCCATTTGGTCTATAAATCACAGTAAGTTAGGGGTAAACACCCCATTTGGTCTATAAATCACAGTAAGTTAGGGGTAAACACCCCATTTGGTCTATAAATCACAGTAAGTTATGGGTAAACACCCCATTTGGTCTATAAATCACTGTAAGTTAGGGGTAAACACCCCATTTGGTCTATAAATCACAGTAAGTTAGGGGTAAACACCCCATTTGGTCTATAAATCACAGTATGTTAGGGGTAAACACCCCATTTGAGAATCACTTGAGGAAAAATTAGAACATGCTCTATGGCTCTTGGGGGTGGTCTTGAAGGGCCACAGTCATTAATTGTAATTAATTAAGATAATGAAATATCTTACAGACACAACGACCCGAGGTCAGAGGGCACAGTGTCTGCATTCCATCATGGCATTTGCGCGCCCTAGGTGATATTGTCAGTGTGACTCTGTTGAGCTGTAGACATGTTTACAGTCCATACATCTAAGCACCTCATTTCCCACCAGATAAGTGTGTCCCTTTTTTAAAAGCAATCCAATAACTTAATTATACCCTCCTACCACCCACCCAAGCAAATGAAACTGAATGAGGAAATCAATGCAATTACTGAAGATAGTTTTTCTCCTCCTCCCCAACTTTGTCCCTACTGTGAATGTCATAATCTTTTCCACTGGCTAGTAATGAGCACATAGTCAAAAGAAACAATGAAATATTCCATAAATACAGGTAGGCTTACTATTTACAGTAACAAGTGTCCAACACGATTGTCATGACAACAATGCCATGTATTTGACCTTGTTTTCGCCCACAGCTGTATCACATCTTTCAGTTTCACTTTCCCTATTACGCAGCAGACACACTGGAGCTTGGAATGTTCACGACACAACCACTTCTTCATTTCCCCAAAAAGTACCAGTTACTTTTTGCAGTATACTTACACACTCTCATTTTTAAGTAAGCATAGAAAAGTAACCATGAACAAGACAGGTAAGAGGTTCAACCTACAGGACCTGAATCAGTGCAGACTGCCCTAAGACAAAGAGAGCAGGCTGATGTCAATTTGACTTAGATTATAAATATTTGATTACAGACTTCTGCTTTCTTGCACTTTACCTCAGCTGAGCAAAGTAACCCATTTGTCTCCTCTTTTCAAAACGGTTGCTACTGTTCAATTCCCCTTCAAAGATTCATAATACATAATGCTTTAGAAATTCCCTGAAAGAGGTTTGCAGTCACATGAAAGCTTAATCTTGGCATCCGTTTCATCCTGCCCATTTGATGAGACATATTTTGCACTCTCATGAGCTTGATTCCAAACATATCCCGATCAAACGCGATCTTGACAAAACTCTTCCCTCTCTAATGCCCTGGCTTCTTGATTTGAAAGCAGACTGAAAGTCAGGGGAGGAGTCGCCTTCTTTTGGAGGCTGAAGAGGGAGGCTAAGAGCACAGCACCTTTTGGAAAGGACACTTTTTGTTCAGGGTTTTCTTCAAAGTCTGAAATGGCTGTGTTATCTTCCGCCAAACATCTTCCCAAGGTTGCCATTAGTATCAAAGGCCCACTTTGACATTCTCCTTTGAAGGTGATGGCGAAGCAAGAGCGAAATAGTTTATAATAGTGAAGAGCATAAAAAATGGAGTGATGTTTAGAGGTTCTGCCACATGCCAATATCTTTGAGGAGATAGTCCTGGTCAGCCTGCCTTATACTGGATATTAACAGTCTACATTCAGTGGATTGGACAGAATGATAGGGCTTTTAAAGGCTTTGGAATGGATACCCTTACATTGACATGTTTTCTAGGTCTTGTATAGGCACTCAGTAAAGTAAGACGGTCAGTTGTGGGAAATGGATCGTCTGCAGTGGACATCTCTGATCTAGCCCCAACATCTTGGACAGAGTGCATTCGTAAAAACAATGAACCCAGATAAGAGCGGAAAATAACTTGTGCCGGTAGTTTCAGAATATTTATTAGGGGGACAGAAGCTTAGTGTCGTGCCAGTGTCCTGCCAAATTCCTTAGGGCTGCTTCCTCATTGCCAAAAAATGCGTGATCTGACCCGGATATGCAAATACCCTGCCTGATTTGCATATATTGTTAATTGGAAATGTATAAATTAGCTATGCAGACACAAAAAGGAAAACCCCAATCAACTCCCATCTTCCTTCTCAGCTGTCGTAGTTGGCTGCTGTAATTCAAATAGACACATGTCAAATAGACACATGTCAAATAGACACATGTCAAATAGACACATGTCAAATAGATACATGTCAAATAGACACGTGTGTGGCAGCGAAAGTGTCTAGGCCAGCGTGTAATTGCACATTTGTTAGAAAGGCTTTAAACTAACATTTGTTAGTTTAAAGCCTTTCTAAATATCACATTTTTTAATGAGGGAAAATAGAAAGTCATTGGCATAGCCCATGTGAATGGAATGATTTATCAGAACATAACCATGTCACTCAGGCATGCCATATGGGCTGCTCAGTAATTGGACCCCTCTCTCAATGATTAGGCCAAATTTGTATGTCCATTATTAGTAGATCATATTACACTTCTAGTTCCTCGGTCAAATCATCCAAAGGACACATTCTCCATTCTGACCCAGAGAATGACAACTGAAACATCTATTTCATGCAACATGTTGTTGCCTTGCGTATACTAGCTACCGGTAAATCCTGACCAGATAAGAATATAGATTTATTTTGAAAGTGAATGACTGTGGCAATGAGTGAACTTCACATCATCTTAAAAGTTGCTCCACAATCCAGTGACAATGCTCAGTGATGAGCAGTGATGTGTTATCTTGATTACATTGTTTCAGGACAATTTTGCATTAGATAGAGAGGCCAGTTGAGGTGTAGACTCTCGCTTTGTGCTCAATAGTTTTCCATTTTTCACAACAAATGTTTTTTAATTATGGTCTGTGTGCTTACTCACAGTGGCTGCTCTGCTCACTCATAATGACTCTAACCTCAACAGCTCATCAACCTTAATCAGGAAAATTGAAGACATTGCTTTGAGTAAAAGCTGAACACTGCCTTAAGGGCCATCCACAACAAGGACAATAATTATAATGATAGCTAGAACACTACAAAAATTAAATAAAAGTTGTTCTATTCAAGTGAACAGCAGCGTCCACACGACGTGGAGAATGATAACAGTAGTTATCGTTAGGATCACTTTCAGAGCAACCTTTTCCCTTTCCCCCCAACAATACAACGTCAACAACCAATCAAAAACTAGTTCGATTGAAGTGTTCTAGGTTCTAGGTACGCGAGGAAAATCCTCTTGGAGGGGAGAGGAGGGAAGTTTTCCTAAATAACTGGGCATGTGAGAATAATGGCAGCCATATTAATTATAGGAAGACTTGGGAGACTGATGATCCATGACAGAGAGAACATCTCAGTGTTGGCTTCTATTAACGCTGATACATCCTGGCAAAATACAGCATCTGAGAGTCCTGTTAGTACCTTTCTGGACCTTGTAAACTGTTGAGAATACACCCATAACTTATCAGAATGGTTGCATAATCAGGCCTAGGCTGTATGCAGTTATTTTGGCATGAAACATGCATTCAAAACAGGACGTTTGAGCTTTTATTCAAATTAGCCTACATTTTACAGCCTAGACAATAGTTTGCAGACAAGTGACAGGGTGAGGCAAGTTTGCATAGACTTAGGTTGGAGTCCTTAAAACCCATTTTTCAACCACTCCACAAATGTCTTGTTAACAAACTATAGTTTTGGCAAGTCAGTTAGGACATCTACTTTGTGCATGACACAAGTCATTTTTCCAACAATTGTTTACCGACAGATTATTTCACTTATAATTCACTGTATCACAATTCCAGTGGGTCAGAAGTTTCCATGCACAAGGGTGACTGTGCCTTTAAACAGCTTGGAAAATTCCAGAAAATGATGTCATGGCTTTACAAGCTTCTGATTGGCTAATTGACATCATTTGAGTCAATTGGAGGTGTACCTGTGCATGTATTTCAAGAGCTTTCTTCAAACTCCGTGCCTCTGTGCTTGACATCATGGGGAAATCAAAAGAAAAGAAAGAGCTCAGAAAAAAATGGTAGACCTCCACAAGTCTGGTTCATCCTTGGGAGTAATTTCCAAAAGCCTGAAGGTACCACATTCATCTGTACAAACAATATTACGCAAGTATAAACACCATGGGACCACGCAGCTGTCATACCGCTCAGAAAGGAGACACGTTCTGTCTCCTAGAGATGAACGGACTTTGGTGCGAAAAGTGCAAATCAATCACAGAACAACAGCAAACGACCTTGTGAAGATGCTGGAGGAAACAGGTACAAAAGTAAAACTGGTCCTATATCGACATAACCTGAAAGGCCGCTCAGCAAGGAAGAAACCACTGCTCCAAAACCGCCATAAAAATGCCAGACTACGGTTTGCAACTGCACATGGGGACAAAGATCGTACTTTTTGGAGAAATATCGTCTGTTCTGATTAAACAAAAATAGAACTGTTTGGCCATAATGACCAATGTTATGTTTGGGGGAAAAGGGGGAGGCTTGCAAGCTGAAGAACACCACCCCAACCATGAATCATGGGGGTGGGGGCATCATGTTGTGGGGGTGCTTTGCTGCAGGAGGGACTGGTGCACTTCACAAAATAGATGGCATCATGAGGAGGAAAATTATATGGATATATTGAAGCAACATCTCAAGACATCAGTCAGGAAGTTAAGGCTTGGTTGCAAATGGGTCTTCCAAGTGGACAATGACGCCAAGCATACTTCCAAAGTTGTGGCAAAATTAAGGACAACAAAGTCAAGGTACTGGAGTGGCCATCACAAAGCCCTGACCTCAATCCTATAGACAAATTGTGGGCAGAACGGTAAAAACATGTGCGAGCAAGGAGGTCTACAAACCTGACTCTGTCAGGTGGAATGGGCCAAAATTCACCCAATTTATTGTGGGAAGTTTGTGGAAGGCTACCTGAAACATTTGACCCAAGTTAAACAATTTAAAGGCAATGCTACCAAGTACTAATTGAGTGTATGTAAACTTCTGACCCACTGGGAATGATGAAAGAAATAAAAGCTGAAATAAATCATTCACTCTACAATTTATTCTGACATTTCACATTCTTAAAATAAAGTGGTGATCCTAACTGACCTATAACAGGGAATTATTACTAGGATTAAATGTCAGGAAATGTGAAAAACTGAGTTTAAATGTATTTGGCTAAGGTGTATGTGAACTTCCGACTTCAACTGTACATTGAAATATTATTGCCAATTGTCACTATGACATTGAACACACCCTGAAGCACTGAATGGTCTATATTACTGCCTTATTAGCATCCCTACAGTGTGCAGTAGGATGCTTTGATTGACAGATGTAGGCTACTGTAGAACGATACACAATAAACTTTCCTCTAGTGTGGATGCTCGCTGACGTTTTATAGTTATGTATAATTGATCATTATAGCTCTCGTTATAGTTATCGGCCTTCGTGTGGATAGCCATTTAGCCTGTTTGGTAGGCTGCTGTCTCACCGATTGATTTGCCACAGACTGAGCATGGCTTCAACCCTTTGACTCCACCTTCTGCCAGGTTTAGATGCTATCTCACTCAGCTTCACTGTTTTTCAATTCAAGTTTCTTCCCAACCTGGCTAGTTGGTCAATTATATCCTAGATAGACCTATATACCTACAGTAGGTGGGGGTGCAGTTGGTTTCATTTCTAGTAATGAGAAGTACATGACTAGAATTCTATCCTTTTGAGTTGAGATTAGTGCATACTAATGAAGGCTGGGCATGTTTCCTACAATTTTGACTGCCTAGTTTGTCTGTGTATTCTATGACAAAGAGGAATCTTGCAGGACAATGCCAGACTTAGAAGCATATCATTATTATTGTCGCGTTGACACATTTCTGACGTTAGCAATAAACAATGGGGAGTATAACGATAAGCTATTCATGTAATGTTCAGTGTTGTCAGACCAGACGTGTCGTATATGCCTTGACGTTGGAGTTGTTGGTCTTTTCCTCGATTAATCTCATCACACAAGACTATCTCTGTAATTAGTTTGTCATTTATCTAATTTTCTAATCTATTTGAAACATAGTGATGCCCCCCTGTGCATGAGAGAAAATGGGAAACAGAAACTAGTCAGTCATGTTGAGAGGGAATTAAATGTGTCCTTGTAAGTGATGTTTAATTGAAACGTCAGAACCCGTGATTAAGTTGTCTGTGTATTGCCGCACATTATTCAATATGATAAAGGGATTTCATCTCCCGTGTACTATCGGCTAGCCTCGTTACCAAACACACAGAGGCAAATACACCCTGTGAGGTTTTCTCTTCGTCTAGTGAACTGTGTCCTAGAATAAAGCTTACGTTTTTCTGGTGCTGTACGATGGGGATTCTGTTTTATGAAGTTTGTTTTGCTGGTGCTGTACGATGGGGATTCTGTTTTATGAAGTTTGTTTTGCTGGTGCTGTACAATGGGGATTCTGTTTTATGAAGTTTGTTTTGCTGGTGCTGTACGATGGGGATTCTGTTTTATGAAGTGTGTTTTGCTGGTGCTGTACGATGGGGATTCTGTTTTATGAAGTTTGTTTTGCTGGTGCTGTGCAATGGGGATTCTGTTTTATGAAGTTTGTTTTGCTGGTGCTGTACAATGGGGATTCTGTTTTATGAAGTTTGTTTTGCTGGTGCTGTGCAATGGGGATTCTGTTTTATGAAGTTTGTTTTTCTGGTGCTGTACGATGGGGATTCTGTTTTATGAAGTTTGTTTTGCTGGTGCTGTACGATGGGGATTCTGTTTTATGAAGTTTGTTTTGCTGGTGCTGTACGATGGGGATTCTGTTTTATGAAGTTTGTTTTGCTGGTGCTGTACAATGGGGATTCTGTTTTATGAAGTTTGTTTTGCTGGTGCTGTACAATGGGGATTCTGTTTTATGAAGTTTGTTTTGCTGGTGCTGTACGATGGGGATTCTGTTTTATGAAGTTTGTTTTGCTGGTGCTGTACGATGGGGATTCTGTTTTATGAAGTTTGTTTTGCTGGTGCTGTACGATGGGGATTCTGTTTTATGAAGTTTGTTTTGCTGGTGCTGTACAATGGGGATTCTGTTTTATGAAGTTTGTTTTGCTGGTGCTGTGCGATGGGGATTCTGTTTTATGAAGTTTGTTTTGCTGGTGCTGTACGATGGGGATTCTGTTTTATGAAGTTTGTTTTGCTGGTGCTGTACGATGGGGATTCTGTTTTATGAAGTTTGTTTTGCTGGTGCTGTACGATGGGGATTCTGTTTTATGAAGTTTGTTTTGCTGGTGCTGTACGATGGGGATTCTGTTTTATGAAGTTTGTTTTGCTGGTGCTGTACAATGGGGATTCTGTTTTATGAAGTTTGTTTTGCTGGTGCTGTACAATGGGGATTCTGTTTTATGAAGTTTGTTTTGCTGGTGCTGTGCAATGGGGATTCTGTTTTATGAAGTTTGTTTTGCTGGTGCTGTGCAATGGGGATTCTGTTTTATGAAGTTTGTTTTGCTGGTGCTGTGCAATGGGAATTCTGTTTTATGAAGTTCGTTTGGCTGGTGCTGTACGATGGGGATTCTGTTTTATGAAGTTCGTTTGGCTGGTGCTGTACGATGGGGATTCTGTTTTATGAAGTTCGTTTGGCTGGTGCTGTACGATGGGGATTCTGTTTTTTTAAAGTTCTGAGTTAACCCCTCTTGTGTAATGCGAAATCATCTTTCAGCGTTTTTTTTAATGTGAGACCCATTCTTTAGAGCAGCAGTGTGATATGTTATGTAGACTTTTTCATTTTCCAGGGTAATTTGCAGATGTCTCAAATTGCTCATACTTGTAGATTAGTACTAATGATTCAGGTGTTCTGGAGTAATTCCCTCAAGGTAAACTAATGATTAGCAAACTTGGACAGTGCAAGTTCAGTATGTGCATACTGATTCATATAGAACTAAGTTTCCTACAAAACAAAGTGTCCTACAGAAGTAAGTTATAGCACATCAAACCAGTTATGGAAAATATGGACTTTGTCCAAACCCTATTTGTCTGACACAGGATGTTTAGTAAACTGGACAACTGCCCCACACCTTGCTGTCAGGTAGTCGTGATTAAATGTACATTTGAATACGTCTTCACATCTGACATGCCACATAGTTTTCTTATGACAAGGAAATACTGGCCCTTACCTACAATCGTGACTACTGAGCAGCAACATCTTTCAATTTGAGTATGAACTGTGCAGGTCATGCTCCAATCATGCTGGGTCTACAGACAAGTAATCAGTCTTTCCTGCTGTGCCAAATGCCTCCCTTTCAGACAGATCTGTCACACCAAGAGCTGCTATCAAATTTCATTGAATTTCATTTACAAGGGCCTATTAATGCAAAGATGTCAAGATCCTTGAATGAGGGCTTGCTCGACCAGATAGTTCACCACACACTTTCTTTAAACTTCTTTTCTCTGTTTGTTGCCAGAGGAATCTGAAGGAAAGTTTGAGAAACATAACAATGGCTGTTTTTTTTCACTATTCTAGTCACTAGTAGACACCTGAAACATATTGATTTGCAGTGGGTCATGTACATTACTTAACTGGGAATTGAAATCAATGTAATCAAAAAGGTGAATTATTTTGTTCCCAGTGGGTCCGACGTCCTCTTAATTACAAGCATACATACAGCAGGATACAAAAGATTATTTGAAATGCTAGTGCTGTCTGCATGTGCCTAAAGTGAAAATGGTTGACAGTTACATTGTGATATGTATGTATTGTGACATGTTATATTAAACTGTGAGATGTAATCATTCATACAAGGACTGTGTGAAAAAGTCAGGGATATTCATACTGAATAGATCACGAACGTGGGAGTCTTAAGTATTGACTGTCTTATTCTTCAATTCACACCTACTCAGTACAACTGCCGAACACTGGACAATTTGACAGTCAACGACAGAACTGTCTATTGAACAGCGGCATTTATCTTACTGTTGTTCTCCTCTTGTCCAGGACTGGAGAAGGTGGGCCGTGACTCAACCTATGAACAGGAGGGGAAGGTACAGTTTGTGATGGATGCTGTATATGCCATGGCCCACGCCCTACACCGAATGCACCGGGAGCTCTGCTCAGGGTACCCAGGCCTGTGTGCACGCATGGCCAACATTGACGGCAAGGAGCTACTGACCTTCATCAGGGCGGTAAACTTCAATGGTAAGGACCCTTTTCAACACATCATCACCATCACTGTTATCATCTTCATCATCATCATCATGTGGCATACACTTTTCCAACTTTCATTCTTCCTCATTACATTACCATATGATTGTTATGGAACCTTCCCCTACATTTCCATTATTGTCTCACTCCTTTGTTTCTGTTTCATTGTCTATATCCCCTCTACAGACACTTCATTCATTACTGCAATTCCCCCTCCTCAAGCACCTGATCATTTATTCATCTCTCAGCCTTGACCTCTTCATTTCTCCAATACTGTGTTTTGGTTAATCATGTCACATGACCTTACTTTTTCATCAAATTATCCAGCACCATCCTCAGGCAATTGCTTTAATTGTTTGTCTAATTCTCATTTCTGGAAAAGGCTTACTAAAATAAAGCGTAAGATCCAGGTCATGTGACATGATTAACCAAAACAATAAAATGCCCTCTCCTAATAAAATGCCCTTTCCTCTTCTTTATTTAACTAGGCAAGTCAGTCAAGAACAAATTCTTATTTTCAATAACGGCCTAGGAACAGTGGGTTAACTGCCTTGTTCAGGGGCAGAATGACAGATTTTTACCTTGTCAGCTCGGGGATGCGATCTAGCAACCTAGATCGAGGCTACCTGCCGCCCCTCTTCACTTTCCTCCTCTGCTCTTCTCTCTTCACTCTCCTCTTCTGCTTTTCTCTCTCCTCCTCTGCTCTTCTCTCTTCTCTCTCCGCTCTTCTCCTCTGCTCTTCTCTCTTCACTCTCCTCCTCTGCTCTTCTCTCTTCTCTCTCCTACTCTGCTCTTCTCTCTTCACTCTCCTCTGCTCTTCTCTCTTCACTCTCAGCAGGTAGCCTAGTGGTTAGTTCATTGGACTAGTAACCAAAACGTTTTAAGATCAAATCTCCGAGCTGACAAGGTACAAATCTGCCGTTCTGCCCCTGAACGAGGCAGTTAACCCACTGTCCCTAGGCTGTCATTGAAAATAAGAATTTGTTCTTAGCTGACTTGCCTAGTTAAAAAAATTTACTCTGTGCTTCTCTCTTCACTCTTCTCCTCTGCTCTTCTCTCTTCACTCTCCTCCTCTGCTTTTCTCTCTTCACTCTCCTCTGCTCTTCTCTCTTCACTCTCCTCCTCTGCTCTTCTCTCTTCACTCTCCTCCTCTGCTCTTCTCTCTTCACTCTCCTCCTCTGCTCTTCTCTCTTCACTCTCCTCCTCTGCTCTTCTCTCTTCACTCTCCTCCTCTGCTCTTCTCTCTTCACTCTCCTCCTCTGCTCTTCTCTCTTCACTCTCCTCCTCTGCTCTTCTCTCTTCACTCTCCTCCTCTGCTCTTCTCTCTTCACTCTTCTCCTCTGCTCTTCTCTCTTCACTCTCCTCCTCTGCTCTTCTCTCTTCACTCTCCTCCTCTGCTTTTCTCTCTTCACTCTCCTCCTCTGCTCTTCTCTATTCACTCTCCTCCTCTGCTCTTCTCTCTTCACTCTCCTCCTCTGCTCTTCTCTCTCCTCCTCTGCTCTTCTCTCCTCACTCTCCTCTGCTCTTCTCTCTTCACTCTCCTCCTCTGCCCCTTCTCTCTCCACTCTCCTCCTCTGCTCTTCTCTCTTCACTCTCCTCCTCTGCTCTTCTCTCTTCACTCTCCTCCTCTGCTGTTCTCTCTTCACCCTCCTCCTTGCTCTTCTCTCTCCACTCTCCTCCTCTGCCCTTCTCTCTTCACTCTCCTCCTCTGCTCTTCTCTCTTCACTCTCCTCCTCTGCTCTTCTCTCTTCACTCTCCTCCTCTGCTCTTCTCTCTTCACTCTCCTCCTCTGCTCTTCTCTCTTCACTCTCCTCTGCCCCTTCTCTATTCACTCTCCTCCTCTGCTCTTCTCTCTTCACTCTCCACTCTCCTTCTCTTCTCCTGACTCGTACAGTTTCTCCTCTCATCTTGTTCTATCTATTTTCACAGTCTTGGTCATCGGTCAAGATGGGTCTTCTTTGAGGGTAGCCATAGATAGATCTCTGTCAGCTATACTAGAGATTCACACAGTCTCTGTGTTCTAATTCTTATCATGGGTATTGTCTCGGGTTCAATAAAACAAATTGGTATTCATTCAGTATCACAATAATTGTTGGCTTATACATGCAGTAAAGAGGTCAATTGACCTCCACCAAAAGAATGGAAATGCCATGGAAATGCGTGGGGGAAAGATCCCAAATCTCCCCATTTCCCCCATAAAAATTAGCCTACAATTAGGATATTGTTTATTTGTGTATTTCACACTACGTTGAGGTAAAAATCGGAGTATAATGCTTATATGGATGTCAACCCCAATATATGTTTATGTCATCATCACCAATCAACTGCATTACAGGTAAAAACTACTTTGACTACCACCACCGATTTCTGTACGCTAGCTATGCTACCAGCTCATACAAATGGGAGTTAGCATTTAGTAGTTACTTCTTCTAAACCTGGACAACTTCTAAATGTTCTACATGAAAACAGACAAATATATCAAAATCTGACATTAATAACCACATTGTGGGCCTGTTACAATATATCAATCATGGCTGATTTGACGAATATCCACTTTGTTAGAACAGATGTTTTGAATGTGCGCCAATCCGGCATCCTTCTTCGATCCCCCACGATCTGTTTCAGTCTGTAATTCATGGTTTGATTATTATTTGTCACTTCCATGGCTTGGATTACTGCTTCAGAGAGTGAATCCATGATTAATAAGCTCCACGGCTGTCAAAAACTACTTTTAGGGACACTTCAAGACCCAATAGTCTGACTCTTCACTAACAAACTCCAATGAAAAAATGTTTGGGAGTCTTTTGCCTTTAAGGGGTAAGGAAAAGCTCAGTACTTCTGATTCAGCTCTGCCGTCTTCATCAATGGGATGAATAACATCAGGCATTTATCACCACCAGCACAACCACACATCACCAATCTAACTCTGAGGTTCTTAATTGTTTCGAAGCTAAGATTGTTTCATACTTCATTTCATTACTTAGAACTACATAGTTAATTCACCATAAAGTAACTATTTGTCAGATAGGATTGTCTTTCTCTTCCTATTGTGTTTTTATCACGTGTGCTAGACTGATAATTCACAGATACAGCTCAGAACATACAGTCATTTATATGTCCCCCTCTCTCTTCAGCTCAGAACATACAGTCATTTATATGTCCCCCTCTCTCTTCAGTTCAGAACATACAGTCATGTATATGTCCCTGTCTCTCTTCAGTTCAGAACATACAGTCATTTATATGTCCCCCTCTCTCTTCGGTTCAGAACATACAGTCATTTATATGTCCCCCTCTCTCTTCAGCTCAGAACATACAGTCATTTATATGTCCCTGTCTCTCTTCAGCTCAGAACATACAGTCATTTATATGTCCCTGTCTCTCTTCAGCTCAGAACATACAGTCATTTATATGTCCCCCTCTCTCTTCAGCTCAGAACATACAGTCATTTATATGTCCCCCTCTCTCTTCAGCTCAGAACATACAGTCATTTATATGTCCCCCTCTCTCTTCAGCTCAGAACATACAGTCATTTATATGTCCCTCTCTCTCTTCAGCTCAGAACATACAGTCATTTATATGTCCCTCTCTCTTCAGCTCAGAACATACAGTCATTTATATGTCCCCCTCTCTCTTCAGCTCAGAACATACAGTCATTTATATGTCCCTGTCTCTCTTCAGCTCAGAACATACAGTCATTTATATGTCCCTCTCTCTCTTCAGCTCAGAACATACAGTCATTTATATGTCCCTCTCTCTCTTCAGCTCAGAACATACAGTCATTTATATGTCCCCCTCTCTCTTAAGCTCAGAACATACAGTCATTTATATGTCCCTCTCTCTTCAGTTCAGAACATACAGTCATTTATATGTCCCTGTCTCTTCAGTTCAGAACATACAGTCATTTATATGTCCCTGTCTCTCTTCAGTTCAGAACATACAGTAATTTATATGTCCCCCTCTCTCTTCAGTTCAGAACATACAGTCATTTATATGTCCCTCTCTCTTCAGCTCAGAACATACAGTAATTTATATGTCCCTCTCTATACAGCTCAGAACATACAGTCATGTATATGTCCCTGTCTCTCTTCAGCTCAGAACATACAGTCATTTATATGTCCCTCTCTATTCAGCTCAGAACATACAGTCATTTATATGTCCCTCTCTTTCAGCTCAGAACATACAGTCATTTATATGTCCCTGTCTCTCTTCAGCTCAGAACATACAGTCATTTATATGTCCCTTTCTCTCTTCAGCTCAGAACATACAGTCATTTATATGTCCCTCTCTCTCTTCAGCTCAGAACATACAGTCATTTATATGTCCCTCTCTCTTCAGCTCAGAACATACAGTCATTTATATGTCCCTCTCTCTTCAGCTCAGAACATACAGTCATTTATATGTCCCCCTCTCTCTTCAGTTCAGAACATACAGTCATTTATATGTCCCTCTCTCTTCAGCTCAGAACATACAGTAATTTATATGTCCCTCTCTATACAGCTCAGAACATACAGTCATGTATATGTCCCTGTCTCTCTTCAGCTCAGAACATACAGTCATTTATATGTCCCTCTCTATTCAGCTCAGAACATACAGTCATTTATATGTCCCTGTCTCTCTTCAGCTCAGAACATACAGTCATTTATATGTCCCTGTCTCTCTTCAGCTCAGAACATACAGTCATTTATATGTCCCTGTCTCTCTTCAGCTCAGAACATACAGTCATTTATATGTCCCTGTCTCTCTTCAGCTCAGAACATACAGTCATTTATATGTCCCTGTCTCTCTTCAGCTCAGAACATACAGTCATTTATATGTCCCTGTCTCTCTTCAGCTCAGAACATACAGTCATTTATATGTCCCTGTCTCTCTTCAGCTCAGAACATACAGTCATTTATATGTCCCTGTCTCTCTTCAGCTCAGAACATACAGTCATTTATATGTCCCTCTCTCTTCAGCTCAGAACATACAGTTATTTATATGTCCCTCTCTCTTCAGCTCAGAACATACAGTCATTTATATGTCCCTCTCTCTTCAGCTCAGAACATACAGTCATTTATATGTCCCTCTCTCTTCAGCTCAGAACATACAGTCATTTATATGTCCCTGTCTCTCTTCAGCTCAGAACATACAGTCATTTATATGTCCCTGTCTCTCTTCAGCTCAGAACATACAGTCATTTATATGTCCCTGTCTCTCTTCAGCTCAGAACATACAGTCATTTATATGTCCCTCTCTCTTCAGCTCAGAACATACAGTCATGTATATGTCCCTGTCTCTCTTCAGCTCAGAACATACAGTCATTTATATGTCCCCCTCTCTCTTCAGTTCAGAACATACAGTCATGTATATGTCCCTGTCTCTCTTCAGTTCAGAACATACAGTCATTTATATGTCCCCCTCTCTCTTCGGTTCAGAACATACAGTCATTTATATGTCCCTGTCTCTCTTCAGCTCAGAACATACAGTCATTTATATGTCCCTCTCTCTTCAGTTCAGAACATACAGTCATGTATATGTCCCTGTCTCTCTTCAGCTCAGAACATAGTCATTTATATGTCCCTGTCTCTCTTCAGCTCAGAACATACAGTCATGTATATGTCCTCCTCTCTCTTCAGTTCAGAACATAGTAATTTATATGTCCCCCTCTCTCTTCAGCTCAGAACATACAGTCATTTATATGTCCCTTTCTCTCTTCAGCTCAGAACATACAGTCATTTATATGTCCCTCTCTCTCTTCAGCTCAGAACATACAGTCATTTATATGTCCCTCTCTCTCTTCAGCTCAGAACATACAGTCATTTATATGTCTCTGTCTCTCTTCAGCTCAGAACATACAGTCATTTATATGTCCCTCTCTCTTCAGCTCAGAACATACAGTCATTTATATGTCCCTCTCTCTTCAGCTCAGAACATACAGTCATTTATATGTCCCTGTCTCTCTTCAGCTCAGAACATACAGTCATTTATATGTCCCTGTCTCTCTTCAGCTCAGAACATACAGTCATTTATATGTCCCTCTCTCTTCAGCTCAGAACATACAGTCATTTATATGTCCCTCTCTCTTCAGCTCAGAACATACAGTCATTTATATGTCCCCCTCTCTCTTCAGCTCAGAACATACAGTCATTTATATGTCCCTCTCTCTCTTCAGCTCAGAACATACAGTCATTTATATGTCCCTCTCTCTTCAGCTCAGAACATACAGTCATTTATATGTCCCTGTCTCTCTTCAGCTCAGAACATACAGTCATTTATATGTCCCTGTCTCTCTTCAGTTCAGAACATACAGTCATTTATATGTCCCTCTCTCTTCGGTTCAGAACATACAGTCATTTATATGTCCCTGTCTCTCTTAAGCTCAGAACATACAGTCATTTATATGTCCCTCTCTATTCAGCTCAGAACATACAGTCATTTATATGTCTCTGTCTCTCTTCAGCTCAGAACATACAGTCATTTATATGTCCCTCTCTCTTCGGTTCAGAACATACAGTCATTTATATGTCCCTGTCTCTCTTCAGTTCAGAACATACAGTCATTTATATGTCCCTCTCTCTTCAGCTCAGAACATACAGTCATTTATATGTCCCTGTCTCTCTTCAGCTCAGAACATACAGTCATTTATATGTCCCCCTCTCTCTTCAGCTCAGAACATACAGTCATTTATATGTCCCCCTCTCTCTTAAGCTCAGAACATACAGTCATTTATATGTCCCTGTCTCTCTTCAGCTCAGAACATACAGTCATTTATATGTCCCTCTCTCTCTTCAGCTCAGAACATACAGTCATTTATATGTCCCTGTCTCGGAACATGTGCAGAGTCGAAGACGGCTCACGTTCAGAGTTGTGAGATAACAATGTGATTAATTTAACATTGGCCCAGTACTTTTGTAATTCTACACCAGAGTACCTCTTGAATGGGTGGGATAAAAGACTACAGTAGATAAAGCCGGTACATCTTCATCCCTCGCCTGTTACTTCAGCATACATTTACAAGGTTGTCATCCTTTTCAAAGCGTGTGGTGAGATGGACTTGCTTAGATAGAGGGAGAAAGAAATAACACTTCACATATCTCCCCATGCTCTGACTCCGTTGAGGTTAAGGTTTTCAAATGGATTTCTTTATGCTCGTGGTGCTGAATGAGTCAGTTAATCACTCTATGTAGACTATTCAACCTTGGCCAACCGTCTGTATTGTAGGCAGAAAGACTTCACAGGCCCTGTAGACACACATACAGAGGCAGAAAGACTTCACAGGCCCTGTAGACACACATACAGAGGCAGAAAGACTTCACAGGCCCTGTAGACACACATACAGAGGCAGAAAGACTTCACAGGCCCTGTAGACACACATACAGAGGCAGAAAGACTTCACAGGCCCTGTAGACACACATACAGAGGCAGAAAGACTTCACAGGCCCTGTAGACACACACATACAGAGGCAGAAATACTTCACAGGCCCTGTAGACACACATACAGAGGCAGAAAGACTTCACAGGCCCTGTAGACACACATACAGAGGCAGAAAGACTTCACAGGCCCTGTAGACACACATACAGAGGCAGAAAGACTTCACAGGCCCTGTAGACACACATACAGAGGCAGAAATACTTCACAGGCCCTGTAGACACACATACAGAGGCAGAAAGACTTCACAGGCCCTGTAGACACACATACAGAGGCAGAAAGACTTCACAGGCCCTGTAGACACACATACAGAGGCAGAAATACTTCACAGGCCCTGTAGACACACATACAGAGGCAGAAATACTTCACAGGCCCTGTAGACACACATACAGAGGCAGAAAGACTTCACAGGCCCTGTAGACACACATACAGAGGCAGAAAGACTTCACAGGCCCTGTAGACACACATACAGAGGCAGAAAGACTTCACAGGCCCTGTAGACACACATACAGAGGCAGAAAGACTTCACAGGCCCTGTAGACACACATACAGAGGCAGAAAGACTTCACAGGCCCTGTAGACACACATACAGAGGCAGAAAGACTTAACAGGCCCTGTAGACACACATACAGAGGCAGAAAGACTTCACAGGCCCTGTAGACACACATACAGAGGCAGAAAGACTTCACAGGCCCTGTAGACACACATACAGAGGCAGAAAGACTTCACAGGCCCTGTAGACACACATACAGAGGCAGAAAGACTTCACAGGCCCTGTAGACACACATACAGAGGCAGAAAGACTTCACAGGCCCTGTAGACACACATACAGAGGCAGAAAGACTTCACAGGCCCTGTAGACACACATACAGAGGCAGAAAGACTTCACAGGCCCTGTAGACACACATACAGAGGCAGAAAGACTTCACAGGCCCTGTAGACACACATACAGAGGCAGAAAGACTTCACAGGCCCTGTAGACACACATACAGAGGCAGAAAGACTTCACAGGCCCTGTAGACACACATACAGAGGCAGAAAGACTTAACTGTTTTTTCAAGAATGTGGTCTGTCCCTTCAGCACAAAGGCCCATGCTTTCAGCACAAAGGCCCTACCTAAGTTTGGTAATATTTCTCAGTCCTTAAACTAAGACCATACTGTGTTGTATCATGTTAGAAAAACAAGTGAACATGAGAAGTAATTCGTACAACAGAAGGTGTTGACTCCTACATCTTTTTCCTTTGGCCGTCCATATGGAAACAGCGTGAGTAACTCGTAAAAAGCACTCTTCACTCCTCTCATCTTTCCCCTCATGTGTAGCTATTTTGCATGCTTTTCCTTGATCTAACTCAAAATTTCAATACCTCAGTTGGGTAAGTTTTCATATATCCACAAGCGTCTCTCCTCCCAGCTCCCTACCTGAGAGGGAGAGGCAGATCTGAATAATGATTCTATCTTCTTCTCCGGCAATGGGCTAGGGAGAAATGTGGAGCAGGGGAATAGGCATTCTCACTGGCTTTTTACGGCAAGCATGCAGAACTAGTGAAGCTTCAGTTGATTTCTTAACAATCTTCAGACCTTGAAGGGATTCATATCTCTGCCAAACTTGATGAATGTGGAACTGCACTGTGTTATTTTGGGAGAAAAAAACATTGAATTAGCAATGAATATGACTGCGGGACAGAAATTGCAAGCCTGTGTTCAGTCAAACCCACATCAGTGCTGTGTTGGATGATGAAACACTATATTGTGTGTGCCTTGATCATTGAATTAAATTAAAAGTAACAACAAAAAGAGGAAAAAGGTATGCGTGCATTTGCAATTCTAAGTGTAGGATGAATGTTATGCACAAGAATATTTTCAAGAAATAATGCAGATTGGTTAAAACAAGGTTAAAGACAAGATGATTGAGTGTACAGGAGTGCCTTACCTTATGAAATACACAAAGTATTTCAACACACATGCATGTGTGAGTCTGTTCCTGCCTGTGTATAAAATGCTTGATTGAGACTGTAGGAGTGCTTTAGCGTATGAACACACACACATCATCACATACGAGCATCAATAGAGTTTTTTTTCTCCACACTGGTTTTTGGGAGCAAAGCGTAGGGGTTACCCGTAAACAGAGTTTGAAATGTACCGAATCAGACGTCCAAGCTTTGAGCAGCGCTTCGACAGTGACTGTGACTATAGCCAGAGGCTAATTGCTAACCCAACCGCGTTCCCATTCGCCTGAGTGGCTTCATACATACGCTTATTTTTAGATTAGTGTCAGGAGGCTAATAGAGAATGAGCATAAACAGGACTATTTGCCTCTAATGCTAACATTTACTATGATAAAACCATCAGAATATAAAGGCTTTTGTGTCTTGTTTAGAACACGATTACTAGAGCATAGAAAAATAGAATAGTCATCAGGGTGATTTCGTCCATTAGTTTGGACATGGACTTTTAACTAAACAGTGATAAGGGTCCAGTTTAAGTTTTGGGGCTTTCTACTGTGTCACAATATTTATTCCTTCCTTTTGATATTTGAATGAACGAACAAACAAACAATTAAATGAATTCACTGACAGGTTGCAAACCATATGTCGCTTGTTGCAGAATTTCCTCTCCCACCCCTGAGCCAGAATCCTGCATTGGGTCCGATACTGTATATATTAGAAAGTGACCCATGCAGGACTCTACCCTGAGCCCTCTGAGATGTCAAGAAACAATCAATAGTGGGAGATGAATTGTAATAAGCTAGAAAATCTCCCACTGCTGTTTTTCAGATCTAATGTCTGCTGCCTGTCAGTGTCCTAATGAATGCTGCTTCAGTCAGGGTTCTATTCAATAGCAATCGTTGAATTAATAGAACATAAAACAATGACTATTCTGATCTCACATGCTGACAGCAGGGCTGCCATTAGACACTTGAACCATGACCCTGTTGGCACTTTAAGGGGGAAATTGTAGTGGAGATATACATTGGCGTTCCCATGACTTATTTGCACTGCCAATAGAGGAAATTAAATATGTGTGGACATTGGCCTCCATTAGAGGTAAATGAAATGTGGACGTGTCTCCGGAGTCAGCGAGTTCTACATGACCTACTGTAAAATAGCACTCCTCCATCTTTTTTATTGACAAACAAAACAACCAATCAAAAATATTATTTTCATACGGTGCTATCCGGAAGAGTTTTGTAAAAGGGAAAGTCTATCTGCCGTAGCCTCGAGACTGCACAAATCAGATTGACATGATTTTGGCAGGCCTTGTCACAATAACCCATTTATGAAGCATAACACAGTATATAATTCACAAGCAATTACTGCACTTTTTTTTTTTACAGATCCTCGAGCCCACCTACAGTTCAATGTCATCTGTCAATGCATTCCTTTTACAAAAGCTCTCCTTCCTGTTGCTTCTAGCCTAAGGCATAAAGAAAAGCTTTTGGCCTTCTGGATTGAGATTCCTTGAGGCAGAAAGGAGCATTGGTGATAAGCTGAATTCAAGGTCCATACCAAGGTTGATCTTGAACATAAAACCCTTGTATGTGGCCAGTAATTAATGAAACGCCAGTAGATTTACTTTGAGATGAATGAAACGCCAGTAGATCTACTTTGTGATTAATGAAACACCAGTAGATCTACTTTGTGATTAATGAAACGCCAGTAGATCTACTGTGAGATGAATGAAACGCCAGTAGATTTACTTTGAGATGAATGAAACGCCAGTAGATTTACTTTGAGATGAATGAAACACCAGTAGATCTACTTTGTGATTAATGAAACGCCAGTAGATCTACATTGTGATTAAAGAAACGCCAGTAGATCTACTTTGTGATTAATGAAACGCCAGTAAATCTACATTGAGATGAATGAAACTGCAGTAGATCTACTTTATGATTAATGAAACGCCAGTATCAAATCAAATCAAATTTTATTTGTCACATACACATGGTTAGCAGATGTTAATGCGAGTGTAGCGAAATGCTTGTGCTTCTAGTTCTGACAATGCAGTAATAACGAACAAGTAATCTAACTAACAATTCCAAAAAACTACTGTCTTATACACAGTGTAAGGGGATAAAGAATATGTACATAAGGATATATGAATGAGTGATGGTACAGAGCAGCATAGGCAAGATACAGTAGATGATATCGAGTACAGTATATACATATGAGATGAGTATGTAAACCAAGTGGCATAGTTAAAGTGGCTAGTGATACATGTATTACATAAGGATGCAGTCGATGATATAGAGTACAGTATCTATGTATGCATATGAGATGAATAATGTAGGGTAAGTAACATTATATAAGGTAGCATTGTTTAAAGTGGCTAGTGATATATTTACATCATTTCCCATCAATTCCCATTATTAAAGTGGCTGGAGTAGAGTCAGTGTCATTGACAGTGTGTTGGCAGTAGCCACTCAATGTTAGTGGTGGCTGTTTAACAGTCTGATGGCCTTGAGATAGAAGCTGTTTTTCAGTCTCTCGGTCCCAGCTTTGATGCACCTGTACTGACCTCGCCTTCTGGATGACAGCGGGGTGAACAGGCAGTGGCTCGGGTGGTTGATGTCCTTGATGATCTTTATGGCCTTCCTGTAGCATCGGGTGGTGTAGGTGTCCTGGAGGGCAGGTAGTTTGCCCCCGGTGATGCGTTGTGCAGACCTCACTACCCGCTGGAGAGCCTTACGGTTGAGGGCGGTGCAGTTGCCATACCAGGCGGTGATACAGCCCGCCAGGATGCTCTCGATTGTGCATCTGTAGAAGTTTGTGAGTGCTTTTGGTGACAAGCCAAATTTCTTCAGCCTCCTGAGTTTGAAGAGGCGCTGCTGCGCCTTCCTCACGATGCTGTCTGTGTGAGTGGACCAATTCAGTTTGTCTGTGATGTGTATGCCGAGGAACTTAAAACTTGCTACCCTCTCCACTACTGTTCCATCGATGTGGATGGGGGTGTTCCCTCTGCTGTTTCCTGAAGTCCACAATCATCTCCTTAGTTTTGTTGACGTTGAGTGTGAGGTTATTTTCCTGACACCACACTCCGAGGGCCCTCACCTCCTCCCTGTAGGCCGTCTCGTCGTTGTTGGTAATCAAGCCTACCACTGTTGTGTCGTCCGCAAACTTGATGATTGAGTTGGAGGCGTGCATGGCCACGCAGTCGTGGGTGAACAGGGAGTACAGGAGAGGGCTCAGAACGCACCCTTGTGGGGCCCCAGTGTTGAGGATCAGCGGGGAGGAGATGTTGTTGCCTACCCTCACCACCTGGGGGCGGCCCGTCAGGAAGTCCAGTACCCAGTTGCACAGGGCGGGGTCGAGACCCAGGGTCTCGAGCTTGGAGGGTACTATGGTGTTGAATGCCGAGCTGTAGTCGATGAACAGCATTCTCACATAGGTATTCCTCTTGTCCAGATGGGTTAGGGCAGTGTGCAGTGTGGTTGAGATTGCATCGTCTGTGGACCTATTTGGGCGGGAAGCAAATTGGAGTGGGTCTAGGGTGTCAGGTAGGGTGGAGGTGATATGGTCCTTGACTAGTCTCTCAAAGCACTTCATGATGACGGATGTGAGTGCTACGGGGCGGTAGTCGTTTAGCTCAGTTACCTTAGCTTTCTTGGGAACAGGAACAATGGTGGCCCTCTTGAAGCATGTGGGAACAGTAGACTGGTATAGGGATTGATTGAATATGTCCGTAAACACACCGGCCAGCTGGTCTGCGCATGCTCTGAGGGCGCGGCTGGGGATGCCGTCTGGGCCTGCAGCCTTGCGAGGGTTAACACATTTAAATGTCTTACTCACTTCGGCTGCAGTGAAGGAGAGACCGCATGTTTTCGTTGCAGGCCGTGTCAGTGGCACTGTATTGTCCTCAAAGCGGGCAAAAAGTTATTTAGTCTGCCTGGGAGCAAGACATCCTGGTCCGTGACTGGGCTGGGTTTCTTCCTGTAGTCCGTGATTGACTGTAGACCCTGCCACATGCCTCTTGTGTCTGAGCCGTTGAATTGAGATTCTACTTTGTCTCTGTACTGGCGCTTAGCTTGTTTGATAGCCTTGCGGAGGGAATAGCTGCACTGTTTGTATTCAGTCATGTTACCAGACACCTTGCCCTGATTAAAAGCAGTGGTTTGCGCCTTCAGTTTCACCCGAATGCTGCCATCAATCCACGGTTTCTGGTTAGGGAATGTTTTAATCGTTGCTATGGGAACGACATCTTCAACGCACGTTCTAATGAACTCACACACCGAATCAGCGTATTCGTCAATGTTGTTGTCTGACGCAATACGAAACATCTCCCAGTCCACGTGATGGAAGCAGTCTTGGAGTGTGGAGTCAGCTTGGTCAGACCAGCGTTGGACAGACCTCAGCGTGGGAGCTTCTTGTTTTAGTTTCTGTCTGTAGGCAGGGATCAACAAAATGGAGTCGTGGTCAGCTTTTCCGAAAGGGGGCGGGGCAGGGCCTTATATGCGTCGCGGAAGTTAGAGTAACAATGATCCAGGGTCTTTCCACCCCTGGTTGCGCAATCGATATGCTGATAAAATTTAGGGAGTCTTGTTTTCAGATTAGCCTTGTTAAAATCCCCAGCTACAATGAATGCAGCCTCCGGATAAATCGTTTCCAGTTTGCAGAGAGTTAAATAAAGTTCGTTCAGAGCCATCGATGTGTCTGCTTGGGGGGATATATACGGCTGTGATTATAATCGAAGAGAATTCTCTTGGTAGATAATGCGGTCTACATTTGATTGTGAGGAATTCTAAATCAGGTGAACAGAAGGATTTGAGTTCCTGTATGTTTCTTTCATCACACCATGTCACGTTGGCCATAAGGCATACGCCCCCGCCCCTCTTCTTACCAGAAAGATGTTTGTTTCTGTCGGCGCGATGCGTGGAGAAACCCGCTGGCTGCACCGCTTCGGATAGCGTCTCTCCAGTTAGCCATGTTTCCGTGAAGCAGAGAACGTTACAGTCTCTGATGTCCCTCTGGAATGCTACCCTTGCTCGGATTTCATCAACCTTGTTGTCAAGAGACTGGACATTGGCAAGAAGAATGCTAGGGAGTGGTGCACGGTGTGCCCGTCTCCGGAGTCTGACCAGAAGACCGCTTCGTTTCCCTCTTTTTCTGAGTCGTTTTTTTGGGTCGCTGCATGTAATCCACTCCGTTGCACTGGTTGTAAGGCAGAACACAGGATCCGCATCGCGAAAAACATATTCTTGGTCGTACTGATGGTGAGTTGACGCTGATCTTATATTCAGTAGTTCTTCTCGGCTGTATGTAATGAAACCTAAGATGACCTGGGGTACTAGTGTAAGAAATAACACGTAAAAAAACAAAAAACTGCATACTTTCCTAGGAACGCGAAGCGAGGCGGCCATCTCTGTCGGCGCGATTGCCGTAGATCTACATCGAGATGAATGAAACGCCAGTAGATCTACTTTGTGATTAATGAAACGGCAGTAGATCTACTTTGTGATTAATGAAACGCCAATAGATCTACATTGAGATGAATGAAACGCCAGTAGATCTACTTTGTGATTAATGAAACGCCAGTAGATCTACATTGAGATGAATTAAACGGTAGTAGATCTACATTGAGATGAATGAAACGCCAGTAGATCTACTTTGAGATGAATGAAACACAGGTAGATCTACTTTGAGATTAATGCAATGGCTTGTTTGAGTTTTTACAGTAACTCACTGAAAGAGAGGTGCACTCATTTGCATCCATGCCAAATACAAAGACACTGTACATTGATAGCAAAAATGTAACATTACCAATAAACAAACACTTTGTCAGCATCAGAGCAATGTGCGGATTCTTCACTCTTTTGTCATTCATATCATCCCCTATCATCCACTATGGTCACTGTCATCAACTATCATCCACTATAATCCACGATAATCCACTATCATCCACTGTCATCTACTCTCATCCACTATCATCCACTGTCATCCACTATAATCCATATCATCCACTGTCATCCACTATCATCCACTGTCATCCACTATAATCCATATCATCCACTATCATCCACTATCATCCACAATCATCCATATTATTCTCATGCCACTGCTTGGAACACAGTTTTGTGTTTTGGAGGGGCTTTTTGCATATGTCAAGGGTCAGGTCAGCCTGTCACAATGGATCGTTAAGGGCTTGTAAGTAAGCATTTCACGGTAATGATTACACCTGTTGTATTCGAGGCATGTGACAAATAAGATTTGATTTAATTTGAGAGCATCCCATGTGAGAGCACTAATCTGGCCCCATGAAAACCTTTCAAGTGTCTGACATTCTGTTGAAAGCTGTCATTCTGCCGTGTCTCTGTTGTCACCATGTAACTGGGGCTGATTTCCAATCTTATCATTCATCAAGACTGATTTGGTACAAGAGCCCCGCACCATCATCATTATCGAGAAATATTCTGGGAATATTTTTTACTTCATATGAACATGATTTTGCTGGGGGGGCTCTGGATCCCGAGGATGGTATGGTGATTCATCGCTGTGCAGATGCGATTTGCCATGCATTTATTCATGTTGAAGAAGGTAGGACTTGGATATAATCAAAACCTGCGCCCACTCAGTAATCATAAATTACTGAGGGTGTCTGCTCTTTCATTACTATATTCCGTTGCTCTGGATTCTGTTTCTAAAGGAATCTACTTTGTAGGCTGCGTGGGTAATTGGAAGCTTGAGAGTGGGTCAACCCATGATTATGTCTGGGATTGGTTCAATCAACGCATTGCCCAACCATCTAATCATCTATGTAAAGAGCCACAGAGTCGCAGTATAAAAAAATGTAGTCACGTTTGTTACAATCAAAGCGCTGATTGGAGTGCAGAACGGTTAAGAATGAGCATTAATGTTGTTGTTTTTGACCGAGTCAGAGCAGAGGTATTGTCAGACTGGCCCGTCATCGTTTAAATCTAGGTGGTTCCATTCTGTAGCATCACTTGAACCTACGTGACAAAAGTATAGATGAACAACAGATATGACAGTAAGCTACTTGTTGCTGGTTTATCAGTCAGCTAAATGTCTACTCTAAGTTGATGAATAAGGTATACAGTGGCTTCAGAAAGCATTCACACCCATTGTTATGTTACTGCCTGTATTTCAAATGGATTCCATTTAGATTTTGTGTCACTAAACTACACACAATACCCCATAATGTAAAAGTGGAATTATGTTTACATACATTTTTACATATGAATAAAAAATGAAAAGCTGAAATTGAGTCAAGTATTCAACCCTTTTGTTACAGTGATCCTAACTAAGTTCAGGATTTTTTTCTCGCAAGTCACATAATAAATTGCATGGACTCACTCTGTGTGCAATAATAGTGTAAACATGATTTTTGAATGACTACCTCATCTCTGTACCCCACACATACAATTATTTTTAAGGTCCTCAGTCGAGCAGTGTATTTCAAACACCGATTCATCCACAAAGACCAGGGAGATTTTTCAATGCCTCGCAAAGAAGGGCACCTATTGGTAGGCAAATAAAAAAGCAGACATTGAATATCTCTTTGAGCATGGTGAAGTTATTAAATTAACTTTGGATTGTGTATCAATACACTCAGTCACTACATAGATACAGGCGTCCTTCCTAACTCAGTTGCCGGGGAGGAAGGAAACCGCATAGGGATTTCACCATGAGGCCAATGGTGACTTTAAAACAGTTACAGAGTTTAATGACTGTGATAAGAAAAAAACTGAGGATGGATCAACAACATTGTAGTTACTCCACAATACTAACCTAAACGACAGAGTGAAAAGAAGGACGCCAGTACAGAATACAAATATTTCAAAACATGCATCCTGTTTCAATAAGGCACTAAAGTCAAATTGCAAAATAAATGTGTCAAAGAAATTAACTTTATGTCCAATACAAAGCATTATGTTTGGGGCAAATCCAGCAAAACATATCCCTAAGTATCACTCTTGGGGCGGCAGGTAGCTTAGTGGTTAGAGGGTTGGGCCAGTAACCAGAAGGTTGCTGCATCGAATCCCTGAGCTGAGAAGGTAAATATCTGTCGTTCTGCCCCTGAGCAAGGCAGTTAACCCCCTGTTCCCTCGGAGCCAAAGATGTGGATGTCGATTAAGGCAGCCCCCCACACCTCTCTATTTCAGAGGGGTTGGGATAAATGCAGAAGATATATTCAGTTGGACAACTGACTAGGTATCTCCCTTTCATATTTTCACACATGGTGGTGGCTGCATCATGTTATGGGTATGCTTTTCATCATAGGGAGATTTTTGGGATAAAAAGAAACAGAATAGAGCCAAGCACAGGCAAAATCTAAGAGGAAAACCTGGTTCAGTCCCCTTTTTAACAGACACTGGTAGACAAATTCACCGTTCAGCTATTAGAGGCTTCTAAGGGGAGGACAGCTAATAGTAATGGCTGGAACAGAGCGGATGGAATGGCATCAAACCATGTGATTTATGTTTTTGATACCATTCTACCTATTCCTCTCCAGCCATGACCACGAGCCCATCCTCTCCAATAAGGTGTGACCAACCTCCTGTGCTTTCAGCAAGACAAAAACCTAAAACAGTTTGCTTACAATGTTCCTGAGTGGCCTAGTTACAATTCTGAATGAAATCTGCTTGAAAATCTATAGCAAGACTTGAAAATTACTGTCTAGTAATGATCAAAACCAACTGGACAGAGCTTGAATTTTTAAAAGAATAATGTGCAAATATTGTACAATCCAGGAATGCAAAGCTCACAGACTTTCCCAGAAAGACACACAGCTGTAATCTCTGCCAACAATGATTCTAACATGTATTGACTCAGTGGGTTGAATACTTATCTTATCAAGCTATATGAGTGTTTCATTTTTCATAAATGTTTTACATGTGTCAGAATTTATTTTCCAAAATGTTAGAATTTTTCTTCCATTTTGACATTACTTTGAGTGTTTTGTGTAGATCGTCGACAATCCCTCATGAATTTTCTAACCTTCATTAGTCATTAAAATACAAATGAAAATGTACAAATCTCATCTAGTGATCTTTATCATAACATTTATTTATTTTAAATGATGTGCCAACTTGAAAGTTGCACCAAAATACATGAGGATATCTTCAGACTGGAGGATTTCCTCCTGTGCCTAATTAAGACTTCTGTGTATTGCAGTGAGATGCAGATAGATGTGCTGTGTATGTCCAAACAGTCAGACCTATTCTTCCTGTTTCGTTTGCAGCTCTCTGCCAAGCCGCCGCACAAAGGCAAGAGGGTGATAGGTGCGCACAGTGGGAAAGTGCGTCAATGGATTAATTTATCACTGACAGACACAGGAAGCATAATGTGGTTGTGGGTGGTGTTTTGGAGAGTCAGATCTCTTTATCTGATACTTCAGGCCCAATCCTCTCAACTTCTCTGCAGAAAATGTAATAATATATGGTTCTCTTGAGATGTATATTTTTAATAATGCTCTCCACTTCCTTCCTGACTGTGTTGGATTTTGCAAGTTTTAAGGACACGAGGTGGTACATGAGCAGTGTTACTGTAGGCAGGTCATCTGGGAGACAAGATAGCTACCTGAAAGGAATTTGGAACTTTGGCAGTGTAGATTGTAGTCAATAGTGACGGCTAAACCATTTTTCTTGGCTGTATCTGTGACAGGTACACTGAAAAACAATCTCGAGAGAGCCTTGACTATAACAATGGCAATGTATTCTCCATCTTTTTTTCTATTTAAATACCATAACCATGGGTAAAGAAATGAAGCAGAGGATTTAGCATCTTGTAAACACTAAAGCTTTGTTATGTTGTGATAACACAAACAGCCAAGTTCATTGTTTCAGTCATATTTTCTCTAAATGTATGTACATTTTTCAGTAATGTTAAAAGGCCCAATGCAGCCGATTTTATATCAATATCAAAACATTTCTTGGTAACAATGAAGTACCTTACTGTAATAGTTTCCCATTAATATTGACACGTTTTTTTTGCAAAAACAATATTTCTCAAGCAGAATTTTGCAAGGACTGTTTAGGAGTGGTCTGAGTGGGGAGGGGAAAACTTAAAACTAGCTGTTATTGGCAGAGAGATTTGGAACTCTCTTTGTTATTGGTCTATTAACCAATTTACCGCCTGGTGATGTCATCAGACAATCCGAAACTACCGCCCATGCAAAACTGCTGAATAGAAGGTCCTGTGTATATTGTATTTTCAACCAGCATCTATCAGGAAATAACACTGATCACATTTCTTCACACTTCATCAGTGTTAGTTTCATCACCTATTGTACAATATGATACAAAACACAGGAAAAACAGAATTTTGACTGCAGTGGGCTTCCTGTTTTATAGGAAGTGCTGGGACTCCTGTCACATTTAATGAGAATGGCGATGCTCCAGGACGCTATGACATCTTTCAGTACCAGATCAACAACAGATCAACAGCAGAGTACAAGGTCATCGGCCACTGGACCGACCAGCTATACCTAAATGTAAGGATGATTGCCGTTACTCCACTTTCCTTCAATGTTATGTTACTGCTTTGTCTCTGCCTAATGTTATTGTATCCGAGTCTTAAGAATGTTGTTAAAAATAACATTCACTTCCATGGGGACACATTTTCTCCAATATCTGTAAAAAAAACTGTCATATACAATTAATTTAACTAATTTGCCACTATTGAAAGAGAGAGATTTGACTTAATTTAATGAGGATGATGATGACGACAATGATGATGTTGATAAATTAAGTCAATGTTATTGAGTCATCTTCTTTTAGTTCTTGCCCATTTTTAAGATCAGTGTCATATTCTGCCCACCTCAGATGGATGCCATGCAGTGGACCAGTGGAGACCCCTCTGTGCCCGCCTCTGTGTGCAGCCTGCCCTGCAAGATGGGCGAGAGAAAGAAGGTGGTGAAGGGAGTACCATGTTGCTGGCACTGCGAGCGCTGTGAGGGCTACCACTTCCAGGCCAGTGAGTTCATGTGTGAGCTGTGCCCGTATGAGCAACGCCCTGACCAGAACCACACCGGGTGCCAACCTATCCCCATCATCAAGCTGGAGTGGCACTCTCCCTGGGCAGTGTTGCCAGTATTTATCTCTGTCCTGGGCATTCTGGCTACCACCTTCGTTATTGTCACCTTTGTGCGTTACCATGACACACCCATTGTCCGAGCCTCGGGCCGGGAGATGAGCTATGTTTTGCTCACAGGTATCTTCCTGTGCTATGCTATCACCTTCCCCATGATCGCAGCCCCTGACGTTGCCGTTTGCTCCTTTAGGCGCATTTTCCTGGGCCTGGGGATGTGCTTCAGCTATGCAGCTTTGCTTACCAAAACCAACCGCATCCACCGCATCTTCGAGCAGGGCAAGAAGGCTGTGACGCCACCTCGGTTCATCTCCCCGGCCTCCCAGCTGGTCATCACCTTCAGCCTGATCTCAGTTCAGTTAATGGGCGTGTTTGTGTGGTTCGCCACCGACCCACCACACACGGTAGTGGATTATGGTGAGCAGCGCACGCAGGACCCTGAGAACGCCCGCGGGGTGCTCAAGTGTGACATCTCAGACCTCTCACTCATCTGCTCGCTTGGATACAGTATCCTGTTGATGGTCACATGTACTGTTTATGCCATCAAGACCAGGGGAGTGCCAGAGACCTTCAACGAGGCCAAGCCTATTGGATTTACTATGTACACTACCTGCATTATTTGGTTAGCATTTATACCCATCTTCTTTGGAACGGCACAGTCGGCAGAAAGGGTGAGTCTGTTTTGATTGTGTTTTGTATTTAATACACCTACGTGTCCGGAGCCTGCTGGTTTTCTGTTCTACCTGATAATGAATTGCACCCACTTGGTGTCCCAGGTCTAAAACAGTCCAAAGATTAGAGGGGAAGGATGAGAAAAGCAGTGGAACTGGCTTCAAGGTCCAGATTTGAATTTGAGGGGTCTACAGTGTAATTGTGAGTAATCTATTGTGTGGAATTGGCTAATATGCTGTGAATCTCAGAGGCTCTTTGGTGATAAGAGTTGGTAGAAAATGGAAAGAGTCTGTGGTCTGTGTCGTGTTCTCACTTTTAAGGTCAGTAATTATTTTGACCCCTAGAGTTGACTAACCACTCAATTTAATTAACTGCCCTCACTTTCATTCTCTGCACTGACTGTTGGTCATGTAATGACATGTGTAATTCAATTGCTAATGATATGGTTGTTCTGGACTATTTTTACAATTAGAACGCTGCATATGATTTGCGGGGAAGTGCGTCGGCTATCAGTCACACTTGGGAAGAATGGTATCTGTAAATAAGCTGAGGAACGTCTCCCTCAATCTTCATATTGCTTATTTTGTCATTGCATAGATGAGTTGGTTGTTTAGCAACAAAACTGACGTATGCGCAACTAGGGGGCAAAACAGACAGGGTTGGCTTAGATAGTTGACAACATGTAAACTATATTTTGTCTCCAATGTTTATTGAAAACATAAATACATTTGCATAATGAGCACTTGTTGTCTCTCAAGTACATCGTTACAGTTGTTGGTAAACTACTTCAAATTTTTGTCATATTAGCATAGACGTGACATCAGCCAAAACACCTCAAAACAAGACATGGTATCAAAAACAAGATAAAACTAGTTGAAACGAGCCACCTATGATTCCCCACATGGCAGCAGCTTGTCATTGATGCCAGCTGTCTGGCCATCCAGAATCAAACAACACGGACTTCTGCCCCATTGAAGCCTGCTCATCGTTTTCGTGACGTTGTCAGCTAACCCATCTATAGTATTAGGCCTATAATGCACATTGTCAGTCAGTGTCATGCCACACATCACGACCTAGCAAATCCCATGGCAATACTTTCAATTGGTTCAAATTCTACAGTAAACGGGACAATTTCATATGATTTCAAAGGTTACTGTAGATGGGCTGCTAGATGGATGATTTCAAAGGCTACCATAGATAGGCTGCTAGATGGATGATTTCAAAGGCTATCGTAGATAGGTTGCTGGATATAGGTTGCTAGATGGATGATTTTAAAGAGGGATTTTTCCATTGAAGTTTTCTACTGAAAGCTGCGTCAGTCTTTTAAATTGAGGAGCTGAGTGAAGAAAGACTTTGCTTTCTTCCCCACTATTTTTGGGCCAGATCTCATTAGCACAGTTTTCTTGTGAGTTCAGGAAACTGTTGTGAGTTTCTTGTGAAGTTCTGTCACATTGTTACAGTTTTTTGGATGTCTTGAAACAATGGTTGGTCTGCAACAATTAAGGCGTTACTAATGATCAACACAGAAACCATGACAGCATAGCATATTTGGTTGTTTTTATATAGCCTCCAATGCATTCAGTGTAAACCTCTTTATGGATCCACATTAAAACAGTGGAACACTTGGAACATTTCACCCAGGCTTTGAGTAGCAGCAGATGTAGCCAGGCCTTTCAAAGCTGAATATTGGCTTACTTAGGTCACAAATATTGCAAACTATAGTTGCATTGTTGAAGGTCTTAACTAGCCAAGCCATACACAGTCCTAATAAATGAATGTAATGCTGTTCCAATTTCATGTAAGAAAACAAATGGTTTAGAATCATTACTATTCAATGTTAAGCTTATTATAGACTACCCCATGGGAGCAACTTATTGGGGACCAAATAAATAATAAAAACAAGTTATTATTTTTGAAGTCTCTTAAGTGTACCCATAACTGTTTTCCTAGATGGTGATTCTACCTCATTATTTTGTATCTTTATTAGTTGAGCATGTTGCAGTCTGTAGGGAGCGAGGTACAGTAGTAGACCAAAGTGCCTATGGTGCCTGTGGTATTCTGTTGTCTTCCAAAAATCCCACATGAGTTTAAGAGTATTGAGATATTGATGAGATATGGACCCTATTGACCATCATGTCACACAACCGATTCAAGTAATTGGACATGACACTGTTAGTGATAAGGTTTTGAGCACTGCCTGAAATTGTAGAATTGCAGGTGACTCTTGGTTATCAGTTTCTCAGTGTGGCTTTCTGGGCAAAGTGGTAAGAAGAGGGGAGTTGCTGGCAATGCAGGTGAGAGCCATATTAATCTTTAATAAGATAATAAAGATTGCATACTCTAGCTAATAAAGTATTAGTTCAAGGACAGCTCGTCTTCTAAACCTTTAATGGTTGAAACATGATTTGGACTCTGTAAAACGTTCTGCTAGTATAATACAGAATGGTTGAACTAATAGTGTTGTGAATCACAGACTCAGATTTGCGAAGAACCTTATTCCACAAGTAACATATGTAGTCTATCAAAGAACCTTATTCCACAAGTAACATATTCATGTATTCTATCAAAGAACCTTATAACACAGGTAACATATTCATGTATTCTATCAAAGAGCCTTATAACACAGGTAACATATTCATGTAGTCTATCAAAGAGCCTTATAACACAGGTAACATATTCATGTATTCTATGAAATTAAGCTAGTAATATATAATATATACAGGGAATTGTGTCTACCCTGTTATTTACAGAGCCTGGGTTGTTTACAGCGGCTGGGTTGTTTACAGAGGCTGGGTTGTTTACAGGGGCTGGGTTGTTTACAGGGGCTGGGTTGTTTACAGAGGCTGGGTTGTTTACAGGGGCTGGGTTGTTTACAGAGGCTGGGTTGTTTACAGGGGCTGGGTTGTTTACAGGGGCTGGGTTGTTTACAGAGGCTGGGTTGTTTACAGAGGCTGGGTTGTTTACAGAGGCTGGGTTATTTACAGGGGCTGGGTTGTTTACAGAGGCTGGGTTGTTTACAGTGGCTGGGTTGTTTACAGGGGCTGGGTTGTTTACAGGGGCTGGGTTGTTTACAGGGGCTGGGTTGTTTACAGGGGCTGGGTTGTTTACAGAGGCTGGGTTGTTTACAGAGGATTGGGTTGTTTACAGCGGCTGGGTTGTTTACAGGGGCTGGGTTGTTTACAGCTGGGTTGTTTACAGAGGCTGGGTTGTTTACAGGGGCTGGGTTGTTTACAGAGGCTGGGTTGTTTACAGGGGCTGGGTTGTTTACAGAGCCTGGGTTGTTTACAGGGGCTGGGTTGTTTACAGAGGCTGGGTTGTTTACAGAGCCTGGGTTGTTTACAGCAGCTGGGTTGTTTACAGGGGCTGGGTTGTTTACAGGGGCTGGGTTGTTTACAGGGGCTGGGTTGTTTACAGAGGCTGGGTTGTTTACAGGGGCTGGGTTGTTTACAGAAACTGGGTTGTTTACAGGGGCTGGGTTGTTTACAGGGGCTGGGTTGTTTACAGAGACTGGGTTGTTTACAGGGGCTGGGTTGTTTACAGAGGCTGGGTTGTTTACAGAGGCTGGGTTGTTTACAGAGACTGGGTTGTTTACAGAGACTGGGTTGTTTACAGGGGTTGGGTTGTTTACAGGGGCTGGGTTGTTTACATCGGCTGGGTTGTTTACAGAGGCTGGGTTGTTTAAGGAGGCTGGGTTGTTTAAGGAGGCTGGGTTGTTTACAGTGGCTGGGTTGTTTACAGAGGCTGGGTTGTTTACAGCGGCTAGAGGCTGGGTTATTTACAGCGGCTGGGTTGTTTAAGGAGTCTGGGTTGTTTAAGGAGTCTGGGTTGTTTAAGGAGGCTGGGTTGTTTACAGAGGCTGGGTTATTTACAGCGGCTGGGTTGTTTACAGCGGCTGGGTTGTTTACAGCGGCTGGGTTGTTTACAGAGGCTGGGTTTTTACAGCGGCTGGGTTATTTACAGCGGCTGGGTTGTTTACAGCGGCTGGGTTGTTTACAGCGTCTGGGTTGTTTACAGCGGCTGGGTTGTTTACAGAGGCTGGGTTGTTTACAGGGGCTGGGTTATTTACAGAGGCTGGGTTGTTTACAGCGGCTGGGTTATTTCTAGCGGCTGTTTTTTTTTTTTTTTACAGAGGCTGGGTTATTTACAGAGGCTGGGTTGTTTACAGCGGCTGGGTTATTTCTAGCGGCTGGGTTTTTTACAGGGGCTGGGTTATTTCTAGCAGCTGGGTTTTTACAGAGGCTGGGTTGTTTTACAGAGGCTGGGTTATTTCAAGCGGCTGGGTTTTTTACAGAGGCTGGGTTGTTTACAGCATCTGGGTTGTTTACATAGGCTGGGTTATTTACAGCGGCTGGGTTGTTTACAGAGGCTGGGTTATTTACAGAGGCTGGGTTATTTACAGAGGTTACAGAGGCTGATCTTTGATGATTCTTTTTTGTATTATTTGATATGTAATATGTTGTGTCTGCTTAGCCCTGAAGAAAGAAACACAGCCGTGGCTAAAGGTATTGACTTCTCTGTCACCCCTTCTTTAGGGATAGATATACCAATCCCACTTCTACAGTACCTAGTGTAAACATATGCTAATAGAATGAATGATACAGTGCATAAACCTATAGGATCACAAAATCTGTTAAGCGGAACAACACAGGGGAACCCAAGAGCAGACTCAGATGAGGAAACAGTGATGAATGAAACAAAATATGTATTGTAGTACAGAGCGATATGGAGTGCAGATCCGGGGGAGCTCGGATGAGTTGCAGAAAAACCAGATGTGGAGACCGAGGTTGGAGTTGGCTGAGTAGAACAGGGTAAATAGGTCCTGAGGGGAATCCAAGGTAGTAGCGGTGAGTAAAATCCAGAGCAAGGTAGTTGGGTGGTGAGATGTGGAACAGGAGACAGATGCCAGAGACAGAGCAATAACTGCAATGAGAGGATAAACGGTGTCAGGCAAGGAAACAGGCACAGCAGAGTAACAGGATCTTGAGCAGTAATAAATGTCTAGAATCATGAACTGACTGAGCAGAGATTACAATCCGGCAGGGTGGAAGTGGTATTTGTAGAGGTCTTGATTATGGAACAAGTTGCAGCTGGTAGGGATGTGCTCTGACTCCAGCACACCTGTCTCCAACCACACAATCACAAAGAGAGGGAGAGGGAGAGAGAGAGAGTGTACATGGGGAGTAACTGCAGGTCAAGAAGACACCGGATGAACACCAGAGGGCGTAGCAGGAGCAGATGTGACAAAATCAGTGAATGACTGGAATTCTGCTGTGTCAAGAATAATTCCCAATTCAATTCCAAGTTTCCTTATGAATGAAATATCACCCCTCCTGAAACTTTGTTTAATTACTAGCATCTTGCACGTCCTCACTGTAGCACTGAACATGATGTATAAAACTCACCACCTATTAATAGATTGATGGTTGATGATTTTGCCTTACGACAGAAAAGCTCTCTAGGTCTTAAACAGTGTAGAATACCACCTTATTAATCTTTAGAGAATGAACGAGCCTCACTGGCCATTGAAAAATCACCTCTACAGAAATCACTTTTTTAGAGGACTGCTAAACACCACATATCAATCTCTATATTTGTGGAATTGGAAAAAAGGGGAAACAAAGCATAATAGCCTATTCATATTTCAGAAAATCAATGCAACTTAACTTGCACTGTCCCAAGAGTTGCACTGTCTAGGGTTCCCGAGTGGGTCAGTGGTCTAAGTCACTACATCTCAATGCAAGAGGTGTCACCACAGACCCTGGTTCAAATCCAGACTGAATCACATCTGGCTGTGAATGGGAGACCCATAGGGTGGCACACAATTGGCCCAATGTCATCTGGGTTTGGCCTGGGTAGGCAGTCATTGTAAATAAGAATTTGTTCTTAACTGACTTGCCTAGTTAAATAAAAGTTCAATAAAAAGTGACACCCTATTGTTCTCCAGCAGTCACAACAGATAAATCCAATCCCCATTGTGATTTACTGACACACATAGTTAAATGTCCATAGAGAACACCAGTATGATTGGTGTCCCTGGAAAAAATATAAAATAATGCTTATATAGCACACGACCATCACTGATTAACAGTCTTTCCCATTGATCAGATCAAGCTGGATAAATGCCCCAGCTTGTCATTTTAGAGACAGACGCTTGTCACTTCAACTCTCATCACAAAGGTGTTGGGCGAGTGCACATTCCATGGCTGAGATTGCCCACATTCTACTAGTTGTCATGGTTGCACCCACTAATGTTTTTATGGTTGTACCCTATTGGTTGTTTATCCCTCAGATTAAAATACCCTGAAATGACTGGTAAAGCATTCTGGATTATAGATTTGCCCTCGGTGACGGGAACATTTTCTGTGAAATAGGTCAGCTAGAGGACTAGTAAATATGTTTTTACGGGATACGGGGTGTCGCCTTCAGCGACGGGAGACCAAGCCAATGTACAGGTCTCCCGGAGTGAAGAGGCTACAGAAAACATTGATCTTTTGAGCTTATGCTGTCGCTTTAATGTCAATATTCACATGTTGTAAGGGGTGCATTGCATTTATCGTGTGTATGACTAAGCCTAATATACAGTGCCTTGCGAAAGTATTCGGCCCCCTTGAACTTTGCGACCTTTTGCCACATTTCAGGCTTCAAACATAAAGATATAAAACTGTATTTTTTTGTGAAGAATCAACAACAAGTGGGACACAATCATGAAGTGGAACGACATTTATTGGATATTTCAAACTTTTTTAACAAATCAAAAACTGAATAATTGGGCGTGCAAAATTATTTTGCAGTTACTTTGTTTCCTCATCCCAATTTACATAACATCATGACTTGGGTTCCTATCATAAGTAAGTTGTTATAAATGTCACCAGTGTGCAGAGATGACATTTCTAAAATCCTGTTTAGGTTCATGGCATACATGGACTAATTAGGTTATCCACTCCCCATAAATCCATTAGCCTACTCATCTTCGGCTTTCATAGTTTCATGCAGTAGCCTACTAGACTTCATCTCCATGCACTGTATGATTCAGTATAGGATAGTCCTCTGTTATTGAATCTGTAGTGTGAGGCAGCTTGAGGTACAAGTACACCACCTACCTGGACAGGACACTAGTCTGTCACAAGGGCTTAACCCCAATCCATTTGAGCGCCAGGCAGAGAGACATCGAGTCTTTGGTATGAATTTACATTATGCTGGGAAACTCTTCAAAGCCCTATAAAGTATAGCAAAATATGATTAGTTAATCAAAAGCTGTCATGTTTGGTATTAGTATGCCTTGTATTTTGTCTTGGAACCTGTGAAAAAGAGCTCTTCTCAGTGAAAACTGATATGTTCTCTGTCATGTGTCCAAAGGCAACCACTCTTTTCAGGGAATATAAAACTGGAGCTTAAATGATAGCTATGGATGGAGGCAATAGCCAAGTTGTTTCATATTGCCTTTCTTTCGACAAGTTCAAGGTGTATGAGAACGGGATATGCAGTGGACCGAAGCTAATCGCCACTTTCAGAGACTTTAGAAAAAGCTAGAAAAATAAGTTGATAGGAGTGAAAAGAGCAAAACAGCCGATATATTTGTGATAGCTTACACATATCATATCACATCACAGACCTGCTTGGCAGAATACTAAAAGTCAGTCAAGCTTTCTATAGAAAAGGTCAGATATGCTCTAAGAAAACACACCTGCTCCAAAAGCAAGCACATAAAACAGAGAACTATATCAACAGACTATCTGCTTTTTTCATCATCCCCAAACGAAACTAAGGGTGTAATCATAATGATACATAAGAAACTCAAAATCCCCATCCTTGGTAAAGGCGAAGACCAACAAGGCAGAATCACTTTCCTTAAATGTATCCATAATGCAAAGAAAATGGCCTTTATTAATGTGCCTGCTCCAAATTCATATGATCTTAAGTTTGTAGATGCTCTGAACAGCATATTGTTAGAATTAACTGAATTCCAACTGGTTATTGGGACAGATATGAATGCCATTCTGGGGACAAATCTAATAAGACCAGCTACAATCTACAGGAAACCAAGGTTCTCCAACATGTACTCTCTGATTACAACCTGATTGATGCTTGGTGAGCTCATAGCCCTAAAGCAAAAGAGTACACTTTCTATTCAAACCGGCACAAAACATTCTTCAGAATCGATTTTGTACTCTTATCTACTCCTTTATTTAATTTAATCAAGAACATAGAAATTCAGCATATGAATCTATCTGATCATCATGCTTATTACTGCCAGCTACATACTCTATATCATAATCTCCTTAAAGAGCCACAAGATGGCGCTTTAATATTTCCTTACAAAAAAAACATACTTTCTGTGAACAATTTGAAACGGAATTAAATGAATTCATAATGATTAACAACATTTTGACTGGAGCCAAATATGTCCTACCTAATGCCTCTCAAGACCACGATGGAGGGCTCCATCCTAATAGTTTCCCATTTTAAATATTTGCGAATAGATATATTTCCTTCCTTAAATTATACCATTGCCAGAAATGTTAACAGAACACTCAAATCAATTCAATCTGACCTCAGTAGATGCACTAATATCCCATTTGCTGAACAATTAATCAACTTGACTATTACATTGACACCCCCCTCCATTTGTTTTGTTTTGTAGACTGCTGCTACTCACTGTTTATAATCTATGCATAGTCACTTCACCCCTTCCTACATGTACAAATGACATCTAACCTGTACCCCCGCACACTGACTCAGTACCGGTACCTACTGTGTATAGCCTCGTTATTGTTATGTTGTTATGTTACTTTTTATAATTTTTTACTTTAGTTTATTTGGTAAATATTTTCTTAACTCTTCTTGAACTGCACTGTTGGTTAATAAGGGCTTGTATTCGGCACATGTGACAAATAGAGCTTGATTTGGAGATTTGGCATGGGTTCCCAGATCCTCAAAAGGTTCTACAGCTGCACCATCGAGAGCATCCTGACCGGTTGCATCACCGCCTGGTATGGCAACTGCTCTGCATCTGACTGTAAGGCGATACAGAGGGTAGTGCGTACAGCCCAGTACATCACTGGAGCCAAGCTTCCTGCCATCCAGGACCTATAGTATATAATAAGCAGTGTCAGAGGAAAGCCCTTAAAATTGTCAGAGACTCCAGTTTCTCTGCTACCGCACGGCAAGCGATACCGGAGTGCCAAGTCTTAGACCAAAAGGCTCCTTAACAGCTTCTATCCCCAAGCCATAAGACTGCTGAACAATTAATCAAATGGCCACCAGAATATTTACATTGACACCCCCCTCCATTTGTTTTGTACAATGCTGCTATTCGCTGTTTATTATCTATTCATAGTCACTTCACCCCTATATACATGTACAAATTACCTCAACTAACTTGTACCCCCGCACACTGACTTGGTACCGGTACCCCCTGTATATAGCCTCGTTATTGTTATGCTATTGTGTTACTTTTTATTTAATTTTGTGTATTTGGTAAATATTTTCTTAACTCTTCTCTTCTTCTCTTCTTCTTACTGTTGGTTAAGGGCTTGTAAGTAAGCACTTCACGGTAAGGTCTACACTTGTTGTATTCGGCGCATGTGACAAATTTGATTTGATTTGAAGGACTGTCCGAACGAAACTTTGAAATATATTTCCAGGCGCTAGCAATGCCTTGAGATCTGGAGGGCAGCCTTTTGCATCCCTCCCAATGGCACAAATGTGGAATCCATACAGTTGCCGATATCATGGACAGTAATGGTTTGAGAACATTCCAAGATTCCAAGACACATACACATTAAATTATCTGGGCTCCTGAAAGGCCTGATCTCTATAATATATAAACTTTTGAAAAGCTTATTCTGAGTTATCCATTAACAAAGTATGGTCCACAGGTCTAAGTGAATTTGAACATCCCTTTAACTGGAACAGAATATGTTTACAGACTTTATTTAACACCAAAAGAAAAGTTTTACGATTAAATTGGTCCCAACTGTTCACTGTGTCCCCAAAATCAGGTAGGCACATTCCTTCATATGATGTGGGAGTGCCCTGCAGTTAAATGCTTCTGGGAAAAAGTTACAAAGTTCATTTTGAAGTGCATGAATGTAAATATTCAATGTGTTGCATCAGGTATGTTACTTAATGATGGCTCCTTGAATCTCAATCCAAGACGATTACTACTGGCAGGCAACACCGCCGCACAAAAATATGTTGCTCTTAGATGGCAATCACCTCACTCTCTCCCAATTCGCCAATGGATAATAAAGGTTATAACATTCACATTATCTACAGTGAGAATGAATGGCGCTAGTCAAGGAACAATTTAGGTTTGGACAAATACTGTACTTGACTCTGTAAAGAATAATTTCAGCTAAACCCCAACACACACAAATAACCAATCTATAAAGGCCAACACACACAAATAACCAATCTATAAAGCCCAACACACAAATAACCAATCTATAAAGGCCAACACACACAAATAACCAATCTATAAAGCCCAACACACACAAATAACCAATCTATAAAGCCCAACACACAAATAACCAATCTATAAAGGCCAACACACACAAATAACCAATCTATAAAGCCCAACACACACAAATAACCAATCTATAAAGGCCAACACACACAAATAACCAATCTATAAAGGCCAACACACACAAATAACCAATCTATAAAGCCCAACACACACAAATAACCAATCTATAAAGCCCAACACACACAAATAACCAATCTATAAAGGCCAACACACACAAATAACCAATCTATAAAGGCCAACACACACAAATAACCAATCTATAAAGGCCAACACACACAAATAACCAATCTATAAAGGCCAACACACACAAATAACCAATCTATAAAGCCCAACACACACAAATAACCAATCTATAAAGCCCAACACACACAAATAACCAATCTATAAAGACCAACACACACAAATAACCAATCTATAAAGCCCAACACACACAAATAACCAATCTATAAAGCCCAACACACACATATAACCAATCTATAAAGGCCAACACACACAAATAACCAATCTATAAAGGCCAACACACACAAATAACCAATCTATAAAGGCCAACACACACAAATAACCAATCTATAAAGCCCAACACACACAAATAACCAATCTATAAAGGCCAACACACACAAATAACCAATCTATAAAGCCCAACACACACAAATAACCAATCTATAAAGGCCAACACACACAAATAACCAATCTATAAAGGCCAACACACACATAAAAACAAAAAAATACAAAAACGTTGGTCACAAAAAAGAAAAGTCATATGGTAATTCATGGAGTGAATTAAAGATGGTTTAATGTAGTAATGGTTTGAAAAACTGGATTTAAAAAAGACAGACTATAGACTACACACCAGAAAATACTGCAAAAATATTATAGTAAAATGTACAATTGCTGTGTACAAACTTAACATGGTGAACAGGAATTACAATTGCTTCCATGAGTGACCAAAATAACTATATTGTCACGCCCTGGTCAAAGTATTTTGTGTTTATCTTTATGTATTTGGTCAGGCCAGGGTGTGGCATGGGGTTTTTGTAATTGTGGTGTGTTTGTCTTGGGGTTTTGGTGGTGGTATTGGGATTGTAGCTTAGTGGGTTGTCTAGCAAGGTCTATGGCTGTCTGGAGTGGTTCTCAATCAGAGGCAGGTGCTTATCGTTGTCTCTGATTGGGAACCATATTTAGGCAGCCATATTCTTTGAGTTTGTGGTGGGTGATTGTCCTTAGTGTCCTATTTGTACTCTCTGTTAGTTTGCACCAGATAGGCTGTTTCGGTTTCGTTTATTGTTTTGTGTAGTGTTCGTGTTTTCTTTGTTGTATTAAACATGGATCGCAATCGACACGCTGCAGTTTGGTCCGACTCTCCTTCATCACCACTAGAAAACCGTTACATATATGAAAGCCACACCCGTAATAGGCCATGCCATCTTAAAAATAACTGTCCACTATTTAACCAGCACTGGGTTACCAAATAACCCAAATTGGGTAGTTTTTAGCCCATCATTTTTTTGAGTGTATGATAGAGTGTATGATACAACATCATAATGTTGTTGTTTTATATAGCAGAAGACTGATGTCCAGTTTAATGACATTATGACAAAAATAAATCTCATCCTCATACCTATGTTCAGTATACCCATATCTAACCTTCAGTTAGACTCCTCCCCATTTCCCCCCACTACCATTCCAAACAGTGTGCTTATGACCATGATGTGCTTGTGATGTGTGTAGTAGTCATTCTCTTCTCTCTCTGTCATGGCCACATCGCCAGTCTCTGGTGGTAAATGTCACTGAGCTTCATGCCCCAGATTCCTAGCTGACCTAAAAGCGAGGGTGATCGTTCCTCAGCTCTTGCCTTTTGAAGCCCACCCCATTAGTCTTATTATAGATCTAAAGAGGCTGTTGAACTGGTTCAAACTAGGACTTGCCACCAGCCCCGACTGGTGACTCACTGGAAAACACTGTAGCCAAAAGATTCAGTTAAGATAACCCTAAGGAATGATAAGGGGTTTGAGCCACAGATGGTGCTTAAGTTGGGCAGGCACTCACCGGAGCGGAGTACCGGCACCTCAACGTTTCTACTGCTTGAGTTCCTGCTCCTCTTTATAGAATATTAGCTCAAAAGTATTGTATCAAAAAGTGCACATTAAATTAAAACAGTACCGGCACCCAAAAGAGTACTGGCAGCTGGCTATAGGTAATATTATCACCTTTATAAGTGGTTAAGAAATGGCGTCATGTTTGTGCTCCAATATGGTTAACCTTGAAATCTACGGCCAACATTGAGTAATATAAACTTTTTTGTCACGATATAAAAAATTCCTAGATGTTTGTCTAAAGGCCCTCTAAATGGCTTTATGCTTAGATGTCTACCAGACATTTCCTAATAATAGCTTGATGTGTGATGGAATGACTTCCTATGTGGAGATGTTAAGACTCAAGGGAGCTGTGCCATCTGCCAGTTCCTTTTCATTCTCTACCACACTCTAACTGTACAGATATGACTGAGCAAACGCCCTCTGAGAATTCTCCCTGTCGGTTTACCGCTCAATGAGGGGGCCATTAGTTGTGTTGACGTTTCTAAAGCCTGTTGCTATGACTACTCAGGTGGTCTCTAAGCAGGATTGTTTGGTGCAGGCATGTTCACGTCAGCGGTTCTTGACAGGCACTGTGGTACTGTGACATTGGAAAGAAGTCAAGGAAACATGAGTTTGTAATGCCTGGTTCCGCTTAGCAGGTGGGAGAAGACTGGATGTGTGTGCATGAGGTCGGGGTACTTCACCTGGGTTGTCGGTGGTTAGATGAGTTTGTTTTAAGTGGTTATAAGAAACCTGAATAGTGTAATAGTGTACCGTGAGTTGAACGTTCCATGTGAACACACTGTGCATAACAAGTGAACAGCAACTTGGTTGTATACGGTTGGTTTGAGTTTGATCCCAGTAAGTTCAATAGACCTCACTATTAAACTGACAATACGTCTTCTGAGGAAAGAGCACCTGCCAAAATACAAATAAGATCACATCAAATTTCATCACATGTGCTGAATACAACGGGTGTGGGATCTTATCGTGAAATGCTTACTTTACAAGCCCTTAACTAATAATGCAGTTTTAAGAAAATAGAATTAAGAAAATACTTTCTAAATAAACTTTGGTAAAAAAGTAACATAGTAAAATAACAATAATGAGGCTATATACAGGGGGTACCGGTACGAGTCAATGTGCGGGGGTGCAAGTCAGTCGAGGTCATTTGTACATGTAGGGTGGGGTAAAGTGACTATGCATGGATAATAAACAGCGAGTAACAGCAGTATAAAGACAAAGGGAGGGGGTCAATGCAAATAGTCCGGGTGGCCATTTGATAAATTGTTCAGCAGTCTTATAGCTTGGGGGTAGAAGATGTTAAGGAGCCTTTTGGACCTAGACTTCGAATCATTTCCCTCCGAATCATTTCAGTCTCCTAAGGAGGAAAATGTGTTGTCGTGCCTTCTTCATGGCTTTCTTGGTGTGTTTGGTCCATGAACGTTTGTTGGTGATGTGGACACCAAGGAGCTTGAAACTCTTGACCCGCTCCACAACAGCCCCGTCGATGTGAATGGGGACGTGTTCGGCCCTCCTTTTCCTGTAGTCCACAATCATCTCCTTTGTTTTGCTCACGTTGAGGGAGAGGTTGTTGTTCTGGCACCACACTGCCAGGTCTCTGACGTCCTCCCTATAGGCCGTCTCATCGTTGTCGGTGATCAGGCCTACCACCTTTGTGCCGTCAGCAAACGTAATAATGGTGTTGGTGTCATGCTTGGCCACGCAGTCGTGGGTGAACCGGGAGTTCAGGAGGGGACTAAGCACACACCCCTGAAGGGCCCCCGTGTTGAGGATCAACATGGAAGATGTGTTGTTGCCTACCCTTACCACCTGGTGGCAGCCCGTCAGGAAGTCCAGGATCCATTTTCAGAGGAAGGTGTTTAGTCCCAGGGTCCTTAGCTTAGTGATCAGCTTTGTGGGAACTATGGTGTTGAACACTGAGCTGTAGTCAATGAACAGTATTCATAATGAGGCTTTATACAGGGGGTACCGGTACTGAGTCAATGTGCGGGGGTACAGGTTAGTTGAGGTAATTTGTACATGTATGTAGGGGTAAAGTGCATGCACTCCGTGCCATGTCAAATCAAATCTAAAATGTGATGCAATATGATTGGATTGATACAAGATCCCTGTGTCAGGGACCACAAAGGTTCCCCTCCAAGGACTCTCTTTGAAGCACCTGACTCATATCTCTCTCTCTCTCTCTCTCTCTCTAGATGTACATCCAGACAGCCACGCTAACCGTCTCCCTCAGCCTGAGCGCCTCCGTCTCCCTGGGACTGCTCTACATGCCCAAGGTCTACATCATCATCTTCCACCCAGAGCAGAACGTCCCCAAGCGCAAGCGCAGCTTCAAGGCCATTGTCACTGTCGCCACCATGACCAGCAAGCTGTCCCAGCTAACCTCCGAGCGACCCAACGGAGAGGTGAAGACCGAACTCTGCGAGGGCATGGACACCAGCAGTGAGTATAAACATGTGATCTGATCCCCTTCTTAACATATTATACCAGGAGTTCCCAAACTTTGTCACTCAGGCCTGCCTTCCATTATTGGTGAACATCCTACGCCTCTCCTGTCTCTTTCTATGGAAACAACCACTTTTCATGACACAAACAGTTCACACCCCTCTTGTTGGTGTCACCCCACAGTTTGGGAACCACTATTATACAACCACCCCCATTTCTTTTACCAATAATTTTATTTTTGTGTAGCCTATGTTAGTTTCAAACACATGCTTGGCAACAGGCTTTGGAATTTCTACATACAGTAAAATCAAGCGCAGTTCCTCAGCTATAGCAGTATCTGAGATATCGTTGTTGAAATCGGCTTGTAGAAAATGTTTTGTATTATCTCATCTATGATAGTTAAAAAGACACCTGAGAACTAATTAGGCAAAACTGTTCATCGCTCGGATTTAGACTTCAAAGGCCTTTCTGAGCCCGTCTGCAGAAGTTTCATACAGGCAAGCAAGCATCCGGTTATTTACTTGTCACGTTTGTGCTGACTGCACAGTTTGATCTCTAAAATGTGTTGCTTTTTTCCTATTTATGGACAATTTCTCCAATTAATACATGAATACATCTGGAAAATTCAACTTCATTGTGAGTAATTAATAATCTCACATAGCCAACTTTATTAGTTTAGGTCGCCGGTAGAAAGCCATGGTAGCCTCAACATTCCCATCAAGACTGTTCGGTTATGTGGTAATGCATTGAGGGAAGGAATGCAAGCGATACAATTAGTACAGAGGACAGAACACTTTAGGAAACTAACATCTCCATTCTTTGTCTTTCCAGTGCCATCATCCAAAACAACATATGTCAGCTACACCAACCATGCCATTTGAAGAGAGAAGCTCTGAATAGAGGATTACTGAGGAATTCCACATGCAGACTTGGATGTGTCAGATTCACACATGACAGGGCCTTCAAACAAGCATGAGACAGTGATATTGATCAGAGTCAAAATGATGTCTGAGAGGGTGGCAGCCAAAATAAATATGTCTGCTCTTTCATGTTCACAGACAGAGCTAATGGGCCTGTTAGAAGCAGACCAAAAAATATATATGGTCAGTAAACAAACCATCCAAGAGACTTAACGAAAGAGGATGGTGAACAGAAGAGGAAAACTAAACCTAATTTAAAAGATCATTTAAAAATACATTGTTGGGATCAACCTTGTTAGTTGTTATTCTAATTGTACGTATTTTGTGGTTGTGAAGATTTCAAATTCTTGTCTCATGTCGTCTGACCTGCATTACAAGATGAGTCTGTCTGTATCGGCTAACTAAATCGTAGCCTTGAGTTGTAAAATCTGTTAATGACATGGTTTAAGCATGCACATTTTTATACAAATACTTTATTTATAATAAAGGAATGTTTTGGAAATGTTTAGCATTGTTGGATGTGTATATGAGGTAAAAAATACTGAACAATACTATAAACGCAACATGCAACAATTTCAAAGATTTTAGTTCATTTAAGGAAATCAGTCAATTTAAACGCTAATCTATGGATTTCACATAACTGGAAATACAGATATGCATCTGTTGGTTACAGAGACCTTTAAAAAAAGGTAGGGGCGTGGATCAGAAACCCAGTCAGTATCTGGTGTAACCACCATTTGCCTCATACAGCGCCACACATCTCCTTTGCATAGAGCTGTTGATTGTGACCTGTGGGATGTCCCACTCCTCTTCAATGGCTGTGCGAAGTTGCAGGATAATGTTGGGAACTGGAACACGCTGTTGTCGATCCAGAGCATCCTAAACATGCTCAATGGGTGATATGTCTGGTGAGTATGCAGGCCATGGAAGAACTGGGACATTTTCAGCTTCCAGGAGTTGTGTACAGATCCTTGCGACATGGAGTCGTGCATTATCATGCTGAAACATGAGGTGATGGAGGCGGATGAATTGCACGAAAATGGGCCTAAGCATCTCGCCACGTTATCTCTGTGCATTCAAATTGCCATCGATAAAATGCAATTTGATTCATTGCATTGTGTCCGTAGTTTATGCCTACCCATGCCTTAACCCCACCGCCACCATGGGGCACTCAGCAAACCACTCGCCCATACAAAGCCATACTCGTGGTCTGCGGTTGTGATGCCGGCTGGACATACTGCCAAATTCCTTAAAACAACGTTGGAGGTGTCTTATTGTAGAGAAATTATCAATACATTCTCTGGCAACAGCTCTGGTGGACATTCCTGCAGTCGGCATGCCAATTGCACACTCCCTCAAAACTTGAGACATCTGTGGCACTGTGTTGTGTGACAAAACTGCACATTTTAGAGTGGCCTTTTATTGTCCTCAGCACAAGGTGCACCTGTGTAATGATCATGCTGTTTAATCAGCTTTTTAATATGCCATACCTGTCAGGTGGGTGGATTATCTTGGCAAAGGACAAATGCTCACTTACAGGGATGTAAACCAATGTGTGCACAACATTTGAGAGGAGTAAGCTTTTTGTGCGTATGGAACATTTCTGGAATCTTTTATTTCAGCTGATGAAATATGGGACCAACACTTTACATGTGTAGTTTATATTTTTGTTCAGTGTATAAGGGTAAGGTAGCGGGGTATGATTTATGTACAGTAGTTTGCCTCGGTTTAGATGGAAGTGATATTCAATGCATCAACAAGTCCTAACATTTATGTGGTTGCCTTGACACATCAAAAATATATCAGGATGGCAAGTAGGCAGATTAGATGAAGAAGGTATGAAGTCTCAAAGCCAACTATGAAAAATATCTAGAGCAGCCAAAAACGCAATGGTCTCAAAGGTAAACAAACATTGTTTCTCCTGAGACAATCTTTATACAGGCGTGGCAAAATTATGTAATGAGTTACCTGTGAGCATTATGTAATTCAACTAGAAGGAACATGCAATTAATGAAGTACAGTTTGCAAATATTTGTTCAGTATTTTACTGACTGCGCAATGTCACCAAGCCTTGACAAGGTTTTTTTGGTTGGGGGGGACTAACTTGAAAGATAATCCCTACATTTACATGACGCTCTGAGCTTTTGTGTGCAAGTGCAGCAGCTTTTTCTTAGTAATGTGGCTGATATTAAGAATATGTCCGCAGGGTACACAAAGCAAAGACATGTTTAGCACTCTGCTCATTAGTGCGATCTTGAACAGGCTAACAACATAATGCAACAATAACGATAAGAGAGGAAATCCGAAACAGAAAAGTAGAGAATGTTGCAATGCTGTAGTAATTGCAATTTCAATCGAGGGTCCACTATAATGCTACAATGAGGGTTTGGGTCTTGAAGAGACTTTCCAACCAAGTCACTTAATTGGATGAGTAATCATTTGAATGAATGCAATTCTGACACACCTAACAGAACATACCACGACAAAACAAAAAAACTCCCTGCACAGTATCGGATCTGCTTTGCTACAGAATGAAAGAACCAGTCAAGGGAATCAATATAGCTGTTGGAACAGGCAAAGCAAGATCAATACAAGCTGCAAGTGAAAACTCCTCAACCATGTAATTATATTTCAGCATTTTCTCCTGAAGAAACGAGGGCAGGTAGAGAGTTTGAGTGATGAACCTGTGAGCATTCAATGTATATTTCCCTGGTTGATGATATCATTTCACTAGATGAAGCTGGAAGAACTTGAGAGCTTCTCTTCAGATACAGATGCGAAACATAAATCCTCAGTATGTTTATCTTGCACCCACAATGTTAGTATTTGCTGCTAACTGCTCTCTCTACTTTCGTTTCCTATTACTAAATGTTGATAAATGTTGATGTTTATTGACAGAGTGGTAACAGGAAATAGATTTGAATATCACATTAACTAAACATGTCAACTTCTGTCCCACTTTCTTCCTTCAAAGAGTTTTCATAGTGGCAGCGATGGGACATCTCACACTATAAAGTATACTGGGTATGATGGTGCTTGTCCTTGGACACACTGTTCATCAGCTCAAAGGTTGCAATATTTTTTTTAATACATTTCAGATTTATTTGAGTTTTGGCCAACTAACGACAGCCAAGCAGTCCCCAGTGTCATCACGGCTTGTAAAACTAGTTTGGGCATATTGATCTTCCCGAAACAGGGAGACTTAAATGTGTGGCAGCAACTCCACCTATAGACAACCCAAACTCCATTTATAGACTCTCCCAACTCCACCTATAGACTACCCAAACTCCATTTATAGACTCTCCCAACTGCACCTATAGACTACCCAATCTCCACCTATAGACTACCCCAACCCCATCTATAGGACTACCACAACTCCACCTATAGAGTACCCCAACTCCATCTACAGACTACCAACTCCACCTAAAGACTACCCCAACTCCATCTACAGACTACCCCAACTCCACCTATAGACTCCGCCTATTGGTCTTACCTGTGTTGTTCTTTTATACCAATGACAAAAAATAATGAGTTTTGTATACAGTAGGATAGGGGGCCACTTTACACTGCTGAATTTGGATTCATCCCCTTGTCTCTTTCTTTACCTTTAGTGAGCTCTTTGAGGGAAGAAGACTGAGGATCCTGCACCATAAGCTTAATTGGTTCTTTGACGGACATACTGGAGGTTCCCTGCTACTAAGCACTTCCTCCATGCTCCTGTATGGGTGGCGACTCAGCCAATTATCCACTGAGCGCTTACAATACTCTAATGACCCTCGGTGTGTCACTGTTGGGAGTAGGGAGATCTGAGTGAATAGAGATCAATTAGATATGCAGTGTGCTTTGTCAATTGAAACTCTTTTAAGCCTTTCCCAAAAATTGGCATTTCCTTCCTGACATATTTCATAAATTGTATCTATTTTATAACGTAAAACCAACCTCATTTGAGTTGAGAAACCAAAAGAAGATCTTGGTAAGGTGACATCTCGTGAGTCCAGTGTTGTAGGACGATCTCGTGAGTCCAGTGTTGTAGGACGATCTCGTGAGTCCAGTGTTGTAGGACGATCTCGTGAGTCCAGTGTTGTAGGACGATCTCGTGAGTCCAGTGTTGTAGGACGATCTCGTGAGTCCAGTGTTGTAGGACGATCTCGTGAGTCCAGTGTTGTAGGACGATCTCGTGAGTCCAGTGTTGTAGGACGATCTCGTGAGTCCAGTGTTGTAGGACGATCTCGTGAGTCCAGTGTTGTAGGACGATCTTGTGAGTCTAGTGTTGTAGAACGATCTCTATCAAGTTCTCTACCGTCAACTTAATTATTAAACAATATTCAAACCACAAATGGCTTTCATCCAGTAAAACCATCCCTCTCAACTGTTTATATCATTCTTGTGGATCAACGTATTTCAGAATCTTATAAGACAAACTCCAGTCCATTCTATGCTGTCATTAGAAACAGCTGTGGAAGTTTATTTCTGACCTTCTGGCAATATTCTGAGTTATCGATTTATGGCGGACTCTGGCCACAGTCCTGTGGAGCACAGCTCTTTCATGTCTGAGCCCGGACGGAGAGGGGAGGCTGGGGAAGTGCCGAAGCCTCTCTTTGAATTGTCAAGGGATCAATTGGCTGAGTAGCAATCAGGCCTGATAAATCCCAGATGGCCTCTTTGCTGCACTGTGACTGATAGTGTGGTGCTTGCTTGGTTGGCAATCTTGTGTCTTATAACTAACACCAAACATCTCCCTCTCTTCCTGGTACCTTCAGACATTTACTTTTTTATCCTGAAAATGTGAATGCAAAGAGGTATTTTGGATGGGTTTGAATTGCATTGATGGGTTGAAATTAGACCTAAATGCGGTTAAACCTCAAGATTGCTCAAAGGCAAAATGCTATGATACATTGGGCTAATTCACAATGACATGGACTAAGACTTATTGCAGCCTCTGCAGGTTTTGCACAGTCTCCTAACTAGGAAGAAATATTCAGTGTATTCACTAGTTGATGCCATAAGGACCTAACCAAATTGCTTAAGTCATGATAGAAGCATCAGCCACATTCACTGCAACAAAGGATGATATATTCCTGAACATGTAGTCATGTAGTATTCGTATTTCTCTTGAATCACATTTCAAATCGGAACCCAAAATGCTACTGAATTCAATTCACAGTCAGTCAATCAATCAAATGTATTCATAAAGCCCTTTTTACATCAGCCGATGTCACATAGTGCTGTAGAGAAACCCAGCCTAAAACCCCAAACAGTAAGCAATGCAGATGTAGAAGCACGGTGGCTAGGAAAAACTCCCTAGAAAGGCAGGAACCTAGGAAGAAACCTAGAGAGGAAGCAGGCTCTGAGTGGTGGCCAGTCCTCTTCTGGCTGTGCCGGGTGGAGATTATAACAGTACATTGCCAAGATGTTCAAACTTTCATAGATGACCAGCACGGTCAGATAATAATAATCACAGTGGTTGTAGAGGGTGCAACAGGGCAGCACCACAGGAATCTGTTTTTTTAAGCAGAGAATGGAATCTCAGTTTGCATTGAAGTGTCAAATTCTTACAAGTAAGCCAAAATGAAGGATGATTTTGCTGAAATTAGAAAAAGGACACTTTTGCCTGGGAGTGACAGCTTGCTTATTTATTTTCTACCAGGGGTTGTCACTACCAGTTCACTAGCTTCTGTCACTTTTGTTGGCACATTATACTTGACATTTTCAGAGTTAAAGCCACAATCTGCCATTTCAACAGCCTGACCCTGCCACTTGTTTGGTAATCTGAACGATGGGCCTAGGGGAAACAGCTCTCAAATTCATACAGAGCTATGGATTTCAAGGATTGACAGTGTATAATCATTTAAAACAGGTGTGTGACAAGCCCAATAGGGCAATCGGTTCTGTATTTGGGTTAAGGATGAGTGAAACAAATCTGATGGGACCAACAACTCCCTCCAGCTTTCATGAAATGAGCAGGTTCTTTAATTTTCTATGAATCATAGGGTCTCAATTAGTCACTCTCTGCTAAGGGTTAGGAATACTGATAAATCGTAGATGGTACAGCACTCCCTTAATCTCAATGACCATGACTGATACAGTAGCAGTTCAATTCCCCCACACACCATGTCTGCCCTAAGACTAAGGCTGTAGTAGGACTCCTCAGATGTGCAGATCCATATCTCTAGCAGAGCAGACCAGGGTTGCGCTCAGGAGGGCGCAACGTTCTGTACATTGCAGGTTGGAATGTTGGGTAGCAAACTTTCACATGATATTAGAAGCATGTCTGATCTACATGATTTATTTATATCTGAACATTCTGTCATGTTGAATAACACTGAAAGCAGCCCAGTATTTTGGGTGGATCCAGGGATAAACTCATAAATGAGAGGAGAACTAACGTGTTGATCTCTATTCTCAGCATCTACTGCATGTCTCACACACAACTTGCTGTGGCCACTGACTGCTGACCAACCACGCAGGAGAAGCCTGATTTATCACACACACACTATACTCCCTCCCGCTCTTCCTCCCGAGGTAACTATAATTATCTTGTTAATTCCCCAGCGGAATTCTGGTGAAGACAACGGTCGCTGGATGGCCTGTGCCTGTGTAACCATCTCACCAGGCTCGAATTTGACTCTCACGATATTAAGTTACGTAGAATATCTCAACAGCACGGGATGTTAGGTGAGAAGGACATCTTCAATAAGAATCCCTGCTGTAAACTATCTAAGGTGATGACAAATAGGGTGTTAACTTCGGATGGAATGATTATAGATTTTTGTTATTGTATAAGGATATGCTTTCCCATGCATTAAATTAAATTGAAACAGTAAATGACTCCACCAAGGCAACATACATAAGGTTCAAGATGTGTATTATTACATTTTCAAAGCACCACATCAAAATAAAAATAAAATAATAAACCCCAAGAGTCGTGCACAACCCATGTCCAAATTATTTCAAGCTTGCTTAACACGTTGCCGCGCGTTGGAGCTCAAAAAAATGAAGACACACATAAAGTCCAGAAGCTCCCCACCGTTGTGGTTACTCACTACTCGTGGATATTCCCTCAGTGAAGTATGGCAGTTCCTTGCAGGTTTCCTCACAAGATCCACAGCAAGCACAGCTATCAATGCAGACAGTACTCTTTAGCAGTAACCGATATCCCATGGGAACATGAACTGGTTAATCTTTCCCAAGCAATTCTCATTTGGTTTCACACGATGCTAGGCTAACCTCAAGGCTGTCCAATACCTCCATGATGAGACGGTAGCTTCTGTCTTTACTAAGTCTTTCTTAACAAAATTATAACAACTCTCTTATAAAATCCCTTCAAAACTCAGTAGGTATGGGTTTGGTTCTATTTTTATCGTCTTCTTTTATCATTTTTCTTCACCAACGGTCATAATGTAACGTTCATCCTTTTCTCAACGTCTCTCTCCCTCTCTTTTCCCCCAGGCCTCCCGTTAACCAGGTCAACTCCCCCATTGGCCACAGCTTAACAAGCGACCTTATTGGTCAAAACTTAAACTTAAAAGTATACCAACCTATTCACTTATACATTACCAATTAATTATAACAAATAAAGTAAATACTTGGTTCTAACAAGGGTATTACACCTGAATTATCCATGGTGTATCGTCATGTGTTAAAAATCTAGTTTTACTGTTCATTTTTCCACCATTTGGTTATTATAGAAAGAGTCACCATCCCCTCCCTCTTATTAATGGCAATGACAGTGTGCTTTTCCCCAAGATTACAGCATCACTTATAGCAGCCAATCACAAATCTACTTTTCAAATAAAACATCACTAGCCACCAAGGCCTGCTTGAGAGAAATGGTACATTGTGTACATACTTCTTTTGTGAGTGTCTCTTGCAATGTAGGCACATATTCACAGATTGTGTGTATGTAGTTCGATGTGACATCTCCACATGGTGTGAGCTACAGTACTGTCATATACCAAATGAATGAAACAAAAAAATAAGTATTTAGGTCAGCACAGCAAGAGGTTGTATGACCGTGCAATGCAGCATGTGAACCTTATCCAAAGTAATCATACACAATTGAGTGCGTTTTTGCAAAGATTCATTGGAATAACTCAACTATGTAACATACCACCCATAGACTAATTTATATCCAGACCCACACATCACACATCTCTGTTCTTGTCTAATAACACCACATCATGTGCGCTTGCCTGCAATCCTAAAAGAAAACCCACATGTCAGTGACAGATTGCAGTCACTAATCACATTGAGGAGTGGTGATTAGACACCTCCTTGTTTGAAAAAGTAACATGTAAATTCAAATATTAAACCAAGTCTTAAACCAATTAAACCAAGTCTCACAATACAATACAGATAAAATAATCCCTGCAAGTACATTTTCCTGTTGTTAAATTCTAATGAGTGCCCACTTTCCAGAGATTCTTTGATTCAATGTCAGACAATGGCATTGTTTTATTGCCTAGATTAGACTACGACCTGTAGGAGACATTTCTATCTGTCCATCATGCAGAGTTTGGTGTTTATTGATTAAGATAACATTAGCCATATGGCTCTTGGGGAATTTTGATTTACAACACCAGCCATATCCTTATTAACTTAGTCTCAGAATGTTGTAAGTTCCCTCCCGAAGAGTCTTCAAAGATTCTGCATGTGGAAGAAGGTAGGCTGGGAGCAGCGCAGGGTCAGTCACAGAGCGGCGCCCCTGGAGCAGGTTTGGGGTTAAGTGCTTTGCTCAATGCCGGTTGGTTAATCATGAAAGCATTGTCTTTGTTGTAATTATTCAGACAGAGAAACGTTCTTTGGCATGAGCAAGGATAGTCACACAATCCCACAACAACTATCCATTGGTGTGGCTGCTGGTCAGGCCATCGATGGGGGAGAAAAGATGAGTGAGTTGTTGACCTTTTGCATGTTGTACACCAAGCTTTAGTTGATCCCCAGAGCACAGTGGTGTCAATATCACACCTCTTAAACTGGCTCAACATAATGTTGACATGTGGCATTAAGGAGTGAAATAAATCCCCAAATAAATGTAGCCTTCCATCATCCAATAGTGAGAAATCCCTTCGTTTGACTGACCAGAAGGATAAACCAGAATGTGCACTCTAACATGCACTCTAACGTGCATTCTATTGCCTAATGTTTCAGGTGGTTTCAGCCAGATACATACTCAAGACACAAATGTTTTTGTGTCTTGAGTATGTTTCTAGGCTGCCAGGCTGCCAGCAATTATCTAGGCTGCCAGTTGACCAACTTCTTAATAAGCAAGGGCGAAAAATAAACTAACCCTGAACTTTGAACTGAATCAAGTATGTCTGGATATACAGCTACTGTATTTGTGTAAATCCTTTGAAATCGGGGAAAATATTGATGTCAAACAATGCATTTTGAAATGAAAATTTTCTTCTGCTAAAATAAGAGCAACAGGAAAATACACCAAGCCATCATGGAGAGACGATTACTAGGCCAACTTCTTCAATGGCTTTGACAGCATAGTTGTGTCCATGTTGTAACCCATTAGAGGCATTTGCCAATCCCAAATCAATTCCTAGCCCTCTATGCACTTGTGGAAATCTAGCATAGACAAAAGAGACTGGATTATTTGTCTTCCGTATCCCATTAGGTACTTCAGATCGAATTTTCAGATCAGATTCTTTATCAAATCAAATTTTATTTGTCACATACACATGGTTAGCAGATGTTAATGCGAGTGTAGCGAAATGCTTGTGCTTCTAGTTCCGACAATGCAGTAATAACGAACAAGTAATCTAACTAACAATTCCAAAAAAACTACTGTCTTATACACAGTGTAAGGGGATAAAGAATATGTACATAAGTATATATGAATGAGTGATGGTACAGAGCAGCATAGGCAAGATGCAGTAGATGGTATCGAGTACAGTATATACATATGAGATGAGTATGTAAACAAAGTGGCATAGTTAAAGTGGCTAGTGATACATGTATTACATAAGGATGCAGTCGATGATATAGAGTACAGTATATACGTATGCATATGAGATGAATAATGTAGGGTAAGTAACATTATATAAGGTAGCATTGTTTAAAGTGGCTAGTGATATATTTACATCATTTCCCATCAATTCCCATTATTAAAGTGGCTGGAGTTGAGTCAGTGTCATTGACAGTGTGTTGGCAGCAGCCACTCAATGTTAGTGGTGGCTGTTTAACAGTCTGATGGCCTTGAGATAGAAGCTGTTTTTCAGTCTCTCGGTCCCAGCTTTGATGCACCTGTACTGACCTCGCCTTCTGGATGACAGCGGGGTGAACAGGCAGTGGCTCGGGTGGTTGATGTCCTTGATGATCTTTATGGCCTTCCTGTAGCATCGGGTGGTGTAGGTGTCCTGGAGGGCAGGTAGTTTGCCCCCGGTGATGCGTTGTGCAGACCTCACTACCCTCTGGAGAGCCTTACGGTTGAGGGCGGTGCAGTTGCCATACCAGGCGGTGATACAGCCCGCCAGGATGCTCTCGATTGTGCATCTGTATAAGTTTGTGAGTGCTTTTGGTGACAAGCCGAATTTCTTCAGCCTCCTGAGGTTGAAGAGGCGCTGCTGCGCCTTCTTCACGATGCTGTCTGTGTGAGTGGACCAATTCAGTTTGTCTGTGATGTGTATGCCGAGGAACTTAAAACTTGCTACCCTCTCCACTACTGTTCCATCGATGTGGATAGGGGGTGTTCCCTCTGCTGTTTCTTGAAGTCCACAATCATCTCCTTAGTTTTGTTGACATTGAGTGTGAGGTTATTTTCCTGACACCACACTCCGAGGGCCCTCACCTCCTCCCTGTAGGCCGTCTCGTCATTGTTGGTAATCAAGCCTACCACTGTTGTGTCGTCCGCAAACTTGATGATTGAGTTGGAGGCGTGCGTGGCCACGCAGTCGTGGGTGAACAGGGAGTACAGGAGAGGGCTCAGAACGCACCCTTGTGGGGCCCCAGTGTTGAGGATCAACGGGGAGGAGATGTTGTTGCCTACCCTCACCACCTGGGGGCGGCCCGTCAGGAAGTCCAGTACCCAGTTGCACAGGGCGGGGTCGAGACCCAGGGTCTCGAGCTTGATGACGAGCTTGGAGGGTACTATGGTGTTGAATGCCGAGCTGTAGTCGATGAACAGCATTCTCACATAGGTATTCCTCTTGTCCAGATGGGTTAGGGCAGTGTGCAGTGTGGTTGAGATTGCATCGTCTGTGGACCTATATGGGCGGTAAGCAAATTGGAGTGGGTCTAGGGTGTCAGGTAGGGTGGAGGTGATATGGTCCTTGACTAGTCTCTCAAAGCACTTCATGATGACGGATGTGAGTGCTACGGGGCGGTAGTCGTTTAGCTCAGTTACCTTAGCTTTCTTGGGAACAGGAACAATGGTGGCCCTCTTGAAGCATGTGGGAACAGCAGACTGGTATAGGGATTGATTGAATATGTCCGTAAACACACCGGCCAGCTGGTCTGCACATGCTCTGAGGGCGCGGCTGGGGATGCCGTCTGGGCCTGCAGCCTTGCGAGGGTTAACACGTTTAAATGTCTTACTCACCTCGGCTGCAGTGAAGGAGAGACCGCATGTTTTCGTTGCAGGCCGTGTCAGTGGCACTGTATTGTCCTCAAAGCGGGCAAAAAGTTATTTAGTCTGCCTGGGAGCAAGACATCCTGGTCCGTGACTGGGCTGGATTTCTTCCTGTAGTCCGTGATTGACTGTAGACCCTGCCACATGCCTCTTGTGTCTGAGCCGTTGAATTGAGATTCTACTTTGTCTCTGTACTGACGCTTAGCTTGTTTGATAGCCTTGCGGAGGGAATAGCTGCACAGTTTGTATTCAGTCATGTTACCAGACACCTTGCCCTGATTAAAAGCAGTGGTTCGCACTTTCAGTTTCACACGAATGCTGCCATCAATCCACGGTTTCTGGTTAGGGAATGTTTTAATCGTTGCTATGGGAACGACATCTTCAACGCACGTTCTAATGAACTCGCACACCGAATCAGCGTATTCGTCAATGTTGTTATCTGACGCGATACGAAACATCTCCCAGTCCACGTGATGGAAGCAGTCTTGGAGTGTGGAGTCAGCTTGGTCGGACCAGCGTTGGACAGACCTCAGCGTGGGAGCCTCTTGTTTTAGTTTCTGTCTGTAGTTTCTGTCGGGATCAACAAAATGGAGTCGTGGTCAGCTTTTCCGAAAGGGGGGCGGGGCAGGGCCTTATATGCGTCGCGGAAGTTAGAGTAACAATGATCCAAGGTCTTTCCACCCCTGGTTGCGCAATCGATATGCTGATAAAATTTAGGGAGTCTTGTTTTCAGATTAGCCTTGTTAAAATCCCCAGCTACAATGAATGCAGCCTCCGGATAAATTGTTTCCAGTTTGCAGAGAGTTAAATAAAGTTCGTTCAGAGCCATCGATGTGTCTGCTTGGGGGGATATATACGGCTGTGATTATAATCGAAGAGAATTCTCTTGGTAGATAATGCGGTCTACATTTGATTGTGAGGAATTCTAAATCAGGTGAACAGAAGGATTTGAGTTCCTGTATGTTTCTCTCATCACACCATGTCACGTTGGCCATAAGGCATATGCCCCCGCCCCTCTTCTTACCAGAAAGATGTTTGTTTCTGTCGGCGCGATGCGTGGAGAAACCCGTTGGCTGCACCGCTTCGGATAGCGTCCCTCCAGTGAGCCATGTTTCCGTGAAGCAAAGAACGTTACAGTCTCTTATGTCCCTCTGGAATGCTACCCTTGCTCGGATTTCATCAACCTTGTTGTCAAGAGACTGGACATTGGCAAGAAGAATGCTAGGGAGTGGTGCACGGTGTGCCCGTCTCCGGAGTCTGACCAGAAGACCGCCTCGTTTCCCTCTCTTTCGGAGTCGTTTTTTTGGGTCGCTGCATAGGATCCACTCCGTTGTCCTGTTTGTAAGGCAGAACACAGGATCCGCGTCGCGAAAAACATATTCTTGGTCGTACTGATGGTGAGTTGACGCTGATCTTATATTCAGTAGTTCTTCTCGACTGTATGTAATGAAACCTAAGATGACCTGGGGTACTAATGTAAGAAATAACACGTAAAAAAACAAAAAACTGCATAGTTTCCTAGGAACGCGAAGGGAGGCGGCCATCTCTGTCGGCGCCGGAAGTTACTCAATATTGTCCTCAATATGTCATGTTAAATGATGTGCATACTTTTAGAGAAATGTATAGTTTTCAGTGATTAGTCATCAGGGTTCCAGTGTGGCTTACCTGGCAGAGCACAGTGCTTGCAATGCCAGGGTTGCGGATTTGATTCCCACAGGGGACTAGTACGAAAATGTATGCAGTCACTACTTACTGTAAGTCGCTCTGGATAAGAGGGTCTGCTTAATGACTCAAACATAAATGTATTCTCTTGTCATTTAAGATGTTCTCTTTGGACTTTCTGAATGCTGAGATAAAGTGGTGAGGTGGATTTTCTGTCTTCAGAAATCAAATTAAAGGTCTTATCCTCATATGGGCGTAGGAAAGATACAGGCCTACAGCATTGAGCACTTTATCTGATGAGAATTTATTTAGTCTATACCGCTATCTTTAGTTTGACATAATTGTCACAACTTCTACCGAAGTTGGTCCCTCTCCTGGTTCGGGCGGCGTTTCTAGCCATCGCTGATCCTCTTTTCATTTTCCCTTGGTTTTGTTTTGTCTTGTATCACACCTGGTTCCAATCCCATCAATTAGATGTTGTGTATTTAACCCTCTGTTCCCCCTCATGTCCTTGTCTGTGATTGTTTGTTTGTAAGTTATGTGCAAGATATGTTCTGGTGTGCGACGGGTTTTCTACCCACTTGTATTCTTTTGCATATTTTGGTTTTCTGAGTTTTTGAGCACTTATTAAACTGCTCCGTTTATACCAAGTTCGATCTCCTGCGCCTGATTACCCTGCCACCAGCACGCACCCCCCTTACAATAATACACGATCCTAAAGCACATTCTACTTTTAAATTAGCCTGGAGGTTAGAGAGGTGGACCAGTAACCAGACAGTTGCTGGTTCAAATCCCAGGTCTGACAGGAAATAAGGGGGTATCTGGTATCTGAGAGATAAGAAAAATACCATCTGGTATCTTGCCCTTGCCATCCTCACCACCATACTGGCTTCCACAGGGGAGCAAACCCCAGGACCTCCATAAATTGTCACCTTCATTAGATGCTCTGCAGTCTGGGGCTGTTTCATGAGCGACCAAAGTGTTCATATTTGGTATAATTACTTCACAAATGAGACAGGCCCCCAACCATGAGAGAAATACTCTACCCTGCAATAACATCCTCCATTAGTTCCACTCTGTCTACTTTCCAGCTGGATTGCGATGAGGGTCTATATCTCATGATTGTGGCAGAAGAGTCCAAACTGGAACTGGTACAGCTCCCGGATTGGTTTGCTTACAAACAATATTGTGGACACCTGCATATCCCTCAACGATGTACGTGAGAGGTACCAAATCACTTAGACTACAAAGAGGTGGGCAATGTCAATATCAAAGAGTGTGTGATATATTTGAAATTCTTTATTCAACGGTTCCTAACATTTTCTTAGTGTCCGGTGCTTTGTCCAATTTCAGCACTGTGGTGCTGTCCTCAAATGCTGCCTAGTCTCTACAGGGTTCAAACCATTTCAGAACAGTGGCACTGTCCACCAATGCATAGTCAGTTTACTAAAGGGACTTTAATTCCCTCAACTACTCAGCCAAACCTGCTTTATAATACATTCACTTAAATTATCCCATTGCAGAAGCATTATGAATAACATTTACCCCTATGTTTCATCCCTATCCATCAACTTTTTGTATTTCCTGCATAGTCATCAGCAGATTATTTGCTTATGGGGGCCTCTGCATCAGACAGACAAAGCAGTGTGTTGCTACTGGTTGGACGGTTAAAGACAGGGACAAGGAAAAACCTGGGAGCAGCGGGCTGCACGTGTCTGTTATTAAAACAAGCAAGGCACAACAAACGCTCCCATCTGTTGTTTCCAGTCCTGTAAAGGACTTTAGTAAAAAATCTTTGAAGTACTACTTAAGTCTGTACTTTATTTTACTATTTATATTTTTGACAACATTTACTTTTACTACATTTCTAAAGAAAATGATGTACTTTTTACTCCATACATTTTCACTTACACCCAAAAGTACTCTTTACATTTTGAATGGTTAGCAGGACAGGAAAATGGTCCAATTACCACACTTATCAAGAGAACATCCCTGGTCATCCCTACTGCCTCTGATCTGGCGGACTCACTAAACATAAACGCTTTGTTGTAAATTATTATCTAAGTGTTGGGAGTGTGCTGCTGGCTATCCGTAAATGGACAACAACAAAAAACAAGACAATTGTGCTGTCTCGTTTGCTTAATATAAGGAATTTGAAATTAATCATAAATGTACTATTGATACTTTAGCAGTGGTGGAAAGAGTACTGTAAAATCCATTCAAGTAGAAGTACTGTTACTTTAATGAAATTGTAATCAAGTAGAAGTAAAAGTACTGGTGTAAAAAACTACTCAAGTAAAAGTAAAAAGTACCACATTTAAAAAGTACTCAGAGTAAAGGTTACTAAGTTACTAAAATAATTTGCTATTTCAATTTTGATGGTTATTTTTATTATCCTTTTACAAGAATGTGAAAAGGGTGTGGCAAATGTTCCATAAACACCAGAAAATAACCAACAAGATAAGATCCAGCACAGCTGATTTAATATAAAATCTTCAACTTCCCATACACAAATGTTCAAAAGAATGTTCAAAAGGCACATTTTTAGTGGCACTACCTATCGAACACTTAACTCACTTCACTTCTCTGAATTTGCCTTTCAGTTTCAGTATGAGATGATTTTCTAAGTTAATGTCACGGATCCCTCCTGAACATTCATCATGCACACCTGTCCTCTATTCCCACTGATTAGTATTTGTGTTGATGTGCCCTTTGATTTCCATGGTCTTGTCGATTATTGTTCCCATGTCCGTTGGTGGTGTGAGTACCTATGCGTTGGTGCAGCTGTTAAGCTGTGTGCTATATATATTGTGTGTTACGGGTATCGTCCCGTGTCGGTCAATGAGGTTTACCCTCGCTCTTTTGTTTCCGTACAGCCCAGTGTTTTTGTGTACGTGTTTGTTTTGGGTGTATTAAAAACCCCTATTGTGTATTCCTGAGCCTGTCTCCAAAATCCTTTATACCAGCGTGACAGTTAATTTAGTCTATCCTGGCTCGCTTGGAGTGAAGAGTAGTCCAGCACAGCTAAAAAGATGCTCACAGGCGGCAGAAGCAGGCAGGCCTGTGTTGAGTTTGAGTGACAACTTCTATATGTGGCGACAGGCAGCCTAGTAGTTAGGGCATTGGACTTGTAACCAAAAGGTTGCAAGATCAAATCCCCGAGCTGATAAGGAAAAAACCTGTCGTTCTGCCCCTGAATAAGGCAGTTAACCCACTGTTCCAAAGCCGTCATTGAAAATAATAATTTGTTCTTAACTGACTTGCCTAGTTATATAAAGGTGCGGTAAGAAATGAAGTAAACCCATTTTGTCCAATGGACTAGCAAGATATCCATCCAGCTCCCATGCATCTTCTGACCATTTCCCCTGTGCCTTCTAATCCTCTTCATCAGATGAATGCTGCCTTAGATGCTCAGTCTCGTCCTGTGTGATTGTTTCACGATAATTCTTCAGGGACGCCATACCTGTACATTGGAAACAAAACAACATTCACATATTCAGTGTTTCAGCAAACTCTGTATGTGGCTGGCAACACAATCATATTATTGACATTGCAGTGGCTCTAACAAAGACTTCAACACTTGTTATTCTCATATACTGAGATTGATTCGAATTGCTCAAATACATTCAGACCTAACAAATTCTCTAATGAGGCGAGTCCATGTCTGGCTGTACCCAGACATAGTTATATGCAAAGGTCCAGCACCTGTAACACAACTTAAATAATGAAGAAAAAAAACATAACAAAAAACAATTCAAGAAAAGACTCAAAGACCAACATATATCATCATATGGACAATGAGGTTCAAACCTTTTGGAGTAAAGAAATCATACCGGCTGTGATGACATCAGCTTTGTCAGTCCAAGACGTACAGCAGTAATAAGCTGTGACTCCTCCATCATTTCTCCAAAGCACTTTTGGAGACCGTTCTGAATGGCTCTGATAAGTGGTAGGCACATTTGGAAAGATGCTTCCAGCCTTTGAAGTTTTGTTTTTAGTAAGAAGATCACTAGCAGCAGCCACCCCATATGAGTGTTGGTCTCCGACTGTAGAATGTTCAAAGCGGAGACCAAAGGCTTCATCACTTCGCAGTACTCATTTAAGAAGAACATTTCTGCCGGGCTCAGCCTGAAAGAGAAGGTAAATGGAATATCTCTTAGAATTCTAACATTTCATGGACAATAAATATTACTGTAATAGGAAAACATTACATTGATTCAAAGAAATGCTACTCACATTTTCACTTCTAATTCTTCACACACATTTCTTACGGCATCCTCCCCCTTCTCTTGTATGGTACGTGTGATCCTCTCCACAGTCAGGTAAGTTGAGTTCCAACGTGTTTGATTTGGCTGGATCAACTGCAGTTTGCACTCATTCTCTACAACTTCAGCAGCTAAGGTTGACCGTTTTATTCCACATGGCATTTGGCAAAAGACCACCTGCACAACCTTTTGTAGCCATCACTATTTGTTTCTGCCGACGAAGAATCTGTTGCAATGAGGTTCAGCAGGTGACATGCAAATCAAATCAAATGTATTTATATAGCCCTTCGTACATCAGCTGATATCTCAAAGTGCTGTACAGAAACCCAGCCTAAAACCCCAAACAGCAAGCAATGAAGGTGTTGAAGCACGTTGGCTAGGAAAAACTCCCTAGAAAGGCCAAAGCCTAGGAAAAAACCTTGAGAGGAATCAGGCTATGAGGGGTGGCCAGTCCTCTTCTGGCTGTGCCAGGTAGAGATTATAACAGAACATGGCCAAGATGTTCAAAATGTTCATAAATGACCAGCATGGTCAAATAATAATAATCACAGTAGTTGTCGAGGGTGCAGCAAGTTAGCACATCAGGAGTAAATGTCAGTTGGCTTTTCATAGCCGATTATTAAAAGTATCTCTACCACTCCTGCTGTCTCTAGAGAGTTGAAAACAGCAGGTCTGGGACAGGTAGCACGTCCGGTGAACAGGTCAGGATTCCATAGCCGCAGGCAGAACAGTTGAAACTGGAGCAGCAGCACGGCCAGGTGGACTGGGGACAGCAAGGAGTCATCATGCCAGGTAGTCCTGAGGCATGGTCCTAGGGCTCAGGTCCTCAGAGAGAGAGAGAGAGAGAGAGAGAAAGAAAGAAAGAGAGAAAGACAGAATTAGAGAGTGCATACTTAAATTCACACAGGACACTGGATAAGACAGGAGAAGTACTCCAGATATAACAAACTGATATAACAAACTGACCCTAGCCCCCCGACACAAACTACTGCAGCATAAATATTGGAGGCTGAGACAGGAGGGGTCCGGAGACACTGTGGCCCCATCCAATGATACCCCCCGGACAGGGCTAACACCACTAGAGGGATATCTTCAACCACCAACTTCCCATCCTGAAGGCCGAGTATAGCCCACAAAGATCTCCGCCACGGCACAACCCAAGGGGGTGGCGCCAACCCATGCACACCGTTGATGCTGAGGGAGTTGATATTCTAGGTCACTATCATCTTCCAAGATGGAATAGGTGTCTTGGTATTCAACCTGCTCTGCTGGCTCTTCAGCATCTAAGTCTCGGTCTACTGACTGGACTGCTGGCTCTCCAAAAACATTGAATGCTTTGATGAAGTTTGATCCACTGTCTGTTGTGGTTCTTATCACTTTCCCCCTGATCCTGTATGCACAATGGATGTCATCGAGGGCACCTACAAGCACATCAAATTTGTGGGAACCTCTCAATCTCTTGCAAGCGAGTGCAGCAGAACGTCTCACCAGAGTTTCTTCATCTATCCAGTGACATGTGACCCCTATGCAACTCCTGTGATGAGCTGTCCAACAATCAGTGGTGGTGGCAACATAATTTACCCTGCCAAGGTGTGCCATAACTGTCTTCTTCATGTGATTGGCAGCTTCATGTATTCTTGAACTAAAAGTAGGTCTGGAGATGACTTTGCATTGAGGATGCAGGGTGGTTACCAACTCTTCAAAAGCTGGTTGTATGACCACAGAGAATGGCTGTTGGCCCTCACAGATCAAATTAATGACAAGCTTGTCAACGTTTACCTGTGAGACGCACCTAGCTCCTCCCATTGCCATCATTTCAGACATCTTTGCTCGCTTGCAAGTTGAAGAGGTGTTTGATAGTTCCGTGGTTTGTTTGTTTGTGGTTGCAGAGGTGAGGATATTGTAGTTTGTCGTCTTTAATGGATGTTTCCTCTGTGGACAAAATGATTGCATCAATCTGGGCAAAATGTATATAGCCTGACCAGCTTGCTTTTATACAAAATAACTTGAATCAGCACATAAAGTGCAATCTGTAAGTATTTGGGCAATGACAACATTTTTGTTTTGGCTCTGTGGTCCAGCACATTGGATTTTAAAATATACAATACCAACGGGGTTAAAGTGCAGATCATATCAAATGAACCATTTAGAGATTACAGCATGTTTTGAATAATGCCACTGTCCAGATACATACGGATGTTGGAATATTGTTCTTTCTTTTCCCCAGTTATAAAAACTACAGTTTAACCAAACATGATTTTTGGCTATTATTCGAAACTCAGTGATCCAACCAGATATAGCTAGGTAATAGGCATGCAAAAAAAGATAATGCACATACCTAAAAATCCCAGGTCTCAAAATTATGTATTTCTTTTATCTTCACAAGTTCTTTCATTTCACTTTTAGCTATCCACAACAACTTACATTGTTTCCAAGATGGTGTAGCAGTTCAGATGTTTTTTTCTTGTCGTGTCCCGTGTATATATCTTTTTTTCACACTCATATATATTTATTTCGATTTTTAACCTCAGTTTCAACATACTCTCTTGTATCCCGACACACCCAATGTGGTATGGATCTTCTATTTTCTATACCTTAGAACCGGAACCCCCAAAATAAGCTAGTCATCTAACTAGCTATTAGCCAGTTAGCCACTGCTAGCGGTCATCAGCTAACCTTAGCCTGGTCAACTCCTGCCAGTCTGTACAGGGCGATTCAACCCAAAGCATACCAGACTGCCTCTTCTCCACATCTCTGGTTTCCTACCGCAAGCTCTGAACATTTTCACCTGGATTATCGCAGCTAGCTAGCTACTATCCGAGTGGCTACCCCCTGGCTAACGTCTCTGTCCCGAAGCAAGCACCAGGCCTGGACCTCTTTTACTGCCGGCATGGAGCCCCGCCAATTCCACCATGACTGGTCTACCGACGTAATCCGCCCGAGTGGTTTCAACAAGCTCCTCCGTCACGACGTGCCCTGAAGGCCCATTCGCTAGCCTGCTATCCGCGGCCTGCTAGCTGTCTAGAGAATATCGGACTGTTAGCTAAAGAGGACAATCAGCCAATTTCTTGGGCTACAATACCTATTTTTCCAATTGGCCTGGACCCTTTTACTGCCTACACAGAGCCCTTCTAATCCAACACGACTGGTCTGCCTTACGTAACCCTCCAAGAGGGCTACAACAGACATTCCGTCGTGACGTCCCCCCTAAGGCCCTTCTGCTAGCCCCGGCCCGCTAACTGTCTGAATCGCCGTGTCTCCAGTTCGCCTAGCCTCCCACTGGTACCTATGATCACTCGACTATGCATGCCTCTCCCTAATGTCAATATGTCTTGTCCATTGCCATTGGTTAGTGATTATTGTCTTATTTCCCTGTAGAGACTCCAGCCCTGCTCAATATGCCTTAGCTAACCCTTTTGTTTCTCCTCCCACACATGTGGTGACCTCACCTGGTCTAAATTATGTCTCTAGAGACAAAACCTCTCTCATCGTCACTCAATGCCTAGGTTTACCTCCACTGTATTCACATCCTACCATATCCTTGTCTGTACATTATGCCTTGAATCTATTCTTCCACGCCCAGAAACCTCTTCCTTTTACTCTCTGCTCCAAACGCACTAGTCGACCAGTTCTCATTGCCTTTAGCCGCACCCTTATCCTACTCCTCCTCTGTTCCTCTGGTGATGTAGAGGTTAATCCAGGCCCTGCAGTGCCTAGCTCCCCTCCCATTCCCCAGGCGCTCACATTTGTTGACTTCAGTAACCGTAAAAGCTGTGGTTTCATGCATGTTAACATTAGAAGCCTCCTCCCTAAGTTTGTTTTACTCATTGCTTTAGCACACTCTACCAACAAGGATGTCCTAGCCGTGTCTGAATCCTGGCTTAGGAAGGCCACCAAAAATCCTGAAATTTCCATCCCTAACTATAACATTTTCCGACAAGATAAAACTGCCAAAGGGGGTGGAGTTGCAATCTACTGCAGTGATAGCCTGCAGAGTTCTGTCATACTATCCAGGTCTGTGCCCAAACAATTCAACAGCCCTGCACCCCCCACAGCAACTTGCCCAAACCTCCCCCATTTCTCCTTTACCCAAATACAGATAGCTGATGTTCTGAAAGAGTTGCAAAATCTGGACCCCCACAAATCAGCCGGGCTAGACAATCTGGACCCTCTCTTTCTATAATTTTCCGCTGAAATTGTTGCAAACCTTATTACTAGCCTGTTCAACCACTCTTTCGTATCGTCTGAGATCCCCAAAGATTGGACAGCTGTCACGGTCATCCCCCTCTTCAAAGGGGGAGACATTCTAGATCCAAACTGTTACAGACCAATATCTATCCTACCCTGCCTTTCTTAGATCTTTGAAAGCCAAGTTAACAAACAGATCACCGACCATTTCAAATCCCACCGTACCGTCTCCGCTATGCAATCTGGTTTCGAGCTGGTCATGGGTGCACCTTAGCCACGCTCAAGGTCGTAAATGATATCATAACCGCCATCGATAAAAGACAATACTGTGCAGCAGTCTTCATCGACATGGCCAAGGCTTCCAACTCTGTCAAATCACCACATTCTTATCGGCAGACTCAACAGCCTTGGTTTCTCAAATGACTGCCTCGCTTGGTTCACCAACTACTTCTCAGACAGAGTTCAGTGTGTCAAATCGGAGGGCCTGTTGCCCGGACCCCTGGCAGTCTCTATGGAGGTGCTGCAGGGTTCAATTCTCGAACCGACTCTTTTCTCTGTATACATCAATGATGTCGCTCTTTTTTAATTTTTTAAATTTATTTTACCTTTATTTAACCAGGTAGGCAAGTTGAGAACAAGTTCTCATTTACAATTGCGACCTGGCCAAGATAAAGCAAAGAAGTTCGACAGATACAACGACACATAGTTACACATGGAGTAAAACAAACATACAGTCAATAATACAGTATAAACAAGTCTATATACAATGTGACCAAATGAGGTGAGAAGGGAGGTAAAGGCAAAAAAGGCCATGGTGGCAAAGTAAATACAATATAGCAAGTAAAACACTGGAATGGTAGTTTTGCAATGGAAGATTGTGCAAAGTAGAAATAAAAATAATGGGGTGCAAAGGAGCAAAATAAATAAATAAAATACAGTTGGGAAAGAGGTAGTTGTTTGGGCTAAATTATAGGTGGGCTATGTACAGGTGCAGTAATCTGTGAGCTGCTCTGACAGTTGGTGCTTAAAGCTAGTGAGGGAGATAAGTGTTTCCAGTTTCAGAGATTTTTGTAGTTCGTTCCAGTCATTGGCAGCAGAGAACTGGAAGGAGAGGCGGCCAAAGAAAGAATTGGTTTTGGGGGTGACTAGAGAGATATAACTGCTGGAGCGTGTGCTACAGGTGGGAGATGCTATGGTGACCAGCGAGCTGAGATAAGGGGGGACTTTACCTAGCAGGGTCTTGTAGATGACATGGAGCCAGTGGGTTTGGCGACGAGTATGAAGCGAGGGCCAGCCAACGAGAGCGTACAGGTCGCAATGGTGGGTAGTATATGGGGCTTTGGTGACAAAACGGATTGCACTGTGATAGACTGCATCCAATTTGTTGAGTAGGGTATTGGAGGCTATTTTGTAAATGACATCGCCAAAGTCGAGGATTGGTAGGATGATCAGTTTTACAAGGGTGTGTTTGGCAGCATGAGTGAAGGATGCTTTGTTGCGAAATAGGAAGCCAATTCTAGATTTAACTTTGGATTGGAGATGTTTGATATGGGTCTGGAAGGAGAGTTTACAGTCTAACCAGACACCTAAGTATTTGTAGTTGTCCACGTATTCTAAGTCAGAGCCGTCCAGAGTAGTGATGTTGGACAGGCGGGTAGGTGCAGGTAGCGATCGGTTGAAGAGCATGCATTTAGTTTTACTTGTATTTAAGAGCAATTGGAGGCCACGGAAGGAGAGTTGTATGGCATTGAAGCTTTCCTGGAGGGTTGTTAACACAGTGTCCAAAGAAGGGCCGGAAGTATACAGAATGGTGTCGTCTGCGTAGAGGTGGATCAGAGACTCACCAGCAGCAAGAGCGACCTCATTGATGTATACAGAGAAGAGAGTCGGTCCAAGAATTGAACCCTGTGGCACCCCCATAGAGACTGCCAGAGGTCCGGACAGCAGACCCTCCGATTTGACACACTGAACTCTATCAGAGAAGTAGTTGGTGAACCAGGCGAGGCAATCATTTGAGAAACCAAGGCTGTCGAGTCTGCCGATGAGGATGTGGTGATTGACAGAGTCGAAAGCCTTGGCCAGATCAATGAATACGGCTGCACAGTAATGTTTCTTATCGATGGCGGTTAAGATATCGTTTAGGACCTTGAGCGTGGCTGAGGTGCACCCATGACCAGCTCTGAAACCAGATTGCATAGCAGAGAGGGTATGGTGAGATTCGAAATGGTCGGTAATCTGTTTGTTGACTTGGCTTTCGAAGACCTTAGAAAGGCACGGTAGGATAGATATAGGTCTGTAGCAGTTTGGGTCAAGAGTGTCCCCCCCTTTGAAGAGGGGGATGACCGCAGCTGCTTTCCAATCTTTGGGAATCTCAGACGACACGAAAGAGAGGTTGAACAGGCTAGTAATAGGGGTGGCAACAATTTCGGCAGATAATTTTAGAAAGGGTCCAGAAAGGGTCCAGATTGTCTAGCCCGGCTGATTTGTAGGGGTCCAGATTTTGCAGCTCTTTCAGAACATCAGCTGAATGGATTTGGGAGAAGGAGAAATGGGGAAGGCTTGGGCGAGTTGCTGTTGGGGTGCAGTGCTGTTGACCGGGGTAGGAGTAGCCAGGTGGAAAGCATGGCCAGCCGTAGAAAAATGCTTATTGAAATTCTCAATTATGGTGGATTTATCAGTGGTGACAGTGTTTCCTATCTTCAGTGCAGTGGGCAGCTGGGAGGAGGTGTTCTTATTCTCCATGGACTTTACAGTGTCCCAGAACTTTTTGAGTTAGTGTTGCAGGAAGCAAATTTCTGCTTGAAAAAGCTAGCCTTGGCTTTTCTAACTGCCTGTGTATAATGGTTTCTAGCTTCCCTGAACAGCTGCATATCACGGGGGCTATTCGATGCTAATGCAGAACGCCATAGGATGTTTTTGTGTTGGTTAAGGGCAGTCAGGTCTGGGGAGAACCAAGGGCTATATCTGTTCCTGGTTCTAAATTTCTTGAATGGGGCATGTTTATTTAAGATGGTTAGGAAGGCATTTAAAAAAAAAATCCAGACATCCTCTACTGACGGGATGAGATCAATATCCTTCCAGGATACCCCGGCCAGGTCGATTAGAAAGGCCTGCTCGCAGAAGTGTTTCAGGGAGCGTTTTACAGTGATGAGTGGAGGTCGTTTGACCGCTGACCCATTACAGATGCAGGCAATGAGGCAATGATCGCTGAGATCTTGGTTGAAGACAGCAGAGGTGTATTTAGAGGGGAAGTTGGTTAGGATGATATCTATGCTGCTGGTGACTCTCTGATCCGCCTCTACGCAGACGCCACCATTCTGTATGCTTCTGGCCCTTCTTTGAACACTGTGTTAACTAACCTCCAGACGATCTTCAATGCCATACAACTCTCCTTCCGTGGCCTCCAACTGCTCTTAAATGCTAGAAAACTAAATGCATGCTATTCAACCGATTGCTGCCTGCACCTGCCCACCCGTCCAGCATCAATACTTTCAACGGTTCTGACTTAGAATATGTGGACAACTACAAATACCTAGGTGTCTAGTTAGACTGTAAACTATCCTTCCAGACTCACATTAAGCATCTCCAATCCACAATTAAATCTAGAATTGGCTTCCTATTTCGCAACAAAGCATCCTTCACTCATGCTGCCAACATACCCTCGTAAAACTGACCATCCTACCGATCCTTGACTTCGGTGATGTAATTTATAAAATAGCTTCCCACAGTCTACTCAGTAAATTGGATGCAGTCTGTCACATTGCCATCCGTTTTGTCACCAAAGCCCTATATACTACCCACCACTGCGACCTGTATGCTTTTGTTGGCTGGCCCTCGCTTCATATTCGTCGCCAAACCCATTGGCTCCAGGTCATCTATAAGTCTTTGCTAGGTAAAGCCCCACCTTATCTCAGCTCACTGGTCACCATAGCATCACACACCCATAGCACGCCACCAGCAGGTATATCTCACTGGTCACCACCAAAGCCAATTCCTCCTTTGGCCACCTTTCTTTCCAGTTCTCTGCTGCCAATGACTGGAACAAATGTCAAAAATCACTGAAGCTGGAGACTCATATCTCCCTCACTAACTTTAAGCATCAGCTGTCAGAGCAGCTCACAGATCATTGCACCTGTACATAGCTGTAACGGCAGATCTCCTCTTCTTCTGAAGAGGAGTAAGGATCGGACCAAGATGCAGCGTGGTAAGTGTTCATGACGATTTATTAAAAACGAACTGAACACTGAAATACAAAACAATAAACAATGTGAGGAAAACCGAAACAGTACCGTGTGGTGACAAACACTCACACGGAAACAAACACCCACAACTCAAAAGTGAAACCCAGGCTACCTAAGTATGATTCTCAATCAGAGACAACTAACGACACCTGCCTCTGATTGAGAACCATACTAGGTCGAAACAGAAACCAAACATAGAAAACAAACATAGAAGGCCCACCTCAACTCATGCCCTGACCATACTAAATGAAGACAAAACAAAGGAAATAAAGGTCAGAACGTGACAATAGCCCATCTGTAAATAGCCCATCCAACTACCTCATCCCCATATTGTTTTAAAAAAATTTTTGCTCCTTTGCACCTCAGTATCTCTACTTGCACATTCATCTTCTGCACATCTATGACTCCAGTGTTTAATTGCTAAATTGTAATTACTTCGCCACTATGGCCTATTTATTGCCTTACCTCCCTAATCTTACCTCATTTGCACACACTGTATATAGATTTTTTTATATTGTGTAGACTGTACAGCTGTAAGTTAGTTTATTCCATGTGTAACTCTATGTTGTTGTTTGTGTCACACTGCTTTGCTTTATCTTGGCCAGGTCACAGTTGTAAATCAGAACTTGTTCTCAACTGGCCTACCAGGTTAAATAAAGGAGAAATAAAATAAAAACATTATGGGGATGGCTAGCTACTAGCCACCATAATGTCAATGCGGTAGTATCCCGCACTACAGCTTGTAGTTCCTTCAGCTGTGTAAAGATGTTGATCAGGGTTAGCTTCTAACTAGCTAGCAACAGAATGAGCTAGCTAACGTTAGCATTATGCAACAGATTGAATGCACCTGGCTAGTAGCAACAATTTGTTAGCTACATTACATAGCCTACACAACAAACGCCATTCATGGCGACAAAATATATTTCTAACTTTACTTTTCGTACCATTAATTTACATGTTTCCTCAAGTCTGACGGAGTTTTTGTAGGCAGCCACCTCCACCATCTTTGGTAAGCAGAGTTTACATTTCATAATTACACTGTCTCCTCTTCTCTGCTTGAAGCTGAAGTATTCTTTTAGATGTGGCCAGGGACTTCCTTCCTCATGGTCTTCAGAAGATCCTGCCACTGTCTGTGTGTGTCTGTATTGTCTCCTGAACCTGCTCAATCTCGTTAGGCTCCATTTATTTTTCAAGTTGATTAGGAAACCTTTTTTTCATGGCATGTAGATTTAAAAAAATTACTGTTACAAAATCCTGCTACCGATCATCATTTGTTTACATACACAGCTGTGATTGGGCGTTTTGGCGCGATGCGTGAAATTGAATTGTATTGGTCCATCTGGTCATGTAACTTGTCACTGACAAACAAGTGCACAATTTGTATGTGCTTGCCATGATGTTTATAATTTTTCTAGAATCTAGATTGTACTCTGTAACGTACGGTTTTGAAAATGTACTTAAGTACTTTACTTCATTCAAAAAGTACTTATTAAGTAAAAGTACAGCCTTGAAAAATACCAAAAAAAGTACAAGTACACAGAAAAGCTACTCAATTACAGGAACGTGAGTAGTTGTAATTCGTTACTTTACACCCCTGTACTTAAGTATATTTAAGACCAAATACTTTTAGACTTTTACTCAAGTAGTATTTTACTGAGTGACTTTTACTTTTACTCAAGTATGACAATTGGGTACTTTTTCCACAACTGGAACTGACAGAAGACCCCATGGTGGTGGCCATGTGCTGACTGACCAGCAGGAGTGGTGTACATGATGAGTGCCAGGAATGACATACGGCTGTCTGAAATAAAGCAGGCCATTGAGGAGAACAATAACACTTGTCATCCAGCAGCCTACCAACAATCGCCCCTCCTTTTGAAGAGGCACAAGGTATCTATGAAATACCTTTACCTAGTGCCTTTTGAGAGAAACAACGACAGGCCGAGTATGTTCAGGTACAGCACTATATACTGCATTACCTTTACTATTAATGCACATGCTACTTCACAATATCATATTGGAACTTTACAGTAAAAATAACTAACCAAATATATTTTAAGAGGGTGATGGTGCTTGACGCTGCTGTGAACCATCACAAGTGTATCTTTGTTAATGAAGCGGGCTTCAACCTTGATAAAACTCAGTGCCGTAGGCGGAAACAAGTTCCAGGATATCGTGGGGGAAACATCTCCATGTTTGCAGCTTCTCTGAAGATGGTGTGGTAGGACGTAGGCCATTACTTGGATGCTGCAACGCTGCACACCTCATTGCTCAATGAAATTGAGCAGGCTAGTCAAGGTGAAGGGGTTACCTAAACAATATATACAAAAGTATGTGGGCACCCCTCCAAATATTTCAGCCACAACCATTGCTGACAGGTGCATAAAATTGAGCACACAGCAATGCAATCTCTATAGACAGCCATTGGCAGTAGAATGGCCCGTACTGAAGAGCTCAGTGACTTTCAACATAGCAGGTCAGTTCGCCCTGCTAGATCTGCCCCGGTCAACTGTAAGTTCTGTTATTGTGAAGTGGAAACATCTAGGCGCAACAACTACTCAGCCCCGAAGTGGTGGGCCACATAAGCTCACAGAACGGGACTGCTGAATTATGAAGAGCGCAGTGCACAAAAATCATCTGTCCTCGGTTGCAACACTCACTACCAAGTTCCAAACTGCCTCTGGAATCAACATCAGCACAATAACTGTTCAGAGCTTCATGAAATGGGTTTCCGTGGCCGAGCAGCCGCACACAAGCCTAAGTTCGCCGACATTGGACTCTGGAGAAGTAGAAACACGTTCAATGGAGTGATGAATCCCGCTTCACCATCTGGAAGTCCGACGGACTAATCTGGGTTTGGCGGATGCCAGGAGAACGCTACCTAATCGAAAGCGTAGTGCCAGCTGTAAAGTTTGGTCGAGGCTGTTTTTCATGGTTGGGGCTAGACCCCTTAGTTCCATTGACGGGAAATCTTAACGCTACAGCATACACTGACATTCTAGATGATTCTGTGCTTTCAACTTTGTGGCAACAGTTTGGGGAAGGCCCTTTCCTCTTTCAGCATGACAATGCCCCCATGCACAAAGTGACATCGATACAGAAAGAGATTGTCAAGATCGGTGTGGAAGAACTTGACTGGCCTGCACAGAGCCCTGACCTCAATCCCATCGAACACCTTTGGCATTAATTGGAACGTCAACTGCGAGCCAGGCCTAATCGGCCAACATCAGTGCCCGACCTCACTAATGCTCTTGTGGCTGAATGGAAGAAAGTCCCCTCAGCAATGTTCCATCATGTAGTGGAAAACCTTCCCAGAAGAGTGGAGGCTGTTATAGAAGCAAAGGGGGGGACTAACTTTATATTAATGCCTATGAGTTTGGAATGAGATGTTCGACGAGCAGGTGTCCACATACTTTTGGTCATGTAGTGTATGTCATTGTGTTGGATAATGTTATGTTCCACTATACAGTGTTGATTCAGGCATGGTTACGGACCCATCACCGATTCGTGACCCTATACCTGCCCCCAGACTCTTTACTCAACTCTATTATGTATTTTTTTTCAGGATGGAGGTGGAAGGTGTACCATCGTCATCCCAATGATCGTGCCACCCTCCTGGCCATGGATGAGGCATGTGACAACATCAATGCAGACCAATGTCAAGCTTGGATTCGCCATTCCTAAAGGTTTTTCCAGCGGTGCATGAACAATGAGGACATCCACTGATGTGGTGAGAATTTATGGCCAAATGCTCGAGGCTTGATGCAAATGAATGCGTGCTAAACGTTATGTTTTATTTTCATTCATTTCATTTAGTTTCTTACATTTGATGTAACAGTACACCTAAGATGCAATATTTTAGCATAAATGATTGTAGAGGATGCCTTCATTGATCACACCATTGATTACACATTGGATAGATATTATGGAATTATAGATTTTCTTTACATTTTGTTGGGTAATGTAAGCGTATTGCCTAATATGAAAACTGTGTAATCTACTGTAATTTACAGTACTGTAGCATATCACTTTCAGCTCTTCTAGGGGTGATTTGAAACACGCATCTTGCATTGTTTGCTATTGGATTAACTATTGGTTAAAACAACTAAATTGAAAATATATCATTACGTAGTGATTTTTTTTTTATTAAACCAATGTTCTCATTAGATTTCACAATAAAATTATATTTTAAATTAATGGTTGTGTGGTGAGATTTGACTACAATTCAAATGAATGCACAATGACAGGTTTTGAATAAAAGTCTAGCTGCATCACAAGTGTCACCAGTTTGAAGTTTTGAACTAAGAGTTGTTCAAATGTACCACATACTTGTGAAAATAGTACCAACGAGATAAAAAAAAATTGTACTATCCTTGGGGGGGACCAGAAGTCCTCACAAGGACAGTAAAACATGGAAAATTTGGATAAGTGGGGACATTTCGCTAGTCCCCACAAGGAAAACTGCTAGGATTTTGGATGGGAATTTATTGTTTGGTCCCCACAAGGATAGTAAAGTGTGTGTGTGTGTGTGTGTTTGTGTGTTTGTGTGTTGTGTGTGTGTGTGTGTGTGTGTGTGTGTGTGTGTGTGTGTGTGTGTGTGTGTGTGTGTGTGTGTGTGTGTGTGTGTGTGTGTGTGTGTGTGTGTGTGTGTGTGCCCATGAGAGAGGGAAAGGTACTCAATGATATATTTTCATTTGTTTAACACTTTTTGGGGGTTATTACATGATTCCATGTGTGTTATTTCATAGTTTTAATGTATTAAATAGTATTCTACAATGTAGAAAATAGTACAAATAAAGAAAAACCCTTGAATGAGTAGGTGTGTCCAAACTTTTGACTGGTACTGTACCTTACGCAGAGTCACGGATGACGGGACTGCTCTATGATCACACCCCAATGGGCTGCTAATGGCAGCTATTGAGAGCCCTGGAATTGTGTCTCGGGGGTTAAATGCTTGCATATTGTTGCAACCCTACTGGAATAATTGCCAGCTGCTGATTGACTCACTAGAATAATAGCCCAAGGCAGCCCAATCACTCAGGCTCATATTATTTATGAAAGTGGCACTTGAATGTCAATAGCAATAAATGGTACAGTCATGAAAGGGAATTGACAGATACAGGATGAATGCAATAGTCATGGGCCTCTTCTCCGACACAGAATTAAACTAACAGAACATTATTATATCAATAGAACATTACTTTTTCTGTATAACGCACTTAATTCTGCCGTTGTCGTGGTAACCTGGAGTGAAAAGTCAAAAGTGCTGAGTCAAATGTACCATGGCAATGACTTTACTATGCCGCTGCTACAGTGGACAACTGATTATGAGGTCATTTTGGTGGGGCTCTTTTTAAAGTTTCCGGCCACAGGACCAAATACTGAAAATGTTTCATTTACATTACGTTAATCCTCTACCACATAACCATAGGCTATAATGGCAGTTATGAAGTAAACAAACACAGGATTCCCATGAGACCATTGGCAATTCCCCAGGATCGCAAAGAACAATCCCTGCACCTCCCTAGAAACAATAATGCATGAATAGCATCAGTAATGATATCAAATGAGTAATACACTATCCCAGCAGCGGCTACATTTAATCTGTAGTCATGGTTATGCATGATTTACTGTAAAGGCATTGAGTCTGTTATTTTACATGATACGGGGATGCTGGGAAGCAAGATGAGTCAGAGAATCTCCATACACGCAAAGCTAAGGAATGTGAATGCATGCATTCATTGAGCATCAAGCGGTGAACATTCCCTTAATTAGATGAAGTCTTATTTTGAATTCCCAATGAAGGCATGCTGCTGAGGTAATTGTATTCAACAGAAATGTCTGTTCAAAAAATAGTTGTTGAATATACCCAGACATCAGATGTATATAGAATCAAAACTAGATTATGACCAATAAAAATGTTGGTCATTACAAAATTGTATTTATTTTCAAATTAAGATTGAATCAACGTTGACTGGCTGTGTACTTCAGACTTCATATTGTCCTACAGTCAAGCTCTTCTTCAAATGTTACCCTTGTTGTTAACCAAACACTATATAGAACAAATAATAATGAGAAGAGACCATCATACATACAGTATTTCAGTACAATTTTTTCAAATTAAATGTTCCTGGCTAAATAAATTCTTACAATAATGCTGGGACAGCTGGTTTACTGATAGGTAAGTACAAGGTAGTCAGAAATAGCTAAACTTGCTATGATTCACAAACATAAATGGGTGCTTAATAGCCTACTGTTGCTGTGGAAACATGTTTTCTGAACCTGTGTGAGTAGCCTACTGTAACTACTTCCTGTCTGGCTGCCCCTCGAGTCACACAAGTAGCCTGGAACAGTTGGGAGTGAAAAAATAGGAAAGAAAGCAGGGAGCAAAAGAGTGATTAGATTGTATAGACTGTATATTGGTACAGCACTGTGACCTGAGAGACAGAAAAACCTCAAATCAATTATTGACGGTGAGGTACACAGGAACAAAGCATGCCAAATGAACTGCTGTTAATGAATGACCCAAAAAATGATATCCTTAATCTAGCCTAATATTCTTCCGAATTGAATGCTGGTTGAGAGAATTTCAATCAGGTGGGGAATTTTGGTAATTGGTCAAGCTCTGGATAATTTTCACCATATAAACATGGTGGCAACCATGCGTGTTGAGTTACAGAGCTTCAGAATTGAACAGCATGAATTATTCAAACTCTGAGTAGAAAATGTGTACATATCACTTCCATTCAACTATTGTATTCACTGTAAAATATTAACTATGCTATCTTTGAATGTTTAACATATTATGTTTCTGGGAAATCCCCATGGCTTCAGCAAAATGCTGCTCCCATTTTGAATGAATGTCATAAAATGTCGATTCATATTTTAGCGCTGTCTCATTTTAAATGCTAGACAATTGTAAACTAAGCAAAATGGGAGAGTTTGATATATTGCACAACATACTGAATCTGTATAGTGTATGTGATGAAATATTCACTTGTCTTCATGCTTTTATCACAATAAAACATCCTATCATTGATGCTTTTACATAGGTACAGTGTCCTGGGATAATGGATTATTACAAGATCATGGTTTTTAATTCAGAACTGACTTTCTTAATTATACTCAGTTGAAAGAATACCAGTCTGACAAATATTTTCATACTTTTTAATAAAGAGAGTTGTTTCAGGTGAATATGTCTCATCTTTCCATGAGCCGTTTCCTCAAACTTAACAAATGCATCTCGTCAAAGGTCTATGAGACGGAGAAGAGCAGTCCTGTCAGACAGTGGATTTTAATTAAAGGCTAAACAAATATCACTGCTGCTGCTGTAAATGGGCCAATGATGGCAGTGATGGAGATGCTAAAACAAGTCCCGTCTGTTGCCTAGAATATGCAATTACTTGGGGCAGACAAGCAAGGCAAGTTGGATGTTGCTCGCAAATTAACAGCAATTTGGGAATCCCTATTTTGTGAATAAAATGTTTGTTTTAAAGTTCAATGTCCAGCTATCTTTTTTAAGATATTGCATAACTGGAAGTTAGCCACAATAACGCCCTGCACCGTGTGCAAAATTCAATAAGGTACTTCACATAGTTCTAGATCGCAATATAATTTCAGCAGATCCAATACAAAACTGTGGTGAGCATTCAGGCTACTGCACACAGAAAGTACTGTCCACAGGGGCACAATTAGGACCTATAAACCTCAGTCAGAGGCTAGAACCTTTGCTTCAGCCTCAAGCTGGGACACTCGTGGGATGCAGACAGATGTAACCAGTCTGGATAGTCAAACAGTCCCTTAAAACGACCGTTGCCTTCTTATTATTGATCCCGTTCTATCTGTATCCTCGGTTGAATTACATCTGGTAATGTGGAGAGCATTTCATCTGGAGGCAGCTGCCTGGAGGTTTTGGTTGAGTCTGCTCAGAGCTAATGTCCCTCCACAGCCCTCATGTTGACACGATGAGGGGCCCAGTGACCAGGCAGTGTGCTGACAGTCATGGCCGCTGACAGCAGGGACCTTTAGAGTAAGCTGCTTTCAAGACTAACATCACTGCTGAGTGTCTAAACGTTTTTAGTTTAATAAGATGTGCGGAAAGTGGTCAAGAAGGTTAAAAAGACAATATATGTAAGAACTTCCCTTTGAACAAAATGTTCTAATGTACATGCGGAAATAAAACGTTGATAATAATAATAGTAACGTCCAGCAGAAGCAGAGTTTGAGAGGCCATTATTCCACAATTCATATCAGCCTTTTCTGACCAGTCCCCTAGACATGCAAGCTTGGTTGCTGTCGTTGAAAATACACATTTTTGTTTTGAGAAAAAATCCTATCTGTTTCACGCCTGTCTAGGAGAATCATATGAATACGTAAACAATACATTCTGTTTGTAGTTTCTCTGAGTTTTTCAACCTTATTATCGCAAACTGCCAAAATAAAGGGAAAGTACCCATTCTTTAGATCCCTTTCCTGGTATTTCTCAAGAATCAGCAGTCAAACGTCAGCACCAAGGGATAGATTATTGTTCAAATTGCATATCAGAGTATGTGTACGCTCAGTATTCTAGAGGCTTCTTCCTAACACCCGGGCACACATGATTATAAACTCTGGATAAGCTGGTGGACAGGGACTGACAACATACACACACATTCCACTGCTGATTGCATTTTTTCCCCACAGTTTGTTGTATATTTTAAACATAAAGCTGGTGGAGAGGAGACTGAATGTAGCATCAACCCTGAGAGGCCAGTAGAGCAGCCTGAGATGCACAGCTGTAGCCTCCACAGACAGTGCTATAGATATACAAGTATTATCTAGTGTCAAACAGAATCATAATGATTTGAGAGATGTCACATTTTTGTGAGAGGTAAAGTCCTCTGGTAACTGCACACAGTGCACAGGTTGGCCAATAATATCACACACACACACACACACACACACACACACACACACACACACACACACACACACACACACACACACACACACACACACACACACACACACACACACACACACACACACACACACAGCTACAGAACATTTATATTACAAAACAATTTTTCCCAAGGGCAAAGTAACATTTTATTTTGCCTAATACATGGAAGAGTAGTAGCTAATACTACTTCTTAGTAGCTAATACACGGATTACTCACTTGAACAGGGGGGTGGAGTGCAATCCCCTGGCCTTCACCCCTTGCATGCCCCCTGTGTCTCCCCAAAAGAATGGGGTCAGGGGACTTATTTCTTGACACTTCTTTTCACTGTCACAAACTACTTACTGTCACACTGCACAGATGGCTGTCTAACAGTTGCACTTAACTGTTTAACAGTTGCACCATCACACGTGGAGTGAACCAGTGGAATTCTGAGGGGGAGGCAGGGGAAAGGCAGTGGAGGGGGTGAGGGTTGGGGTAAAAGGCGAAGTGATGAATGGGTTTGGGACCCAGGGAAGACATACAGCACTGTTGCCTCTTCTTGGTAGTTTACGGCCAGCATCCTCTTCCTCATATTTCTCCAGCCGTCTGGTCCTGGACCTGGTCGGTTAATGTGAATCACCTTTCCTTTACCCATCAGAGAAGCGATTTTTCCTTATCAATCAGGAAGATTTGCATTGTCCTCTATTCATACAAAATGTAACTTGACCAACCACCATTATCCTCTTCTTCCTGATTGTCATAATGCTGATCACATCTCTGTCTATACTGTGTTAAGATACATGGCTCTGAATGTATTGCAATCAAAAACATATGTTCATGAAATGGGAAGCCATGTTTCTGGATTAAAGTTTGCCACAAATGGGTTATATTTTAAGTTTTCAGTAACTTGAAAAAATGCGTATTGACCACACTGATCACTTTTTATATGTATATTTGTAATCTTCTAATCTCTCCTCTATCTACTCTATTTTGGAAATAATGTATTTGGGAGCGTTACTCATTTTTCTGACACACTGTATTCTATTTATCATGGTTTGTCACCAGGAGTGGCTGATGAGAACAGTGATGATGATGAGGAGGAGGAGGAGGAGGGCCACCTGTACTCTCCCAACCCCAAACAGTCCTCCTCAGAGAGTGACTATGATGGCATTGCTAACTACCTAGACTCAAACCCAGAGCAAGGCAACTGAATGAGCTGGATAGAGATTAGTTTTATATCTCCAGTTTTCTGTTAATGTAAAAGAGCAGCTAGCTAATTACAATGATTTATTTTTCTATTATTTTTATACGTATATATCATTTTTAGATTTCTTGAAAACGACAACAATACAATACACAGATAGTGGGTACGCTTGCCCCCACCCGCCCGAGACGCTGGCAAGGCAAGGCCCAGGCAAATTTTCCAAGGGTGGGAAAAACCAAGCCCCGCATGGAAGCAAGCGTACCCATAACTACCAGGACCACACCGCTCACAGCATGAAACCAAACCACAAAACATACAATAATCCCACCCTCACCTCTGATTGGAGGACCTCTGACATTTATGATGTACAGTTGTGTATATAATTATTCCAACACTCATCAATTCCACCCTTCAGAGAGACACACTGGCACGGCTTAAAGATCAAAAGATATCTTTACAAAAAAGCAATCACAAACTTGAATCTACATTTAGTTGAGTTCATTCTACAAGTCATACACACTATATGGAATTAATAGCAACATCCTGCATTAATAAATCATTAGAATCCTCTCATAGTACCCAGAGGTTATTGATTGTGTCGTTTTTGAAGTTGTTGGCACCAATTAATATTATTTTGAGCAAATCTTTCAGAATCAATATGAGTGTTTGTATTCTCTGTCATTTTGAATGGGTTTTTGTTCTTTAGTGACAGCATTGAAATAGCTTTTAATTAACCGCATCATAATTTTACATCAGACTTGTAAATCACATTATTATTTTCGTTATATGATTGTTCATATTGTCATTGATCATGAAAATGATTCTGTCATTGATATTTCTCACACTATCAATTCCAATTAACTGGTAGCGTCAACAGTTAAGACATTAAACATTGTTCAGGGGAAAATGGTTTCCAGCTCATTTAGACATCAGTAAAGTGTCACTGTGCTCTTGAGCAATGCACTTAACCCCAATTGCTCCAGGGGCGCTGGACAATGGTGACCCTGGCAGTGACCCCACTCCCTGTGGGTGTCTCAGAAGGAGTTGGGATATGCAATAAACACATTTCCATTGGGTAACAGGACAAATATAAGCACCCACCCAAAATAATTTTTTACACCTGATTCAACTACTGCTGATTTGATTAGCAATCAGATGTGTGAGATTAAGGCTTGAACTAAATCCTAAAGAGGAGTACTCTCCAGGATGAGGGCACCAGGGGGAATGTTGGTCACCAGGAAGAGGGCACCAGGAGGAGGGTTCGTCTCCAGGAAGAGGGCACCAGGAGGAGGATTGGTCTCCAGGAAGAGGGCACCAGGAGGAGGGTTTGTCTCCAGGAAGAGGGCACCAGGAGTAGGGTTTGTCTCCAGGATGAGGGCACCAAAAGGAATGTTGTTCACCAGGAAGAGGGCACCAGGAGGAGGGTTTGTCTCCAGGAAGAGGGCACCAGGAGGAGGGTTGGTCTCCAGGAAGAGGGCACCGGGAGGAGGGTTGGTCACCAGGGAGAGGGCACCAGGAGGAGGGTTGGTCAACAGGAAGAGGGCACCAGGAGGAGGGTTAGTCTCCAAGAAGAGGGCACCAGGAGGAGGGTTGGTCTCCAGGAAGAGGGCACCAGGAGGAGGGTTGGTCACCAGGAAGAGGGCACCAGGAAGAGGGTTGGTCTCCAAGAGGAGGGTCGGTCACCCTGGGTTGTGTTCAGTGAATGAAATGTTGTCCAATAAATACAGACACAGATTTCAGTTGGAGAACCCTGCTATAGTTTGTACATGGTAGGCAAAACAGGCCCTGTCAGAATAACACATGGCACAGGGCGGTAATGTTGGGTGTGCCCCGGTCTTATTCATAGGCGGCCCCAGTGCTCTGTGGGATAACACAACATCAGTCAGGTACTGCAGGGGACAGCCCTGTCCTAGGCTCCACTCTCCTCCTGGCGGGAAGTCGTTTCTCAAGGCCATGATGGAAGACGTCCGGAGGCTGGGCAGGAGGAGTAAATCACTGTGCCTCCCCTTCCGTACCCCTGCAGGTGCTGGCATCGGCCGCAGGATTTATGACCATCTTTGTTTCATTTTTGTAGGGAGGCGACTCGCACTCTGTCACCCTCCTCTTGTTATTGTGGTTATTATTAATGGAGGGAGGTTCCCAGGTACTGTACTCCTGTGTGCCATCGGCCTGATATCTCTCTGCCGCCTCGGATTTGACCATTGTCTAGTGTGGTTTTATGTCTACATAAACACCCTGTCATATATAATAAAGGATGCAGTGACTTAACCATTTTTCACACGGTCTTGAAAAGTGCAAAGGGAATGCCATATCTGCTGCAAAAGGAAATCAAACTGCTGACCTGAACTGGGCAATAAAATATCCAGCCACATCCCCTCAACCATACTGAATAATTGAACATTGTCCACAGAGGATGGTGTGAAAATGAGGTTCACTGCCATGTTCAATAACAAAAGCAATGTCATTGTACTGCTCCTTGGTAGGTCTTTGTAAATGATTTCAGACAATAATGTTTCATAATATTGTGTTCATGCTACACATTGTTTGGTGTGATAATCTAAGTGCACCAGTAGCCAATTCTTTCTCAAGACTGACACCATTGTCTGAATGTAATACTTAAAGATCATGAACAGTCAAAATCATGTTTTTCATGAAATTGGATATTATTTGGATGAAACCAGATGAACGTATGATGACCAAAGTATGACAAATGACTGTTGCTTCTACATAAAGTTTGACCATAAAGTTACTGGTCCCCTCCACCATGTTAAACACTTGGATTCATTGTTAAGAGGACAAGGTCACATCACCTTAACTCTCATTTTAATACACCAATGGTAACATGATATTCTCTTACCTAATTTAAGTACCGCCTTGTAAACAACATCTGAGAAAGTGAGTTTGCGGAGGGGTGTTGTTTAAATAGTGTCAATAAATATAATTAAAAGTTTAAACTATTAATCTATGGCAAAGATACTTATATATTTCCCCCTTCATCTGTGTCTAGTTAGCTAGTTAGTGGCAGGCGAGGTCTCCAGCCAGCGTGGAATAAAAGGGGGGGAAGGGTCGTTCAATCTCTGATGCAGTTGTCATGTCAACACATACGTTAGTGCTGCTGTGAACCCCATCACAAGAGACATGACAATCATTGATGCAATTTCAATGTTTTTTTTAGTTACTTTGTGTATCACCAAATTTGTTTGAGATTATTTTATTGCAACACTAATCACTGCATCCAAGTTTCTTGACATATGCTTTTCAAAGAGCTGTAAGTCTGTCTTTTCAAACTTCCTGGTAGTTAGCCATAAGAGGAAAAGTAATTTTTCTCAAATATTTTGCATTTCTATCTCCCCAAAAATATTGTGAGGGTATGTATTTTTGCCACTCAAATGGCTATTTTACATGGGACCCAGAATGACTGTTCGGGACCTTTAACGCACTCAAGTCCTCCTTTTTCAATTGGGTGAAATTGAAACCTTTCACTTGCCATTTGATTTGAGAGGTACTTGTATGTTTTGTATCTATCATGCCCCTCACTGACCATCATGGTCAATGACAGACATAAACAAAGGCAGAAACACAATACACTTCCTTGTGATGTCTCTCTTGACACTATTTACTGCAAATTGCCATGGCCCCATGACAACTGGAAAACTCATTAGAGCTGAGTAATGAGCATCCTACTAATACAGAGTGGGAGGGAGATAAAGCACTGAATAAAGAATTACGCTTTCTATCACACACTTTGTGATTGTTAGGCATTTTTCAATTTAATTAAACAGTCACAAATCTGGTTGTAAAGCTCAGAAGCTTTACATCCATAATATAATAATAATTGTTCCTCAAATGCAGTGTATGATATATCATTGTGTAGCTCTGTGTCTCTGTTTAAATCCAATGTAAAAGGCACCATTTCAAATATGACAAAAGACCGAATCAAGGCAGTCTGTCACATATGGATGATATCTGGGGGAAATGGATGCTGAGGGCTGGCATACTGTTGGTAAGCATAAATGTTAGATTTGTTTAATAAGATAGAAGTGCATTAGATTGTTGCACCTGTTTTTGGAGGATTTAGAAGATGCAATGACAGGCAGTATTCAGAAAGTCTGTCTTGGTCAGGGGTGATGAATTAATTTGCAATCAGATGTTTTCCCCTCTTTTATTGGTGCTGCAGGGCAGATAGAGTTCAAAGAGTGACATTTTTTTGAATCTTCACATGGAGTGGTGGAGAAATGCCTACACACTATCCAAGTGGAGGTATCAACTGCAAAGTTACTACTTATCTTACAGTATGTCACTTCCAATGGCCACAGACTCCTCAGGCTGACAGGTTACACTTCAGCAGCTGAGCTCTCTCAGTGCCTGTTAGTCCCACACAGACTAGCCTACTCTTGTTCAGGGCCTTAGCATCAAAAATGGATGAAAACCGATACACGTTGGATACAAGCTTGGAATGTGGTAGAAATGCTCTTTGGGACATAGTAATTGATATCAGAAGGGGTGCCCAAACATTGGGGCATGGCACTCCGATTATTATTATTTTTATTATTAAACCACCAATACTGAATCAGATTTTGGAAAGGTGATATTACTGTTGACTTTTTGTTGCCATATATAATAAGAAATCTAGTGTATTTGTGAGTCCGGGACCCGTCTTCAACAATATGCCATTATATTTCATAAGCAACCTGCCTAAAGGGGTAGAAATGGCCTGGAAACACCAGAAGTCTACCTGTAAACACCTCAAATTGTGTTGAACTACTACATGAATCACCTCAACAAATGTCTTTAATGGGTTAAAAAAAAAGCCATGTTATCAGGTTAAAAATTCCCAACACATCCTAGGAGTTACATTATGTAGCTAATTTATTGAGAACATGGGTAATTTACTCTGAATATGGCCTTAAACAGGAGATGGTCATTCGAACATAGGCTTTTACATTAGACTACAATTTATGCAATATCACCTTGATCTGTATACATCTGGCCCTTCTTTGGACACTGTATTAACAACCCTCCAGATGAGCTTCAATGCCATACAACACTCCTTCCGTGGCCTCCAACTGCTCTTAAATACAAGTAAAACTAAATGCATGCTTTTCAACCGATCGCTGCCTGCACCTGCCCGCCTGTCCAGCATCACTACTCTGGACGGTTCTGACTTAGAATATGTGGACAACTACAAATACAAGGTGTCTGGTTAGACTGTAAACTCTCCTTCCAGACTCACTTCAAACATCTCCAATCCAAAGTTAAATCTAGAATTGGCTTCCTATTTCGCAACAAAGCATCCTTCACTCATGCTGCCAACATACCCTCGTAAAACTGACTATCCTACCGATCCTTGACTTCGGGGATGTCATTTACAAAATAACCTCCAATACCCTACTCAATAAATTGGATGCAGTCTATCACAGTGCCATCCGTTTTGTCACCAAGGCCCCATATACTACCCACCACTGCGACCTGTATGCTCTTGTTGGCTGGCCCTCGCTTCATACTCGTCGCCAAACCCACTGGCTCCAGGTCATCTACAAGTCCCCCCTTATCTCAGCTCGCTGGTCACTATAGCAGCACCCACCTGTAGCACGCGCTCCAGCAGGTATATCTCTCTGGTCAACCCCAAAACCAATTCTTCTTTTGGCCGCCTTCCAGTTCTATGCTGCCAATGATTGGAACAAACTACAAAAATCTCTGAAACTGGAAACACATCTCCCTCACTAGCTTTAAGCACCAGCTGTCAGAGCAGCTCACAGATTACTGCACCTGTACATAGTCCATCTATAATTTAGCCCAAACTACCTCATCCCCTACTGTATTTAGCTCCTTTGCACCCCATTATTTCGATTTCTACTTTGCACATTCTTCCACTGCAAATCTACCAATAAAGTGTTTTACTTGCTATACAACACTCCTTCCGTGGCCTCCAACTGCTCTTAAACGCTAGTAAAACCAAATGCATGCTTTTCAACCATTCGCTGCCTGCACCCGCACGCCCGACTAGCATCACCACCCTGGATGGTTCCGACCTAGAATATGTGGACATCTATAAGTACCTAGGTGTCTGGCTAGACTGTAAACTCTCCTTCCAGACTCATATCAAACATCTCCAATCCAAAATCAAATCTAGAATCGGCTTTCTATTTCGCAACAAAGCCTCCTTCACTCACGCCGCCAAACTTACCTTAGTAAAACTGACTATCCTACCGATCCTCGACTTCGGCGATGTCATCTACAAAATGGCTTCCAAAACTCTACTCAGCAAACTGGATGCAGTTTATCACAGTGCTATCCGCTTTGTTACTAAAGCACCTTATACCACCCACCACTGCGACCTGTATGCTCTAGTCGGCTGGCCCTCGCTACATATTCGTTGCCCCCTAAAGTGGCAGAAATGGCCTAGAAACACCAGAAATCTACCTGTAAACCACTTTAATTTTTAATCAGGGATCACCTTAAAAATATGTTATCAAGCTCAAACATTGCCAACACACCATAGGAGATACATTATATAGCTCATTTATTGAGACCATGGGTAACAACAGTCAACATATAATATTAATTCTAAACTCAGCAAAAAAAGAAATGTCCTCTCACATCCAACTGCATTTATTTTCAGCAAACTTAACATGTGTAAATATTTGTATGAACATAACAAGATTCAACAACTGAGACATAAACTGAACAAGTTCCACAGACATGTGACTAACAGAAATGGAATAATGTGTCCCTGAACAAAGGGGGGGGGGTCAAAATCAAAAGTATCAGTCAGTATCTGGTGTGGCCACCAGCTGCATTAAGTACTGCAGTGCATCTCCTCCTCATGGACTGCACCAGATTTGCCAGTTCTTTCTGTGAGATGTTACCCCACTCTTCCACCAAGGTACCTGCAAGTTCCCAGACATTTCTGGGGGGAATGGCCCCAGCCCTCACCCTCTGATCCAACAGGTCCTAGACGTGCTCAATGGGATTGAGATCCGGGCTCTTCGCTGGCCATGGCAGAACACTGACATTCCTGTCTTGCAGGAAATCACGCACAGAAAGAGCAGTATGGCTGGTGGTATTGTCATGCTGGAGGGTCATGTCAGGATGAGCCTGCAGGAAGGGTACCACATGAGGGAGGAGGATGTCCTCCCTGTAACGCGACTCGTCAGTGAAGAGCAGTTTTTTCCAGTCCTGTCTGGTCCAGCGATGGTGGGTTTGTGCACATAGGCGATGTTGTTGCCGGTGATGTCTGGTGAGGACCTGCCTTACAGCAGGCCTACAAGTCCTCAGTCCAGCCTCTCTCAGCCTATTGCAGACAGTCTGAGCATTGATGGAGGGATTGTGCATTCCTGATTTATCTTGGGCAGTTGTTGTTGCCATCCTGTACCTGTTGTTGCCATCCTCTACCACTGTGAGGATGATCAGCTGTCCGCCCTGTCTCCCTGTAGCACTGTCTTAGGCGTCTCACAGTATGGACAATGCAATTTATTGCCCTGGCCACATCTGAAGTCCTCATGCCTCCTTGCAGCATGCCTAATGTTCATTCATGCAGATGAGCAGGGACCCTGGGCATCTTTCTTTTGGTGTTTTCTAGAGTTAGTAGAAAGGCCTCTTTAGTGTCCCATGTTTTCATAACTGTGACCTTAATTGCCTACCGTCTGTAAGATGTTAGTGTCTTAACGACCGTTCCACAGGTGCATGTTCAGTCATTTTTGGGGGTCATTGAACAAGCATGGGAATGTTTGTTTAAATCATGTTTAAACCCTTTCCAATGCAGATCTGTGAAGTTATTTGTATTTTTATGAATTATCTTTTAAAGACAGGGTCCTGAAAAAGGGACGTTTCTTTTTTTGCTGAGTTTAGTTAGCTACCCAGCTAACTAAAGGATGTCCTGGTGGAAAATGGTAAAGGACCAACAGGGATCGGTGTGAACATACCATACCTATTAGCTGGGTAGCTAGCTGGGCAATTCAAACTTTTTGTAAATACCAATACTAGCCTACATTACAGTTAGCACCTAACCAAAACTTAATCCAATGGAAAATGTTGCTAGTTTCAAACTGTGGTTGTAATATGAGGGAAATAAGCTTTTAATACACAAAGTAGATCAATCAGTTAGGCAAGCTGGCAATCTAATAGATAATTTGCATAGATTACAGAACATCTCAATGCTGACCAAATACCTGTGATGGCTTTTGACCAACCACTGTTTGCTCTTGCAAAGTTTGTTTAGTAGAGCTTTTCTAAGGCTTATGGAAAGCAAATGTCTGTGGTTCAGTTTGGTGGACTGCACATAGAGATGGCCCTCTGGCACACAATAGGATAACTTTTGGATGGCGCAGGTTGGACAGCTGCCTTGTGTGATGCTGGCGTGGCAACTTCAGGGACACCAGGCTCATTCTTAAAGGCAGCATACTTGACTAAAACCAGGCACATCGATCAAGTTCATTTTCACTTTCATTGTCAAAACTCCTGAAAGATGATTGGCTGTTGGAGTCCACATGCACTTATGTTATTCCATGGAAAGCAGACATTATTCATAGGTGTCCAACCTTCCAGTTCTGGAACATTGTTCTTGAATAGTGCGTACGTCCCAGTACACCACTGGGGCTGAGATTCCTCCCATCCAGGACTTCTATACCAGGCAATGTCAGAGGAAGGCCCTAACAATTGGCAAAGACTTCAGACACCCAAGTCATATAATGTTCTCTGCTAACGCACGGCAAGCGGTATCGGAGCACCAAGTCTGGGGCCAAAAGGCTCCTTAACAGCTTCTATCCCCAAGCCATAAGACTGCTGAACAGTTAATCAAATGGCAACCAGGACTATTTACATTGACCCCATATTTTATTCAATTTTTTTTTGCACTGACACGTTTTATCACATTTCAGGTAAGACCCAAACGCACTGTGTAGCAATGTTTATTACATCAACGTAAAGGCAGGTAGGGGTCGACAATCCAGAGTAGTGGGGCAAACGGCAGGCAGGCTCAAGGTCAGGTCAGGTAGAGGTCAGTAATCCAGAGTAGTGGGGCAAAGGTACAGGACGGCAGGCAGGATCAAGGTCAGGTCAGGTAGAGGTCAGTAATCCAGAGTAGTGGGGTAAAGGTACAGGACGGCAGGCAGGCTCAGGGTCAGGTCAGGCAGAGGTCAGTAATCCAGAGTAGTGGGGCAAAGGTACAGGACGGCAGGCAGGCTCAGGGTCAGAGCGGGCACAAAAGGTTAAAACAGGAACAGAAACTGGAACCCCCTGCCCTGAGGTCGAACCTTCAGGAGACGCCTCACCACGTAAGCCGGTTGGCAATCGATGAGACGGGGAAGAGGGGTGGACCTGGAAACAGGAGACAAAGGGCTGTGAGACATGGGTTTAACTCTGGACACATGAAAGGTAGGATGTATACCCAATACCACAGGAACCTGCGGAGACTCAATGACTGGAACGAATTGCAAACATCACTGAAGTTGTAGACTTATAGATGAAGTTTGAAGTTTACATACACTTAGGTTGGAGTCATTAAAACTCGTTTTTCAAACACTCCACAAATGTCATGTTAAAAACTATAGTTTTGTGCATGGCACAAGTCATTTTTCCAACAATTGTTTACAAACTTAAACTTGTTTTCAAACAGACTATTTCACTTATAATTCACTGTATCACAATTCCAGTGGGTCAGAAATTTACATACAGTAAGTTGACTGGGCCCTTAAACAGCTTGGAAAATTCCAGAAAATGATGTCATGGCTTTAGAAGCTTCTGATAGGCTAATTGACATCATTTGAGTCAATTGGAGGTGTACCTGTGGATGTATTTCAAGGCCTACCTTCAAACTCAGTGCCTCTTTGCTTGACATCATGGGAAAATCAGAAGAAATCAACCAAGACCTCTGAAAAAACATTGTAGACCTCCACAAGTCTGGTTCATCCTTGGGAGCAATTTCCAAATGCCTGACGGTACGATGTTCATCTGTACAAACAATAGTACGCAAGTATAAACGTCATGGGACCACGCAGCCGTCATACCTCTCAGAAAAAAGACCATAATTGGCCATCGTTAAGTTTGGAGAAAAGGGGAGGCTTGCAAGCCGAAGAACACCATCCCAACCGTGAAGCACGTGGGTGGCAGCATCATGTTGTGGGGGTGCTTTGCTGCAGGAGGGACTGGTGCACTTCACAAAATAATGGCCTCACAAGGAAAAAAATTGATGTGGCTATGTTGAAGCAATATCTCAAGACATCAGTCAGGAAGTTAAAGGTTGGACGCAAATGGGTCTTCCAAATGAACAATGACGCCAAGCATACTTCCAAAGTTGTGGAAAAATGGCTTAAGGACAACAAAGTCAAGGTATTGTGTGGCCATCACAAAGCCCTAACCTCAATCCTATAGAAAATGTGTTGGCAGAACTGAAAAGGTTTGTGCATGCAAGGAGGCCTGCAAACATGATTCAGTTACACCAGCTCTGTCAGGAGGAATGGGCCAAAATTCACCCAACTTATTGTGGGAAGCTTGTGGAAGGCTACCTGAAACGTTTGACCCAAGTTAAACAATTTAAAGGCAATGCTACCAAATACTAATTGAGTGTATGTAAACTTCTGACCCACTGGGAATGTGATTAAATAAATAAAAGCTGAAATAAATAACTCTCTTGTCACGCCCTGGTCTTGGTATTTTGTGTTTTATTTATTTATTTGGCCAGGCCAGGGTGTGACATGGGTTTATTTTGTGGTGTGTTTTTGTATTGGGGTTTTTCGTAGGTTTTGGGATTGTGGATTAGTGGGGTTTTCTAGTAAAGTCTATGGTTGCCTGAGGCGGTTCTCAATCAGAGGCAGGTGATTCTCGTTGTCTCTGATTGGGAACCATATTTAAGGCAGCCATATTCTTTGAGTGTTTGGTGGGTGATTGTTCCTGTCTCTGTGTTTGTTGTCACCAGATAGGCTGTATAGGTTTTCACGGTCCGTTTGTTTTTGTATTGTTGGTTTTTCATCATTATTAAACATGTATGTAAATTACCACGCTGCATTTTGGTCCGACTCTCCTTCGACGGAAGAAAACCGTAACATCTCTCTACCATTATTCTGACATTTCACATTCTTAAAATAAAGTGGTGATCCTAACTAACCTAAGACAGGGAATTTTTACTAGGATAAAATGTCAGGAATTGTGAAAAACTGAGTTGAAATGTATTTGGCTAAGGTGTATATAAACTTCCGACTTTCAACTGTATATATCCCTCATTAACTTCAAGCAGCGGCTTCCAGAGCAGCTTACCGATCGCTGAAGCAGTACACAGCCTGTCTGAAAATAGGCCTTCCAACCTACTACCTACCTCATCCCCATATTTGTTTTGGTTTTTTTTTTCTGCTCTTTTGCACACCAGTATTTCTACTTGCACATCCTCATCTGCACATCTATCACTCCACTGTTAATTGCTAAATTTTAATTACTTCGCCACTATGGCCTATTTATTGCCTTACCTCCTTACTAAATTTGCACGTTCTGTATACATATTTTCTATTGTGTTATTGACTGTATGTTTGTTTATCCCATGTTGTTTTTGTCGCACTGCTTTGCTTTATCTTGGTCAGGTCGCAGTTGTAAATGAGAACTTGTTAACAACTGGCCTACCTGGTTAATTAAAGGTGAAATAAAAATAAATAAAATAAAAAGTATACGAAGGGTACAGGGCAACAGAAGACGAACAGCAAAGGGGATAATGATCTTGGAGCAGGGGAGAATGGTCTCGGCTTCCGGAGGTGTAGCCGCTATAGCGGTGTGCCAGCGCATCAGGCTTGACATTCTTGGGTACCGGTCGGTGTTGTGGAAACGAAGTGGCCTAGGCCTTTTCCGAACCCCTCCCGGAGGTCCTGGTACTCCGTGAAAATGGTGGAGAGTTCCGGGGCAATTTACAAGCCCTGAGGAAGACGTCCTGGAGCAGGCAGAGCTGACTTCAGGCAATGAGTGTGCCAGTATGGGCTCCAGCACACAATGGCACAAGTAGATCAGTCAATAGAGGGATTGTGTCACTGGAGCCAAGCGAATCCCAATACCACGGGAACCTGTGGAGACTCAATTTGCAGGAATTGGATCGTCTCACTGTGGTTTCTTGATACTCTAAGGTTGATGGGGGTGGTATTCTGGGTGACCCGGCCTATACAGTGCCTATCCAGCGCTCTAACATACATGGAAATGGAGAGGGGTTGAGTGGGGATGCCCATCTCGGATGCCAGGGTAACGTATATAAGACTTATATCGGCCCCCGAGTCGATGAGTATCTGGAAAGACTTGGACTGGTCACCCCACAGCAGGGTGGCATGGAGAAGGGTGCAAGTAAGGGGAGAAGCAAAATGATCCTTAAGACCCACCAGAGTACTCATTCCTACAAATGAGCTAGGTCTCTTGAAGGGACAGGTAGACATAATGACTGGCAGTTGGTACTGCCAGTCATTTTGTCTACCTGTCCCTTCAAGAGACCTAGCTCATTTGTAGGAATGAGTACTCTGGTGGGTCTTAAGGATATACAGTACAGACAACTCTGGGTGTTAAGTCTGCGTACGTGTTCGGTTGGAGACAGCTTAGCCCTGCCGAACTGCATCGGCTTGGGAAGAGGTAAAACAGCAGTCTTCGGAGGCTCTTGGTTGAACTTGGGTAAGCTCATATCCTCTCGGGGAAGTAGATGCCGGGGACTTCCGGAGCTCATCAGATGCAAGGTGGGATCCTTGAGTGAGTGATTTGGGACCACAATCTGACCTCTTCTCCCTCCTACGTTCCCGTGGCCGTCCATCGATCCGGATGGTTAAGGCGATGAGTGAGTGGAGATCTGACGGTAGTTCCCGGGCTGCAAGCTCATCCTTTACTTCCTCCTATAATCCGTGCAGGAATGTGTCAAACAGCGCTTCTGGGTTCCAGGCACCCTCCGCTGCCAGCGTGCGGAACTCCAGCGCATAGTCTGCCACACTGAGGTACTCCTCCCTAAGCCGGAGTAACTTCTGAGCAGCCCCTCTCACGGACACCGGAGCCTCGAAAACCTTTTCACCTCCTCCACGAATCCCACCAGACTGAAGCATACGGCCGACTGTTGTTCCCAAACAGCCGTAGCCCAGGCGAGGGCCCTCCCAGACGTCAGCGTGATGTGGTGCACTCACTTAGGTCCGAGGGGAAGGAGGAAGGCTGCAGCTCCATGACAAGAGAACACTGAGCGAGAAATGCCCGACAGGTGCCAGAGTCTCCATGAAAGCGCTCCAGAGGAGGTAAGCACTGTTACCAGCCGGGTTACTGAGGGGCTGGAAGGTTACCATCGTGGTAAGCTGCATGGTAGACAACACACAGAATTGCTCCCGCAATGTGTCCGTTCGGCGACGGCCTGGAACCCTTCCGTCAGACCGCGAAGCAACTCCTTGTGTCTACCAATGGTGGTTCCTTGGGAGGAGATGGCATTGCGTAGCTGGTCCAAGTCTGCTGGGTCAGTCATGGGCCAGTTTGTACTATCACATTTCAGGTAAGACCCAAATGAAGACTGTGTCAAAGTAACAATGTTTATTACAGCAACACGGGCAGGCAAGCGACAGGTCAAGGCGGGCAGAGGTCGATAATCCAGAGTAGTGGGGCAAAGGTACAGGACGGCAGGCAGGCTCAGGGCGGGCAGAAAAGGGAAAAACCGGGAAAAACAGGAACAATAAAGAGAGGAACAGAGGGAAAACGCTGGTAGGCTTGACATGACAAACAAACTGTTAACAGACAAACAAAGAACACAGGTATAAATACACAGGGGATAATGGGGAAGATGGGCGAAACCTGGAGGGGGGTGGAGACAATCACAAAGACAGGTGAAACAGATCAGGGTGCGACACTTTTGCACAGGCTCAATATACACTCACTGGATTCTAACCACACACTCACACATACTACACTGGCACTTCAACACACACCCGGACACACACACAAAACACACACACACATGCATATTGACACAACACACAAACATACATACACAAACATTCACATTTCTGTACACTCTTCATATACCCTGCTGCTACTCTCTGTTTATTATCTATGCATAGTTACTTTACCCCTACCAACATGTACATATTACATATATTACCTCGACTACCCCATACCCCTGCACATTGACCCCATACCCCTGTACATTGACTCGGTACCGGTAACCCCTGAATGCAGTCTCGTTATTGCTATTTTATTGTGTTACTATTTTTCCTGTAGTTTATTTAGCTCATTTTTCTAACTAACTTTTAAAAATAACTAATTGATGGTTAAGGGCTCGTAAGTAAGCATTTCACAGTAAGATCTACACCTGCTATATTCGATTTGATTTGATTTGAAAGGGTGCACTAACCATTCTCATTGGACCAGTGGATACAGACATCATTGTACTCCTTTCTGTGCTGTTCTTCCATTTTAACAAGGATTATCCAACCGTAAAGCTGTGGGTTACTTTTGGTATGGGTAAACACTACCAGGAGATCTGTATCAACACCATCTATGAGAAGCTTGGAATGCACAACCGCTTCCACGCATTCACAGGTTGTGGTACAACCTCACAGTTACATGGAAAGAGCAGAAAGATAGCTTGGGTTGCATGGAAGTCATTTCCAGAGGTGACTGATGCCTTCATTTCCATGGCAGCTGAACTATTTCAAACACTTGATCTGGATTAATTCACTTTCACATTGGTTGAGCGATACACCTGTTTTGTCCATAACAAGTTAACCAGCCTAGATTTTGTCAATGATCTAAGAAAATATATCTTCTCCAAGAGGTCATTCTCGATGGAGAACATCTCCCCAACAGAGGCTGCGCTGCTGCAATATTCAAACCGAGCAGTGTACCAAATAAGCATTTGGTCAACAAGTCTGAAAACCATCCAATTGGCACCTTCACCAGAAAGATTTGGATGGGCTATAAAAAAAACAGTTGATTCCTGGACAACTTTGTGGACACTCTTACTAAGGGCTAACAAAGTTTGTAGAGAACTCTTGAGGTGTGGCTGCAAAAGTGAGCCCATCTTGTCACGAATCCCGCCGAAGATGGTTCCTCTTCCTGTTCGTGCGGAGCTCGGCGGTCGTCGTCGCCGGCCTACTAGCTTCCACCGATCCCCTTTTCTGTTTCAGTTAGTTTTGTCTGATTAGTTTCACCTGTTTCTTGTTTGGGTTTTGTTTTGGGGCTATTTAAACCCGGTAGGCCCAGGTGCTTTTATGCTGGCTTGTTTTTCTGTTCATGTGTGTGGGTTATTGTGGGTTCCTTTTTCCGGACCATTTCGTCCTGTTTGTTTGGACGTGGTATTTTATGCGCCCTTGTGTTTAGCGTGACCGTTAATCTGTTCCTGGAATAAAGACCCACGTTATTACTAACCCTGCTCTCTGCGCCTGACTCCTCCACCCACTACTCCTAGAAGCCGTGACACATCTGTTCTTGGAAGTGTTGATGACAGAATGCTAGATTATCATGCACTGCATTATGCTGGCATATGTGTACCAGGGCCCTGTGTTTTTATTTTCTTCGCTAATCACAATTTAAGGAATACATTTGATGTATTATTACCAGGGGTTGGAACCAAAATTATTTTCCAATAATAATTATTTTCCAATTCTGAACAGAACCATTATTATGTTCTACTGACCAGAAAAATAAAGTTCTGAATCCGTTAGAACCAAATAAAAGTTTTGGTTTATATCATTCCTTTCGGTTCCTTTTTAATCCTCTGAAATCTACTTTATTTTTACATTTAGTTCGACATTAAATAACTTCACCAATCAGTGCGGACAGAGCGGCTTGCTATGAAGCGGGTAAACGATTTAATCTGTATAGGAAAGTCATTAAGAGCTAATTGTATTTTGCCAAGACATAATGGTTTAATCAAAATGAAAAACAAACACAAACTGTGCTGCCAGTAACAGTTTAGGGCATGAGATGCAACTGAAACATTGTAGGTGAGGAGAGAGCAAGAGAGGATGGAGGAAGCTTGCCTTGAAGCACTGTTATGCCTTGCATTATATGAATTATGCCCACAATTATATCTACAGAGGAGCAGCTTCTATGGAGGAACTTTGAATGTCTTTGAACTTCCGAGTTGGTTTAACATTGGACCAGAGCAAAAGTTAGCCAGCTAGCTAGCTTGCTTGCTAACAAGCGTGTGTGTGCAAAGCAGCACTACAATTAAAAACAGGTCTTACCTTTTTGTATTTAATAAATCCAACGTGAAATGTGATAACTATAGTATCCTTAACTAGTATGGAAAAAGTTGGACCATTCTTTTAAACATGTCTCCCTGATTTCTGAATCATGCTTGTAACGTTGTCAGTAGGCTACAGTAACCTATGCTTTAGAGGGGAGGAGCAGGTAGCCTACAGCCTACACACACATGTGCTGGCAGACAGACAGACACTGGAATAAGTTTGAGTGACAGAGTAAATTCTTTGCATAGGTGCTTTGTTTTGCCTGGAACATAAAATAATGTTATTAACTAGTTCCCATGCTTTTAAAATAACGGTTAAGATTCTGGAATAGTATAGATCACTTGAGTTTCAAATCAAATCAAATCCAATTTTATTTGTCACATACACATGGTTAGCAGATGTTAATGTGAGTGTAGCGAAATGCTTGTGCTTCTAGTTCCGACAGTGCAGTAATAACCAACAAGTAATCTAACTAACAATTCCAAAACTACTGTCTTATACACACAAGTGTAAGGGGATAAAGAATATGTACATAAAGATATATGAATGAGTGATGGTACAGAGCGGCATAGGCAAGATACAGTGGATGGTATCGAGTACAGTATATACATATGAGATGAGCATGTAAACAAAGTGGCATAGTTAAGGTGGCTAGTGATACATGTATTACATAAAGATGCAGTAGATGATATAGAGTACAGTATATACGTATACATATGAGATGAATAATGAAGGGTATGTAAACATTATATTAGGTAGCATTGTTTAAAGTGGCTAGTGATATATTTTACATCATTTCCCATCATTAAAGTTGCTGGAGTTGAGTCAGTGTGTTGGCAGCAGCCACTCAATGTTAGTGGTGGCTGTTTAACAGTCTGATGGCCTTGAGATAGAAGCTGTTTTTCAGTCTCTCGGTCCCAGCTTTGATGCACCTGTACTGACCTCGCCTTCTGGATGATAGCGGGGTGAACGCAGTGGCTCGGGTGGTTGTTGTCCTTGATGATCTTTATGGCCTTCCTGTGACATCGGGTGGTGTAGGTGTCCTGGAGGGCAGGTAGTTTGCCCCCGGTGATGCGTTGTGCAGACCTCACTACGGTTTGGGTTTGGGTCCTGTTCCTCAAATAATTTCATCATTTTCGAGTTTTCTGTTTTGTTCCCTGAACCGTTCCCTGAACCGTTTACAACCGTTAATTATGACTTGTTTTCATGTTTTTATTTCACTTAATAACTGTTTTAAATATGACTATGGATCCATTACCATCTCCATTGGTGGCCATTTTGAATTCCACTTTCTGGATGATTTTGAAGTGAGCATCCCTTCTAGGATGATTTCATACCACCTGAGGAATGTTTATACCACATTGCATGCTTTTACTTGTTGATTGTATTTTGATTACTGTTTCAGTGCTATTTGGGTTGTTAATTGAATGCTTCATGAACTTTCTTGATCATTTGTAATTATTTTTACTAATTTGTTTTATATTTTAATTATTTATGTACTTGTTTGACCTTTTACTGCATTGTTAGGAGCTAGTCACATAAGTATTGTGCTGCATCGCTATAACATCTGCTAAACTGTGTACTCGACTAATAAACTTTGATTTGATGGTCAAATACCAGCTGTTATGGCAGCCATTTTGAATTTTCACGATAACTTGCTTCCTGGTTAAGTTTGAAATGTGCACCCCTTCTGGGATGTTTTCATATCACCTGCGGAATGTTTGTACCAAATGTCACGCTTGTATTGTTTTTTTTCTTCGGTAAAGCCCAGTAGGCTCAATTCATTGTCTTTGGTATTATCCAACCCATTATCTATTGGGACATTTTTTTGCATAAATTTGCCCCCTTTTTTTACTTCCCCACCATTAAACATGTAGTCTACAGGCTACTGAAGTCTTACTTACTCCTACTGACATTTGTGGCTGCTTCACGTGATGTATTGTTATCTCTACCTTATTGCCCTTTGTCTGTCCCCAACAATGTTTGTACCATGTTTTGTGCTGCTACAATGTTGTGCACTGCCATGTTGTGTTGCTACCATGCTGTGTTGTCATGTCTTGATGCCATGCTATGTCGTTGTCTTAGGTCTCGCTTTATGTAGTGTTGTGGTGTCTCTCTTGTCGTGATGTGTGTTTTGTCCTATATATTTTTTTAAAATAATGTTTTAAATGCCAGCCCCCGTCCCCGCAGGAGGCCTTTCGCCTTTTGGTAGGCCGTCATTATAAATAAGAATTTGTTCTTAACTGACTTGCCTAGTTAAATAAAGGTTGAATAAAATAAATAAAAATAAAATCCATCAGTACCTCCACCAAGGAGGAACATGGGCACTTTCAGAAGAGTGCAACGTTCTGAAAGCGTAGCAGGTATAATGGCCCTGGAGGGGATAACCTTTTACGGGCTTCTAACCAACTGTGCTATTTTTTTCGCATTGTTTGTACATAATGTTACTGCTACCGTCTCGTATGACCGAAAAGAGCTTCTGGACATCAGAACAGTGATCACTCACCTCGAACTGGACCAAGATTTTTTCTCTAATGAGTCCGACGAGAAGGATATACTGCTTTGTCGAGACAAGGCCCAAATCCCCGCCCGACACGTGAAGAAAATACAGAGAAAAAGGAGGAGGAGGGCAGGGTGCCTTGTAAGAATTACCGACAAGTAGGTAAACCACCACAACCCTCTGTATTATTGGCCAACGTGCAATCATTGGAAAACAAACTGGATGATCTATGATTAAGACTATCCTACCAACGGGACATTAAAAGCTGCAATGTCTTATGTTTCACCGAGATGTGGCTAAATGACGACATGGATAATATAGAGTTGGCTGGCTTCTCTGTGCATCGGCAGGACAGGGCAGATAGGTCTGGTAAGACATAGCTGCCCTCAATAACTGCTGGTGCACAATGTCTAATATTAAAAAAGTCTCAGGTATTGCTCGCCTGAGGTAGAATACCTTATGATAAGATGTAGACCACACCATCTACCAAAAGAGTTTTCATCTATATTTTTCGTAGCCATCGATTTACCACCACAAACCGGTGCTGGCACTAAGACCGCACTCAACGAGCTGTATAAGGCACCACCTAGTGGCCGGGGACTTTAATGCAGGCAAACTTAAATCCATTTGACCTCATTTCTACCAGCATGTCACGTGCAAACGGAGGAAAAAAAAACTCTAGACCACTTTTACTCCACACAGAGACGCATACAAAGCTTTCCCTCACCCTCCATGTGGCACACCTGACCATAATTCTATCTTCCTGATTCCTGTTTACAAGCAAAAACTAAAGCAGGAAGTACCCGTGACTCACTCAATATGGAAGTGGTCAGATGACGCAGATGTTATGCTACAGGGCTGTTTGCTAGCACAGACTGGACTATGTTCCGTGATTCATCCAACGGCATTGAGGAGTATACCACCTCAGTCACCGCCCCTAGGTGGTAAGGGTAGGCAACAACACATCTGCCATGCTGATCCTCAACATTGGGGTCCCTAGTCCACTCCTGAAATCCCTGTTCACCCACGATTGCGTGGCCAAGCATGACTACAACACCCTCATTAAGTTTGCTGACGACACAACCGTGGTAGGCCTGATCACCGGCAATGATGAAACAGCCTATAGGGAGAAGCTCAGAGCCAACAACCTCTTCCACAATGTGAGCAAGACAAATGAGCTGATCGTGGACTATAGGAAAAGGAGGGCTGAACAGGCCCCCATTAACATTGATGGGGCTGAAGTGGAGTGGGTCGAGAGTTTCAAGTTCATTGGTGTCCACATCACCAACGAACTGTCATGGTCCGGTACCCCCTGTAAAAAAATATTTATATATATATTAGTGTCACTATATATATATAGATATATATAGTGACACTAATATATATAAATATTTTTTTAACCTTTATTTAACTAGGCATGTCAGTTTAAGAACAAATTCTTATTTACAATGTCGGCCTACCAAAAGGCAAAACGGTGGGACGGGGGCTGGGGTTAAAAATAAAAAATCACAACAAGAGAGACAACACAACACTACATAAAAAGACACTTAAGACAACAACATAGCGAGGCAGCAACACATGACAACACAGCATGGTAGCAACACAACATAACAGCATGGTAGCAACACAACATAACAACATGGTAGCAACACAACATGGTAGCAGCACTAAACATGGTACAAACATCATTGGGCACAACCAACAGCACAAAGGGCAAGAAGGTAGAGACAACAATACACCACACAAAGCAGCCACAACTGTCAGTAAGAGTGTCCATGATTGAATCTTTGAATGAAGAGACTGAGATAAAACTATCCAGTTTGAGTGTTTGTTGCAGCTCGTTCCAGTCGCTAGCTGCAGCAAACTGAAAAGAGGAGCGACCCAGGGATATGTATGTGTTGTATGTGGAGGATGAGGGCTGCAGTAGATATCTCAGATAGGGGGAGTGAGGCGTAAGAGGGTTTTATAAATAAGCATCAACCAGTCGGTCTTGCGACGGGTATACCGAGTTGACCAGTTTACAGAGGAGTATACAGTGCAGTGATGAGTCCTATAAGGAGCATTGGTGGCAAATCTGATGGCCGAATGGTAAAGAACATCTAGCCGCTCGAGAGCACCATTACCTGTCGATCTATAAATTACCTCTCCATAATCTAGCATGGGTAGGATGGTCATCTGAATCAGAGTTAGTTTAGCAGCTGGGGTGAAAGAGGAGCGATTACGATAGAGGAAACCAAGTCTAGATTTAACCTTAGCCTGCAGCTTTGATATGTGCTGAGAGAAGGACGGTGTACTGTCTAGCCTTACTCCCAGGCACTTGTATGAGGTGACTACCTCAAGCTCTAAACCTTCAGTGGTAGTGATCACACCTGTGGGGAGAGGGGCATTCTTCTTACTAAACCACATGACCTTTGTTTTGGAGGTGTTCAGATCAAGGTTACAGGCAGAGTAAGCTTGTTGGACACTAAGAAAGCTTTGTTGTAGAGCATTTTACACAAAATCCAGCGAGGGGCCAGTTGAGTATAAGACTGTATCATCTGCATATAAATGGATGAGAGAGCATCCTACTGCCTGAGCTATGCTGTTGATGTACATTGAGAAGAGTGTGGGGCCTAGGTTTGAGCCTTAGGGTATTCATTGGTGACAGGCAGTGGCTGAGACAGCAGATTTTCTGACTTTATACACTGCACTCTTTTGAGAGAGGTAGTTAGCAAACCAGGCCAAAGACCCCTCAGAGACACCAATACTCCTTAGCCAGCTCACAAGAATGGAATGGTCTCCCATATCAAAAGCTTTGGCCAAGTCAATAAAAATAGCAGCACAATTTTGCATAGAATCAAGGGCAATGGTGACATCATTGAGGACCTTTAAGGTTGCAGTGACACATCCATAACCTGAGCAGAAACCAGATTGCCTACCTGAGGGAATACTATAGACATTATTTTTTAATTTTTTTTTTTAACCTTTATTTAACTAGGCAAGTCAGTTAAGAACAAATTCTTATTTTCAATGACGGCCTAGGAACAGTGGGTTAACTACCTGTTCAGGGGCAGTTCAGGGGCAGAACGACAGATTTGTACCTTGTCAGCTCGGGGATTTGAACTTGCAACCGTTCGGTTACTAGTCCAATGCTCTAGTCACAAGGCTACCCTGCCGCCCCATCAAGAAAGCCAGTCTGTTGATTATTGACAAGTTTTCCAACACTTTTGATAAACAGGGCAAAATAGAAATAGGCCTATAACAGATAGATTCAGCTTGATCTCCCCCTTTAAATAAAGGATGAAACATGGATGCCTTCCAAGCAATGGGAATCTCCCCAGAAAGGAGAGACAGGTTAAAAAGTTTGGAGCTTGGCGATGATAGGGGCAACAACCTTAAAGAAGAAAGGGACAGGCAAGGAGACATGGCTGAGTCAAATAGGAATCATGACTTAATGAAGTGGTGATTAAAGAGCTCAGCCATGTGCTTCTTGTCAGTAACAACCACATCATCAACATTAAGGGACATGGGAAGCTGTGAGGAGGAGGGTTTATTCTCCAGGGCTTTAACCGTTTTCCAGAACTTCTTGGGGTTAGACCCACAGAGAGAGAACTGGCCTTCCAGATAGCCTGAGTGCATTTATTTATAATTTGTCTGAATGACAGCCAGTCAACCTGAGTATGCATGTGCTGAGCCTTTTGCCAAATGCAATTATTGAGGTGTAGTAACTCTGTAAAATCACGGTCGAACCAGGGGCTGAACCTGTTTTTAATTATAATTTTCTTTATGGGGGCGTGTTTGTTTGTTCGACAGAGGGGATCAAGCTGATTCTATATCATGTTTACAGAGGACAGTTCATGAAGGAAGGCTTGCTCATTGAAGTTTTTTAGCAAGCGTCTATGACAAATCAGGACAGGTCGTTTCACTGAGCAGCCATTACGAACACAGGCTGTAAAACAGTGATCACTAAAGTCATTACAGAAAACACCAGACTGTTACCTATCAGGATCATTTGTGAGGATAACATTGAGGAGAGTAGCCTTTTCTGGGTGTTTGGAGTCATACCTTATGGGATTGGTAATAATCTGAGAAAGATTTAGGAAGTCCCATTGCTTTAGGACTTGGTCATGTGGTTTAAGCATGTCACCTAGCTGGACACATTCAGGCTTAGTGTAAGGGGCCAGGAGAGCGCTTAGGGCAGGTAGGGTACAGGCCGGTGCTGATGGAGGACTATAGCACCCAGCAACAGTCAACAAAGAGTTATTTGAAAGTTTAATGCTTAAAACCAGCAAATCAAATTCTTTGGAGACAGACTTGGTGGAGACAACTGAGCACTGAAGGGGATCCTTGGTAAAGATTGTTACTCCCCCACCTTTAGAAGATCTGTCTTGCCAAAAAAGGTTATAACCAGAAAGGTTAACATCAGTATTCAAAACACTCTTCCTTAACCACGTCTCAGTAATGACCAACACATCTGGATTGGAGCTGTGTACCCTCACTTTCAATTGATCCATTTTAGGTAATAAGCTTCTAGTGTTAATGTGCAGAAAATATAGCCTCGTTATTGTCATGTAATTTTATTTTATTTTTCTATTTTTTTTACTTTAGTTTATTTTGTATATATATATTTGTAACTCTATTTCTTGAACTGCATTGTTGGTTAAGGGCTTAAGTAAGTAAGCATTTCATGGTAAGGTCTACCTGTTGTATTCGGCGTAAGTGAGAAATACAATTGTATTTGAGATAGAAATTACTTGAAACCCTGCATAAGATTCTCTGGAAGCATGTCTGACTGTTTGCACGCAAGCAAAGAGCATCTGTATTCAGTTATTTTTTTATTGAACCTTTATTTAACTAGGCAAATCAGTTAAGAACAAAGTCTTATTTACAATGACAGCCTACCCCGGCCAAACCCTAACGACGCTGGGCAAATTGTGTGCCGCCCTATGGGACTCCCAACCACGTCCGGTTGTGATACAGCCTGGAATCGAACCAGGGTCTGTTGTGATGCCTCTAGCACTGAGATGAACCCCCCCCCTCAATTCAATGGGCTTTATTGGCATGGGAAACATATGTTAACATTGTCAAGGTAATTGAAATAGATAATAAACAAATGTGAAATAAACAATTAGAAATTAACAGTTAACATTACACAAACCTTTCAAAATATATATTATACTGACTTCGCCTTTCCCTCTTTGACTGAGGTGAACGCGGCCCTCCATATGCCGTACGCATGCGCGAAAAGATGACGTCGATATCTGTCATACTGGTAGTTGGTTCCTCAATAGTTAAAAACAAGAGGGAAATTCAAGGAATCAGTCCGTGCTGCATGTAAACTCAAAGTAAGTTGACAAACTTTGACTTTCATTTAGTCATTGCCTCAACATAATTTATATTGGTGTCCTCGTCTGTCACGTATGAGGAAAAATGGACTTGCTTTGGATCCTTGCAAGACTTATCTTGTTGTCTACTGCTAGCTATCGTGCATGCTAACGTTAGCTGTGAAGAAGCTGGCTATCTCACCGACCAACGTTAGCTAGTGAACAGTCAGAAACTTTTCGTATGGTCAGAATATGGATACCTTTCTAGTTACTTAATATGTAAATTAGGAAATGTAGCTAATCAGATTGAGGCATAACGTAGCGTCATATCTACTAGCAATTGTTTTAGAAAGTTACTATACCTAGCCATTTTAGCCAAGTAGCTCTGGTCCATCGCACAACAACAGCAAGTTGTCTTTGTTTCCCCCCGATTTTGTTTAGTGACTATCTTCAGTATGCTTTCATAACCTCAACAAAGTAAAAATGTTGTTAAAGTCCTGAAAAAGTGTTGTGTGCGCAGGATGTCGTTTCTAAAAAATAAAAAAAAAGCATTTTAGCTCTCCACGCGTGTGCATCCGACGCATGCGCGTGGACCAGATCGTTAGAGCTAGCAAGTGAGCCGCGAACTGAAGGCAGCAAGCCTGCTACTGTCTTTAGCGAACTTGTTTGACAGTTCAATTATGAACGTGTTAGCTAGACCGAATTTAAGTTAGCTAACTAGTCCAAAACATGTCAACTTCATGGTTTTATTGTCACATGCACAAGTACAGTGAAACGCTCAACCCATCAGTGCAGTAATCAATATCAGAATAGTATATCTAATATTTAATGAAGAAAACACAAGAAAATAGAGGAAGCTACAAACAGGGTCAGTGCCAATACCAAATTTACAATGAGCAGGGATACTGGTGTAGTTTGAGGTAGAAGTACATATAGGCGAGGGATTAGGAGAAAGTGACTGGTAGCAGGATGAATAATAATAGTAAAATGCATAAGTGATGTGTGCCAAGGATTTGCTCTCGAGTGGCGCAGCGGTCTAAGTAACTGCATCTCAGTGCTAGAGGCGTCTCTACAGACCCAGGTTCGATTCCACGGTGTATCACAACTGGCCATGATTGGGAGTCACAAATGGCGGCGCACAATTGGCTCAGCGTCGTCCGTGTTAGGGTTTGGCCTGGGTAGGTCATCATTGTAAATAAGAATTTGTTTAACTGACTTGCCTAGTTGAATAAAGTTTTTTTTTAAATAATCTAATGGGCCAAGATAACTTTCTGTTTAAATGTAATGGAATAAGTTCCCAGTGAATTTACAAAGTCACTAAAGCAGCTAAATTACTATGTAGCGCTACACTGTGGGCCCCAATGCAGGCATAATTACCATTTAAGGGAACTGTAATTCCACTGTGTAATTGGTCCCCATTGGGTGGCTGTATGGTGGTACAGAGACAAACAAATAATGATTAAGAATATTAAATAGCAGACTAGTTCTAGTGATCAAGACGGCACGTAGACAAAATAATTTAATCAAGTAAAAAAACGTTGAGCTATTAATCATAAATCACTGTAATTATACGGTCCTAACAGCTGTGGTTTTCCATTCTGAATTATAAGTTACTTTATTCACCTTTAGTTTTTCTTTGTAAATATATTGCTTAAAAGGGATCAAACCCTGTCGATCTGTGGTGACCAGCCCTGTTCCTGGACACCTACAGGGTGTGCAGGTTTTTGTTCCTGGCCAGCATGAACACACAACACACTCTTAATTAACACCTTGGTTAGGCTGCTAGAATCAGCTGTTGTAGTGCTAGGCTGGGACAAATGCTTGCTATTCGTATCAAGGCTAGAGGGACTGTGTAGGACAAGTTTACGGCAAGAAGGTTGAATAGCTTAATTTTTGAAATTGAGCAAATGTGATTTTTGAAGAAGAAAAAAACTACTCCACAATCTACAGTAACACTCATGCAAAATATTGGAGCTGTTCTCCATCATCAGCTCTGTGCTTAGATGTAGTGAGATTTGCGTCATCACTCTGTTTCCAGTGCTGTGTTCACAACCTCGTGTTTTCTTAATTCTGGTCCTGCATTTGTTTTTAGCCTTTTGTAATCACTTCAATTAGGTTCGATTTAGAGATACTGGGCCCAGAGTAGAGATGACACAGAAAGGGACAACAAATACCAAGGACCTATAGGGAGGCAACCGACGAGGCCTTTGTTTTGTCCCCTCTATTAGGGATGGGTATGGAATATGTTTTTCCAGGTAAGACTGAGTGCAACAGAAATAGAGCATGATAATGATAAAATGCATTTGATAGGTCTTAACACGCTTTTACATTGTAATTGACTGCATCCACCATCAGAACATAGACTAACTTTTACTTCTCCTTAACCCATACAATTAAAGCTTGCTAATTTCTTGAAGTGTTTTGAAGCACAGGGTAGATGGTTGTGCTGGAAATTATTACAAATGTCCCACTTGAATGGTGCAGGTCTTGCTAACTATGTTGACATCAGCAACCTCTGGCGTTATGCTACGTCACTGAAATTGGTGCAGGACACTGATTATGCAAATAATACTAAAAAGAAAGCCTATTTGATAGGCCTTTCTCCTAAAGGTAGGCCTACCCTACAGCAGCAGGGGTTTTCAAACCTCTCCTCGGGCTCCTGCAGACATTCCATGTATTTGCACTAGAGGTCAACTGATTAATCGGAATGGCCGATTAATTGCAAACTAATTTGCCAGAATTGTACATAATTATGACATAACATTGAAGGTTGTGCAATGTAACAAGAATATTTAGACAGGGATGCCACCCGTTAGATAAAATAGGGAATGTTTCCATATTTCACTGAAATAATAAACGTTTTGTTTTCAGAATTTATAGTTTCCGGATTCGACCATATTAATGACCAAAGGCTCGTATTTCTATGTGTTATTATGTTATAAATAAGTCTGATTTGTTAGAGCAGTCTTGACATGAGCGATGGAAGGCAGCAGCAGGTTCGTAAGCATTCATTCAAACAGCACTTTTGTGCATTTTGCCAGCAGCTCTTCGCAAGCACAGCACTGTTTGACTTCAAGCCTATCAGCCTAATGGCTGGTGTAACCAATGTGAAATGGCTAGCTAGTTAGCGTGGTGCGCGCTAATAGCGTTTCAAACGTCACTCGCTCTGAGACTTGGAGTAGTTATTCCCCTTGCTCAGCAAAGGGCCGCGGCTTTTGTGGAGCGATGGGTAACGCTTCTTCGAGTGTGGCTGTTGTCGATGTGTTCCTGGTTCGAGCCCAGGTAGCGGCGAGGAGAGGGACGGAAGCTATACTGTTACATTGGCAATACTATAGTTTCTATAAGAACATCCAATAGTCAAAGGTATATGAAATACAAATGGTATAGAGAGAAATAGTCCTTTAAAACTATATTAACTACAACCTAAAACCTCTTACCTTGGAATATTGAAGACTCGTGTTAAAAGGAACCACCAACTTTCATATGTTCTCATGTTCTGAGCAAGGAACTTAAACGTTAGCTTTTTTACATGGCACATATTTTACATGGCACATATTTTTACATGGCACATATTACTTTCTTCTCCAACACTTTGTTTTTGCATTATTTAAACCAAATTGAACATGTTTCATTGTTTATTTGAGACTAAATTGATTTTATAGATGTTTTATATTAAGTTAAAATAAGTGTTAATTCAGTACTGTTGTAATTGTCATTATTACAAATAAAAAAATTGTCCGATTGATCGGTATCGACTTTTTTGGTCCTCCAATGATCGGCATCGGCGTTAAAATCATAATCAGTTGACCTCTAATTTGAACGATTTTACTGCTAGTAGGGCTGTGACCACCACTGTGATCATTGAATTTTGGATGACGGTTATCGGTCAGCCAAATGATCGCTGTCACCGTAATAGCTATTCGAATAGCACAACAAATAATAACTATATATTTTTTAAGACTCACATTTTCTCTTCCGCTCCTGAACGCATGAGCTGCTGCTGCAGGGAAGGGTGGTTTGAATAGGCAACCAAAGACTCGTTTGCTACAACATCTTGCTTGTTTCAGCAATGTGCAACAAAGTTTCATCATGTTGTAGAGTCCATGGTAAAGTAGAAACGGACTAAACCACATGAATGTCCGGCCATCCCGTCTTTAGTCAGCTGTTCTTTCCACACACAAAAAAAAGAATAACAAATTGTTTAAACGGTTATTTTATTTTCATGTCTTCATCAATAACTGTTGGCTACAGGGTTATACAGTAATTCATCAATCACATTAATGTTCAGAAAACTGCATTTTCAAAACTCAGACCATAAATAGTGTTTTTTTTTCAAACCATTTTTTACCTGTGTTTCTTTTGAAAGTCAAGTGTTTATTTTTTTCTTCACTAGTGATCAGGGGCTTGCAACTATAGTTTTCTTTCACAGAAAATACATTAGTGCTACACATTAGTCAGAAAATAGCTTTGTTTTCATCAGATGAGAACAGAGGTGCAACAATATTTGGCTAGTAGCCACACAAGTAAATGACAAAGCAAGGTCATATTTCTAATGTTTTTCTTGAAGTTAATCTAGCATTTTACCTGATTTAAAGTAGGCTACACTGAGAAAAGTAGCTACACATCAGTCAGAGCGCTGTTTGCTGATAGAATGCCTAGTTCGTGAATTTTCATCCAAGTAGAGAAGTGCAAATGAAGCACAAAATTAGTCTGATGCCGAGCAGAAATTACAAGAAGAAGCATTTTAGGTCTGCGTTTACAAAATGCAGAAAGACATTTCTTATGCTTTTAATCAGGGGACCCCTGGTAATTGTGCCAGCCCTAACTGCTTAGCACACCTTATTTAAATTGTCAACTAATTATCAAGCTCTTCAGGTGAATCTGGTGAGCTAGTCTGGGGGTCCCCAAGGAGAGGTTTGAAAACCACTTCCCTATACTATGAGGTGAAGGTGTCTGTGGGGCTTATCATGTTCTTATCATGTTCATTCAGTAATAAACAGTGTTTAAATTAGGCATAGCCAAAGTAGCACAAGTTAATTTTAGCTGAAGTGTTGCAGGGCTACATTTTAGATCACAGGCTTATTAGCACATGAATAACTTCTATCACCAAGGGCTTTTAAGGTAGTGCCGTATTTGTTAAAGGTAGGGCATTACATGTTTAAATTGGCTCTGTAATTTTAACCAATTTCTTTAAAAATCCCTGTTTACTTTTATCTGCTCTATCATTTAGGCTAATAGATTTGCTTTGCTAAATTGCCCGCTGCCATTATTTTAGGATCTCGCCTTTCAGCGGCAGGTAGAATCAAAGCATACATCTTTGAGAATAATGGTTCAGGTACAGGATAATGTAATGAATTATCACTGTGTGAAGAGTATGGAATTAATAAGCCTCTTGTATTTTCCTGTCTCTTTCTTTGTAAAAACAAAAACAAATGCTTCCTTTTGTTTAAATCTCCCTTCGACACTGAGCAATTCATTCACCACGTGTATTCTACCCTACGATGCGCACCAGAGGCTGTAATTTTGTGCTGGAGTGCCCAGTGTAATAGTGTGAGAATATGTATAAGCCTCAATGCCAGTGAGGTTAGCCTGTGAAAGTTTGTCCAGTGCTCCTCCCTTTTTGAGGTAAAAACTGCATGCAATGGATCACAAAGTGCTGTGCAAGACACTGGTTTTATCTGCCAGAGCATAGGTGTGCATTCATTCACTTGAACTCAAATAGTGAACACACGGTGTCAGGACACGGGCAGTAAGCCGTGGTTGACCCTCCCTATCTCCCACAGGGATCAGCTGATCCAAGCCTTTCCATCATGGCTCCCAGTTCTGGTCTTTGGCCAGTATTGGGCCCAGCTGAGATACTGTATGTGGGTGAAAGCGAGTGCCCCTAATAGAGGTCGGCCGATTATGATTTTTCAATGACGATACCAATTATTGGAGGACCAAAAAAAGCCGATACCGATTACTCGGATGATTTTTATTTATTTGTAATAATGACAGTTACAACAATACTGAATGAACACTTATTTTAACTTAATATAATACATCAATAAAATCAATTTAGCCTCAAATAAATAATGGAACATGTTCAATTTGGTTTAAATAATGCAAAAACAAAGTGTTGGAGAAGAAAGTAATATGTGCCATGTAAAAATGTGTGCCATGTAAGAAAGCTAACGTTTAAGTTCCTTGCTCAGAACATGAGAACATATGAAAGCTGGTGGTTCCTTTTAACATGAGTCTTCAATATTCCCAGGTAAGAAGTTTTAAGTTGTAGTTATTATAGGCACTTTAGTATTGCCAGTGTAACAGTATAGCTTCCATCCCTCTCCTCGCCTCTACCTGGGCTCGAACCAGGAACACATCGACAACAGCCACCCTCGAAGCAGCGTTACACATGCAGAGCAAGGGGAACAACTACTCCAAGTCTCAGAGCGAGTGACGTTTGAAAAGCTATTAACGCACACCCCGCTAACTAGCTAGCCATTTCACATCGGTTACACCAGCCTAATCTCGGGAGTTGATAGGCTTGAAGTCATAAAAGGCTTGAAGCATTGCGATGAGCTGCTGGCAAAACGCATGAAAATGCTGTTTGAGTGAATGCTTACCAGCCTGCTGGTGCCTACATTCGCTCAGTCAGACTGCTCTAACAAATCATAGACTTAATTATACATAATAACACATAGAAATACAAGCCGTAGGTCATTAATATGGTCGAATCCGGAAACTATCATTTCAAAAACGAAACGTTTATTCTTTCAGTGAAATACGGAACCGTTCCGTATTTTATCTAATGGATGGCATCCCTAAGTCTAAATATTGCTGTTACATTGCACAACCTTCAATGTTATGTCATAATTACGTACAATTCTGGCAAATTAGTTCGCAATGAGGCAGGCGGCCCAAACTGTTGCAAATATACAAACTCTGCATGCAATGAACGCAAGAGAAGTTACACAATTTCACCTGGTTAATATTGCCTGCTAACCTTTCTTTTAGTTAAATATGCAGGTTTAAAAATATATACTTCTGTGTATTGATTTTAAGAAAGGCATTCATGTTTATGGTTAGGTAGACATTGGAGCAACGACAGTCCTTTTTCGCGAATGCGCACCGCATCGATTATATGCAACGCAGGACACGCTAGATAAACTAGTAAAATCATCAACCATGTGTAGTTATAACTAGTGATTATGATTGATTGTTTTTTATAAGATAAGTTTAATGCTAGCTAGCAACTTACCTTGGCATTGCACTAGTTAACCGTAAGGTTGCAAGATTGAATACCTGAGCTGACAAGGTAAAAATGTGTCATTCTTCCCCTGAACAAGGCAGTTAACCCACCGTTCCTATGCCGTCATTAAAAATAAGAATGTGTTCTTAACTGACATGCATCGTTAAATAAAGTTGTGGGAAAAAAATATTGTCAAAATCGGCGTCCAAAAACACCGATTTCCGATTGTTATGAACACGTGAAATCGGCCCTAATTAATCGGCCATTCCCCTAACAGAGACTATGTAGGAAACAATATGTATTTGAATCTAATTGGATTAATGCCAGTGACATCTATACTTTCAGAGCCTTACCTAATAGGAGGGAACATTAACTTGTTTTCAAAGCAGAGAGGTCTTTTTTCCACTTCCTCGAAGTCTATGTAAGTCACATGAAGAAAAGTGTAAGTCCTGGCAGGTGGAATCTGCAATGAACATCGACGAGAAGAACCTTGTGGTTAAGTTCAGGACGGGAAATCTAACTGATGAAGATGTTGACTGCTTCATTGAGAGATACTGCACCTTTCTACAGCCAGCTTTAAAGCCTGTAGATAAGTATGGTTTCTGGTACAAAGTGAGGAAGTACAGGGTGAAGTTGAAGAGGGGAAGGACAGGAGAGCTGTTAGAGGTGCTGAACGCAATCACTTTGGGCCCCTACAGTGGTAGGATTTTCTACCCCAGACAGGTCCTGCGCTGCTTCATTTGCGGCCTTGCTGACCATCAAGAATGCGCATACATACAGTGCTAGTGCTATGAATCCCTTGGACACAAGGCCAGAGAATGCAAGAACTGCAGTAATGCACTCTGTGATGAAGATGGCCACTCCTCCTTCGACCATCCAAGAGAAGACGGGCAGCTTTTAGCGAAGAGCTAGCAGAAGAGAAATGCTAGCAGCAGAAGCCTGAAGGCGAGCAACCCGAGAGGCAAACCACTCGGCCAACAACCAAAAAGGAGTGACAAAATTTTTTGTAAAAATAAGGTACAGTAGTTTTTTTTTTATAGGTAAGATGGTAACTGGTTAAGAACGAGGAGGGGGTGAATGATGGGATATTGTTGATATTTCTTGCAATCATTCTCATATTCTCTTTTGTATTATGAAATGTAAATGTACTGTATTGATGATTTCCTTTTATACAGTGTCTTCGGAAAGTATTTAGATCCCTTGACATTTTTCACATTTTGTTATGATACAGCCTTACTCTAAAACTGATAACAAAAGACAAATCCTCATCAATTTACACATAATACAACATAAAGACAAAGCAAAAGCAGGTTTGAAGAAATGTTTGCTATTTTATTAAAAATAAAAACTGATATCACATTTACATAAGTATTCAGACCCTTTACTTAGTACTTATTTTAGTACCTTTGGCAGCGAATACAGCAGTGAGCCTTCTTGGGTATGCTGCTACATACAAGCTTGGCAATTCTGTATTTGGGGAGTTTCTCCCATTCTTCTCTGCAGATCCTCTCAATCTCTGTCAAGATGTTTGATCGGGTTCAAGTCCGGGCTCAGCTGGGCCGCTCAAAGACATTCAGAGACTTGTCCCAAAGCTGTGTTGTCTTGGATGTGTGCTTAGGGTCATTGTCCTGTTGGAAGATGAACCTTCACCCCAGTCTGAGGTCCTGAGCGCTCAGGAGCAGGCTTTCGTCAAGGGTCTCTCTGTACTGTGCTCCGGACATCTTTGCCTCGATCCCGACTAGTCTCTCAGTCCCTGCCGCTGAAAAACATCCCCACAGCATGATGCTTCTACCACCATTCTTCACCGTAGGGATGGTGCCAGGTTTCCTCCAGACGGGACGCTTGGCATTCAGGCCAAATAGTTCAATGTTGGTTTCATCAGACCAGAGAATCTTCTTTCTCATGGTCTGAGAGTCTTTAGGTGCCTTTTGGCAAACTCCAATCGGGCTGTCGTGCCTTTTACTGAGGAGTGGCTTCCGTCTGGCCACTTTACCATAAAGGCCTTAAAAAAAAATCCTACAATGTGATTTTCTGGATTCTTTTTCTAATTTTGTCTGTCATAGTTGAAGTGTACCTATGATGAAAATTACAGGCCTCATCTTTTTAAGTGGGGGAACTTGCACAATTGGTGGCTGACTAAATACTTTTTTCCCCCACTGTATATGAATAAGGTATTTCTGTTTTTTACTTATAATAAATTAGCAGATTTTTCTAAAAACCTGTTTTTGCTATGTCTTTATGAGGTATTGTGTGTCGATTCCCGGAAAACAATAAATATTTAATCCATTTTAGAATAAGGCGGTAACGTGAAAAAGTCAAGGGGTCTGAATTCTTTCCGAATGCACTGTTAAAACAAGAGAAATATATAGGAGGAAGATACGTACTTTACATAGACTATTAAATATGGAATAAAGATGATGATGATGATGATAATAATAACGAGAGGATGCAAAGCTGCTCTGTAATTCATGAAAGAAAATAAACAGATGTTGTTTTTTAAAGATGGTCTTGTGTTTTCTGTCTGCTACCAATTCTTCCTTTGTGTCCATTGAAAGGGATTGACCCAGAAGCAAATACCCGGGCCTTAACGGCAAGTGTTTGTGCTAAGATGGTCGCCTAAGTCACAACAGGTGCACAGAAGAGGAATAAGCTCCATTTGAAGGAAGAAGAGCAGAGATACAAATGCCTTTGCAGTCTGCTGTGAAACCTCAAAAGAAGGCTGCAGATAAGGAGAGAAAGATGGCAAAGACGACATTCTGGAAGAACCCTGTCCCATCACACTTCTTACATAAACAGCATAACAGCTGCAGCATCTCTGTCGGAGCCATAATTCCCCATGCACTGTAGAGATACAGGAACACAAAGCTTCCCTTGGCAGTGGGTATCGTTAGATTTGGACAAGCCCTTTTGAAGACCTATTTCGGTAGCCCCATTCTGTAAGCCTTTATCAAAACCAGATTATGGAAATGTGGAGCAAGCGAAGGGTCCTCCCTTCATCCGCAACAGTTTGTTTGACATGTAGCGACGCTTTGTCAGCATTGCCCTGGAGGCATCACTGAATACAGACGTCGCTCTTTGTTCAACATGTTTTTTTTTCTCTATGCTTTTCCTAAATCCCACATTTACACTCTCTGCAGCAGCAAGACATTTGGTACGGCATATTATTTACATGTTCGTCGTGAATCGCTCACTGGCAAGATTTGTGGAATCAAGCCGATTTGCACAGGCCTTGGTGGATGAAAGAATTGAAACAAACAAAATCAACTGACTATTCAGCACAAATGTTTAAATATTTGGATGGTTTGGTTGAATTAACAAAACTATCTGTGCTTTCATACTGGTATCACATTACAAGTCACACTGAAAGGTGTCATTGCTCCCACAGTTGGCCTAATCTGTAAAATCCCAGTTCAAAGGCGTCAGAACGACACCTCAAATCCAATCCTTTAAACAAAGACGACAATTTTGTGGTGTATCTTTTTTTAGCATTTGATATAGAAATGGGTACCTTGATCTAGATTTTTTTTTGTTGACATTTTACAGTTCACACCGATTTATTGTGAAATTTGTGAAATTTGTTTTCTTTTCTTTTTTGTTTGGCATTTCTGGGAGTCACAGCCTGATGGGAGTTTCTCTGTGAGGCCTGTCACCTTCAAATGCCACACTCACCAAGCTGGGGATTTAAGTCAGGCAGCATAGAGACTCATGCCACTTGGAATTTCAGCTCCTTCTGTGTTTGCGGACCCAGTAGAATGGCACCTGTGGAGTGAAAGGAGAATATGGACCGTCAACACTTGTTTTCAAATTGGATAGCTGGCTAATTTACCAATCTAAAAAAAAAGTGACTGTGACTGACATAATGAAAGAAACTGCTGATTCACAACCACATTTCAAACTTGCACCATGTGTATTCTAACTCTCTCTACAGTAAGATTTTTTGTTTGTTTTTGGAAATGTATTAGCAGGCCTACAAAGGGGGGCCCTTTGAATTAAAGCCATGGCATCTCATACAGTATCTTCTACTATGACACTCCCTCTACGGATGTTGACTGAGTTAGAAACCCTTCCTATGCTGTCGTGCAGAATTAGCAGTGAACGGACCGACTCATCATTGCCACCTCAGTCTGTCCCCAGCCCGATTTCCTCAAGGGCGTGAGGAGAGAACCAAAGGACAAGGGTCTGAGGCAGTGTCTATCGGGCTGGACAGACTGCTAGCCATCCCCCTCTCCACTCACCTGCAGAGAGTCTGACTCAGGAACAGAGTGATGCCGAGTTTTAAATTGGGTCTGTGAGAGAGTGGCCTTGGCTCCGCCGGCGCATAACTAGGCTCTCGCATGCACTCACACTCCCACTGGCAAACTGTTCCCCAGCCGATAAAAGAGCAATGGAAACACCTGCTGTACCGTTTTATCTTCTATGGGGTTTTTACTCAGCCAAAGGATACATTTTCATACACCTGCAAGAGCATAAAACTGATTAATCTGGCGTTTTTATATTCAGGAAATGAACCTTTTTGTTACAGGCTAATATTATTGCAATTGGAGTTTGAACAGTAAGCCTTGGAGATTGCTATGATCTATTATTAAGAGGAGACTTGAGTATCATAAAGTCAAATGATAATCATTATTGTTTAAATAAAATTGTGATTAAAAAAAAGTATACCAGTTTCATTTAAGGACCAACAAATTGACAGCTGTGCCATACAGATGGCAAAATAATTGGGAAGAGATTTTCAATGTACCGATTCCATGGAACATGGTTTATGAAGTGACACACCAAATGACGCAGGATTCAAAAGTGTTTTATTTCTTATACTAAAAGGTAGGGGTGGTATACAGAAGATAGGTGCTTGGATAGGGCTATCAAGAGCTACCATCAAGCGCTATGATGATACTGACTCTCATGAGGACCGCCATAGGAAAGGAAGACCCAGAGTTCATTAGAGTTACCAGCCTCAGAAATTGCAGCCCAAATAAATGCTTCAGATTGTTTTTTAAATTATTTATTTTTTCACCTTTATTTAACCAGGTAGGCCAGTTGAGAACAAGTTCTCATTTACAACTGCGACCTGGCCAAGATAAAGCAAAGCAGTGCGACAAAAACAACAGTTACACATGGGATTAACAAACGTATAGTCAATAACACAATAAAAAAATCTGTATACAGTGTGTGCAAATTAAGTAAGGAGGTAAGGCAATAAATAGGCTAATAGTGCGAAGTAATTACAATTTACACTGGAGTGATAGATGTGGATGTGCAAGTAAAGATACTGGTGTGCAAAGAGCAGAAAAACAAATATGGGGATGAGGTAGGTAGTTGGTTGGATGGGCTATTTACAGATGGGCTATTTGTACAGCTGCAGCGATCGGTAAGCTGCTCTGACAGCTGACACGTAAAGTTAGTGAGGAAGATATGTCACCAACTTCAGTGATTTTTGCAATTCGTTCCAGTCATTGGCAGCAGAGAACTGTAAGGAAAGGCGGCCAAATATGTGTTGGCTTTGGGGATGACAGGTGAAATATACAGTGCCTTGCGAAAGTATTCGGTCCCCTTGAACTTTGCGACCTTTTGCCACATTTCAGGCTTCAAACATAAAGATAGTTTTCTATTTTTTTGTGAAGAATCAACAACAAGTGGGACACAATCATGAAGTGGAACGACATTTATTGGATATTTCAAACTTTTTTAACAAATCAAAAACTGAAAAATTGGGTGTGCAAAATTATTCAGCCCCTTTACTTTCAGTGCAGCAAACTCTCTCCAGAAGTTCAGTGAGGATCTCTGAATGATCCAATGTTGACCTAAATGACTAATGATGATAAATACAATCCACCTGTGTGTAATCAAGTCTCCGTATAAATGCACCTGCACTGTGTAGTCTCAGAGGTCCGTTAAAAGCGCAGAGAGCATCATGAAGAACAAGGAACACACCAGGCAGGTCCGAGATACTGTTGTGAAGAAGTTTAAAGCCGGATTTGTATACAAAAAGATTTCCCAAGCTTTAAAAATCCCAAGGAGCACTGTGCAAGCGATAATATTGAAATGGAAGGAGTATCAGACCACTGCAAATCTACCAAGACCTTGCCGTCCCTCTAAACTTTCAGCTCATACAAGGAGAAGACTGATCAGAGATGCAGCCAAGAGGCCCATGATCACTCTGGATGAACTGCAGAGATCTACAGCTGAGGTGGGAGACTCTGTCCATAAGACAACAATCAGTCGTATATTGCACAAATCTGGCCTTTATGGAAGAGTGGCAAGAAGAAAGCCATTTCTTAAAAATTATCCATAAAAAGTGTTGTTTAAAGTTTGCCACAAGCCACCTGGGAGACACACCAAACATGTGGAAGAAGGTGCTCTGGTCAGATGAAACCAAAATTGAACTTTTTGGCAACAATGCAAAACGTTATGTTTGGCGTAAAAGCAACACAGCTCATCACCCTGAACACACCATCCCCACTCTCGAACGTGGTGGTGGCAGCATCATGGTTTGGGCCTGCTTTTCTTCAGCAGGGACATGGAAGATGGTTAAAATTGATGGGAAGATGGATGGCGCCAAATACAGGACCATTCTGGAAGAAAACCTGATGGAGTCTGCAAAAGACCTGAGACTGGGACGGAGATTTGTCTTCCAACAAGACAATGATCCAAAACATAAAGCAAAATCTACAATGGAATGGTTCAAAAATAAACATATCCAGGTGTTAGAATGGCCAAGTCAAAGTCCAGACCTGACTCCAATCAAGAATCTGTGGAAAGAACTGAAAACTGCTGTTAACAAATGCTCTCCATCTAACCTCACTGAGCTCGAGCTGTTTTGCAAGGAGGAATGGGAAAAAAATTCAGTCTCTCGATGTGCAAAACTGATAGAGACATACCCCAAGCGACTTACAGCTGTAATCGCAGCAAAGGTGGCGCTACAAAGTATTAACTTAAGGGGGCTGAATAATTTTGCACGCCCAATTTTTCAGTTTTTGATTTGTTAAAAAAGTTTGAAATATCCAATAAATGTCGTTCCACTTCATGATTGTGTCCCACTTGTTGTTGATTCTTCCCCAAAAAATACAGTTTTATATCTTTGTTTGAAGCCTGAAATGTGGCAAAAGGTCGCAAAGTTCAAGGGGGCCGAATACTTTCGCAAGGCACTGTACCTGCTGGAGCGTGTGCTGCGGGTGGGTTTTGCTATGGTGATCAGTGAGCTGAGATAAGGCAGGGCTTGGCGGGTGGGTTTGGCGATGAGTATGTATTGAGGACCAGCCAACGAGAGCATTCAGGTCGCAGTGGTGGGTTGTATATGGGGCTTTGGTGACAAAACGGATGGCACTGTGATAGACTGCATCCAATTTGCTGAGTAGAGTGTTGGAGGCTATTTTGTAAATGCTGAAGTCAAGGATCGGTAGGATAGTCAGTTTTACGAGGATATGTTTGGCAGCATGAGTGAAGGAGGCTTTGTTGCGAAATAGGAAGCCGATTCCAGATTTAACTTTGGATTGGAGATGCTTAATGTTAGTCTGGGAGGAGAGTTTACAGTCTAGCCAGACACCTAGGTATTTGTAGTAGAGGTCGACCGATTAATCGGAATGGCCGATTTCAAGTTTTCATAACAATCGGAAATTGGTATTTTTGGGCGCCAATTTCCGATTTATTTAAAAATATATATTTTTTTACATTTATTTTTATACCTTTTATTTAACAAGGCAAGTCAGTTAAGAACACATTCTTATTTTCAATGACGGCCTAGGAACTGTGGGTTAAATGCTTTGTTCAGGGCCTGAACGACAGATTTTCACCTTGTCAGCTCAGGGGCTCTAACCATTGCACTACACGAGTAGCCTGCCTGTTACGCGAATGCAGTAGAAGCCAAGGTAAATTGCTAGCTAGCATTAAACTTATCTTATAAAAAACAATCAATCATAATCACTAGTTACAACTACTAATCCAGTTTAGCAGGCAATATTAACCAGGTGAAATTGTGTAATTTCTCTTGTGTTCATTGCACGCAGAGTCAGGGTATATAGTTTGGGCTGCCTGGCTCATTGCGAACTAATTTGCCTGAATTTTACGTAATTATGACATACATTGAAGGTTGTGTAACAAGAATATTTAGACTTAAGGATGCCACCCGTTAGATAAAATACTGAACGGTTCCGTATTTCACTGAAATAATAAACGTTTTGTTTTCGAAATGATAGAATCCGGAAACTATCATATTACTGACCAAAGGCTCGTATTTCTGTGTGTTATTATGTTATAATTAAGTCTGATTTGATAGAGCAGTCTGACTGAGCAGCAGCAGCTCTTCGCAAGCACAGTGCTGTTTATGACTTCAAGCCTATTAGCCTAATGGCTGGTGTAACCAATGTGAAATGGCTAGCTAGTTAGCGTGGTACGCGCTAATACTGTTTCAAACTTCACTCGCTTTTAGATTTGGAGTAGTTATTCCCCTTGCGCTGCAAGGGCCGCGGCTTTTGTGGAGCAATGGGTAACGATGCTTCGAGTGTGGCTGTTGTCGATGTGTTCCTGGTTCGAGCCCAGGTTGGGGCGAGGAGAGGGACGGAAGCTATACTGTTACACTGGCAATACTATAGTGCCTATAAGAACATCCAATAGTCAAAGGTATATGAAATTCAAATGGTATAGAGAGAAATAGTCCTTTAAAACTATATTAACTACAACCTAAAACCTCTTACCTTGGAATATTGAAGTCTCATGTTAAAAGGAACCACCAACTTTCATATGTTCTCATGTTCTGAGCAAGGAACTTAAACGTTAGCTTTTTTACATGGCACACATTTTTACATGGCACATATTTTTACACGGCACATATTACTTTCTTCTCCAACACTTTGTTTTTGCATTATTTAAACCAAATTGAACATGTTTCATTGTTTATTTGAGACTAAATTGATTTTATAGATGTTTTATATTAAGTTAAAATAAGTGTTAATTCAGTACTGTTGTAATTGTCATTATTACAAATAAAAAAAATGTCAGATTGATCGGTATCGGCATTTTTGGTCCTCCAATGATCGGCATCGGCGTTAAAAATCATAATCAGTTGACCTCTAATTTGTAGTTGTCCACATATTGTATGTCAGAACCATCCAGAGTAGTGATGCTATGCGGGCGGGAGCGTACAGCGATCGGTTGAAGAGCATGCATTTAGTTTTACTAGCATATAAGAGCAGTTGGAGGCCATGGAAGGAGTGTTGTATGGTATTGAAGCTCGTTTGGAGGTTTGTTAACACAGTGTCCAAAGAAGGGCAAGATGTATACAGAATGGTGTTGTCTGCGTAGAGGTGGATCAGAGAATCAACCGCAGCAAAGAGCAACATTATTGATATATGCAGAGAAAAGAGTCGGCCCGAGAATTGAACCGGACAACAGGCCCTCCGATTTGACACACTGAACTATATCTGAGAAGTAGTTAGGGAACCAGGCGAGGCAGTCATTAGAGAAACCAAGGCTGTTGAGTCTGCCGATAAGAATAAGGTGATTGACGGAGTCGAAAGCCTTGGCCAGGTCGATGAAGAGGGCTGCACAGCACTGTCTTTTATCGATGGCGGTTATGATATCGTTTTGGACCTTGAGCGTCGCTGAGGTGCACCCGTGACCGGCTCGGAAACCAGATTGCATAGCGGAGAAGGCATGGTGGGATTCGAAATGCTCAGTAACAGTCATGAGTGTCTCCCCCTTTGAAGAGAGGGATGACCGCGTCTGCTTTCCAATCTTTAGGAATCTCAGACGATACGAAACAGAGGTTAAACAGACTAGTAATAGGGGTTGCAACAATGACGGCAGATAATTTCAGGAAGAGAGGGTCCAGATTGTCTAGCCTAGCTGATTTGTAGGGATCCAGATGTTGCAGCTCTTTCAGAACATCAGCTGTCTGGACTTGGGTGAAGGAGATGCGGGGGGGCTTGGGCCAGTTGCTGAGGGGGGTGCAGAGTAGAGGTCGACCGATTAATCGGAATGGCCGACTTCCAGTATTCATAACAATCGGAAATCGGTATTTTTGGGCGCAGATTTGCCGATTTAAAAAAAAAAAATTGATATATATATTTGATTTTTTTATAGCTTTATTTAACTAGGCAAGTCAGTTAAGAACACATTCGTATTTTCAATGACTGCCTAAGAACGGTGGGTTAACTGCCTCGTTCAGGGGCAGAGCGACAGATATTCACCTTGTCAGCTCGGGGGATCCAGTCTTGCAACCTTAGTTAACTAGCCCAACGCAATAACGACCTGCCTCTCTCTCGTTGAACTCCACACGGAGACTGCCTGTTACGCGAATGCAGTAAGCCAAGGTAAGTTGCTAGCTAGCATTAAACTCATCTTATAAAAAACAATCATAATCACTAGTTAACTACACATGGTTGATGATATTACTAGATATTATCTAGCGTGTCCTGCATTGCATATAATCTGACTGAGCATACAAGTATCTGACTGAGCGGTGGTAGGCAGAAGCAGGCGCGTAAACATTCATTCAAACAGCACTTTTGTGCGTTTTGCCAGCAGCTCTTCATTGTGCGTCAAGCATTGCGCTGTTTATGACTTCAAGCCTATCAACTTCCGAGATGAGGCTGGTGTAACCAAAGTGAAATGGCTAGCTAGTTAGCGCGCGCTAATAGCGCTTCAAACGTCCCGCTCTGAGCATCCTAGTAGTTGTTCCCCTTGCTCTGCATGGGTAACGCTGGTTCGATGGTGGCTGTTGTCGTTGTGTTGCTGGTTCGAGCCCAGGGAGATGCTTAATGTTAGTCTGGGAGGAGAGTTTACAGTCTAGCCAGACACCTAGGTATTTGTAGTAGAGGTCGACCGATTAATCGGAATGGCCGATTTCAAGTTTTCATAACAATCGGAAATCGGTATTTTTGGGCGCCAATTTCCGATTTATTTAAAAATATATATTTTTTACATTTATTTTTATACCTTTTATTTAACAAGGCAAGTCAGTTAAGAACACATTCTTATTTTCAATAACGGCCTAGGAACTGTGGTTAAATGCTTTGTTCAGGGCCTGAACGACAGATTTTCACCTTGTCAGCTCAGGGGCTCTAACCATTGCACTACACGAGTAGCCTGCCTGTTACGCGAATGCAGTAGAAGCCAAGGTAAATTGCTAGCTAGCATTAAACTTATCTTATAAAAAACAATCAATCATAATCACTAGTTACAACTACTAATCCAGTTTAGCAGGCAATATTAACCAGGTGAAATTGTGTAATTTCTCTTGTGTTCATTGCACGCAGAGTCAGGGTATATAGTTTGGGCTGCCTGGCTCATTGCGAACTAATTTGCCTGAATTTTACGTAATTATGACATACATTGAAGGTTGTGTAACAAGAATATTTAGACTTAAGGATGCCACCCGTTAGATAAAATACCGAACGGTTCCGTATTTCACTGAAATAATAAACGTTTTGTTTTCAAATGATAGAATCCGGAAACTATCATATTACTGACCAAAGGCTCGTATTTCTGTGTGTTATTATGTTATAATTAAGTCTGATTTGATAGAGCAGTCTGACTGAGCAGCAGCAGCTCTTCGCAAGCACAGTGCTGTTTATGACTTCAAGCCTATTAGCCTAATGGCTGGTGTAACCAATGTGAAATGGCTAGCTAGTTAGCGTGGTACGCGCTAATACTGTTTCAAACTTCACTCGCTTTTAGATTTGGAGTAGTTATTCCCCTTGCGCTGCAAGGGCCGCGGCTTTGTGGAGCAATGGGTAACGATGCTTCGAGTGTGGCTGTTGTCGATGTGTTCCTGGTTCGAGCCCAGGTTGGGGCGAGGAGAGGGACGGAAGCTATACTGTTACACTGGCAATACTATAGTGCCTATAAGAACATCCAATAGTCAAAGGTATATGAAATTCAAATGGTATAGAGAGAAATAGTCCTTTAAAACTATATTAACTACAACCTAAAACCTCTTACCTTGGAATATTGAAGTCTCATGTTAAAAGGAACCACCAACTTTCATATGTTCTCATGTTCTGAGCAAGGAACTTAAACGTTAGCTTTTTTACATGGCACACATTTTTACATGGCACATATTTTTACACGGCACATATTACTTTCTTCTCCAACACTTTGTTTTTGCATTATTTAAACCAAATTGAACATGTTTCATTGTTTATTTGAGACTAAATTGATTCAGAACATCAAGGATGTCAAGGATGCCCAAGCCCCCCCGCATCTCCTTCACCCAAGTCCAGACAGCTGATGTTCTGAAAGGAGCGAGGAGAGGGACTAATCGGTATCGGCTTTTTTTGTCCTCCAATAATCGCTATCGGTATCGGCGTTGAAAAATCTTAAATCGGTCGACCTCTAGTGCAGAGCTGTTGGCCGGGATTGGGTTAGCCAGGTGGAGAACATGGCCAGCCATAGAAAAATGCTTATTCAAATTATCGTGGATTTATCAGTGGTGACAGTGCTTCCTAGTCACAGTGCAGTGGTCAGCTGGGAGGAGGTACTTTTATTCTCCATAGACTTTAGTTTCCCAAAACCTTTTGGAATTAGTGCTTTCTGTTTGAAAAGCTAGCCTTTGCTTTCGCAAGTGACTGTGTGTATTTGTTCCTGGTATGGATTCCCTGAAAAGTTGCATAACGCGGGGACTATTCAAAGCTAGTGTAGTGCGCCACATGGTGTTTTTGTGCTGGTCAAGAGCAGTCAAGTCTTGAGTGAACCAAGGGCTATATCTGATCTTAGTTCTGCTTTTTTTTGAATAGGGCATGCTTATTTAAGATAGTGTGGAGAGCACAGAGGTGTATTTAGAGGGCAGGTTGGTCAGGATGATATCTATGAGGGTGCCCATGTTTACGGATTTGGGGTTGTACCTGTTAGGTTCCTTGATAACTTGTGTGAGATTGAGGGCATCTAGTTTAGATTGTAGGACGGCCGGGGTGTTAAGCATATCCCAATTTAGGTCACTTAGCAGTATGAACTCTGTTGATAGATGGGGGGCAATCAGTTCACATATGGTGTCCAGGGCACAGCTGGGAGTTGAGGGGGGGTCTATAACAAGCGGCAACAGTGCAGGACTTATTTCTGGAGAGATGGATCTTTAAAAGTAGAAGCTCGACCTGTTTGGGCATAGACCTGGATAGTGTGACAGAACTCAGCAGTTCAAGTAACACGCAGGAGACTGCGTGAATCAGGCCTTCATGGTCTAATTGCTGCAAAGAAACCACTACTAAAAGACACCAATAAGAAGAAGAGACTTGCTTGGGCCTTAGACACGAGCAATGGACATTAGACCGGTGGAAATCTGTCCTTTGGTCTGATGAGTCCAAATTTGAGATTTTTTGTTCCAACCGCTGTGTCTTTGTGAGACGCAGAATAGGTGAACGGATTACCTCTGCATGTGTAGTTCCCACCATGACGCATGGAGGAGGAGGTGGTGTGATGGTTTTGGGGGTGCTTTGCTGGTGACGCTGTCAGTGATTTTATTTAGAATTCAAGGCGCACTTAACCAGTATGGCTACCACAGCATTCTGCAGCAATACACCATCATATCTGGTTTGCACTATCATTTGTTTTTCAACAGGACAATCACCCAACACACCTCCAGGCTGTGTAAGGGCTATTTGACCTAGAAGGAGAGTGATTGAGTGCGGCATCAGATGATCTGGCCTCCACAATCACCCAACGTCAACCCAATTGAGATAGTTTAGAATGAGTTGGACCACAGCGTGAAGGAAAACCAGCTAACAAGTGCTCAGTATATGTGGGAACTCGAAGACTGTTGTAAAAGCATTCCAGGTGAAGCTGGTTGAGAGAATGGTTGAGAGAATGCCAAGAGTGTGCAAAGCTGTCAAGGCAAAGGGTGGCTACTTTGAAGAATCTCAAATATAAAATATATTTAGTTTTAGCAATTGTTTGGTTACTATTTGATTCCATATCTGTTGTTTCATAATTTTGATGTCTTCACTATTATTCTACAATGTATACTTTTTAAAATGTATGAATGAGTAGGTATGTCCAAATGTTTTACTGGTAGTGTGTGTGTGTGTGTGTGTGTGTATATGGGGGATTCAAAATTATCCAGACAGTTACATTGATAGAAGCCACAATCTACTTGCAGTATTAAAGATTATCCACCCTCTAAAAAAATATATATAAATATTCTTGAGGCCCTTGATAAATGGCAGAGGCTGTTAGCATGTTTACACATTACTAATGTAGCCTAACTATTGGCCAATGATAATTGACACCTGGGAGCTTATCCACTCTCAATATTCAGGTCTTGCTTGGGAGTGTTCAGTTCAGTAGAGCATTATGTCATGTAGTTTATGTCTAATTTGGTCCTCAATATCACTCAGTTGGTCATCCACTACAGAACACTGGAATGTACTAACCAACAAACCCATAGTAGCCAGTATTTCTCCCTCATTCTCCAGCGTTATTCAGCCATTTAAACCTCTCCATTAATCATTTGTTTGGCTGAACTTGAATTAGCCTCTTTACTTAACGAGCGCCTTGTGGTTTGAAGGAGCCAGGCAGGGCTGGGGGTTGGCGACTGAGGAACGGGTGAGGCAGCTGTCTCTCCACCGCAGGACCTAGGCCAGAGCGTCTGCCATCTCACTGGGTACAGGCTGGCACCAAGCTCCAGGGCTGTGGGTGGTATTTACAGCTGGTGCGCTTCTACCCCTCCTCAACCCCACTGTGTCGCTGCCGCTGTTCTGAGAGTAAGATGCACTTGGAGAGAGCCAGGAGCCAGACTATCCTCTTTTAGTTTTACATGGAGCTGGGAGAGAATGACAGACTGTTCTAGAGAGAGTTGTGACTGAGGGATTATAGATGAAATGGAGATGTTCTTGGTTAAGTCGGAACGTTTTTTCAAAAGTAAACAATTGACAGTTCTAAGTACAATGAGCCTCCCAGCAGGCTCACACGTTGTGCCTGTGGCTCCTCCCCCCTAGTCGAAATTGGAAGGAAAATCTTTCATTCTGACTGACTAAATGGTTAACTGACTGGCTGCCTCCAAGGCTGGCCACACAATGTAGCACTGTGGGAGTCGGATGCACCAGTCAAATCCCCCCAAAGCAAACAAGTACTCACACTGACAGGTAACAACCTAGCACCTGCTGGGAATGCATCTAAAACACCTCTCCTGTGTCCCTCGCTAAGGCTTTTGTGATATGCCAGCAGCATACCACCCTGCTTCCTACTGCTGGCTTGCCTCTGAAGCTAAGCAGGATTCGTCCTGGTTGGTCCCTTGATGGGGGAGACCAGATGTTGCCTGAAGGGGTGTTGAGGGCCAGTAGGAGGCACTCTTTCCTCTGGTCTAAAATAAAAAATATCCAAATGCCCCAGGGCAGTGATGTCCTAACTCTCTTTAGTCACTAAATATCACATTGCACTTGTTAACCCTGGCTAAATTCCCAATCTGGCCCTCATACCATCATGGCCGCCTAATTATCCCCAGCTTCCAATTGGCTCATTTATCTGTCCTGTAACTGTTCCCCATGTCATTGCTGTAAATGAGAATGTGTTCTCAGTCAACTGCCTGGGGGAAATAAACATACACCTTTTTGCTTGTTGATGAGTCAGTTGTATTTTGAAGTTTAGTCATTTCATTGTTGGCCTATTTTTTTTTTTTAACAGATGTCTGTTATTTCTGTGTAGGCTACAATAGGCTACATAGTGTATAGCTAGCCCAGCGGTTAAGAGTGTTGGGCCAGTAACCGAGAGGTTGTTTGTTCACCTAGTCGGCTCAGGGATTCGAACCATCTGTCTATGTGCCCTTGAGCAAGGCGCTTAACCCTAATTGCTCCTGTAAGTAGCTCTGGATAAGAGCATCTGCTAATTGACTAAAATGTAAATGTATGTTTTTCATCAGGTATTCTTGAAGTAATGCCTGTCCTTGTGGTCAAGGACGAGCCCGGTCCCGGCACCCAGGTTCCCCCTCAACTCCAGAGGATCCCCATTCCACTCCTCAGCCCTACCTCAGACTGCACTGGCAAGACTGTGAAGGTGTGTCTCGGTCAGGTCAAACCCTTCTTCTACGCTTCGTTTCTTATATCTCCATAAATCCCCCTCTTCTACCTTTCTTGCGTTCTCGATCCTGTCCTCCACTGCCTGCTTTTCTTTTTCACTCTCCTTTCTCTGTCTATTTATCCATGTTCCAGTTTATTTATTTACCTTCTTTCAAGTACATTATTGGCAGATGATTGTAAAGCAGACAAAGCAATTAACAAGAAATCCCCCCCCCCATCCTCCATTTTCCGTCTAAGGGAGTTATGTGCTAATTGGCTTGTGGACTTGACCGATTTGACACGCATCGATTTTACATGTTTTACCATTCATCTAAAGTTGTATTTTTCTGCTATTCTGCCAGGGGAGAGTAGTTCACAAAGGGCCATTGGTATCCATGGGAGAAGACAGCTATGTCCTGAAGACTGTGATTCAAGGTATTGTATATGAGAAAACATTTAGGCCCAGAAGGATGTAGGCCTATACAATGAAGGAGTGACTGCCCAATCATGCATTGGTGTAATTTCCTTGGAGGGCATGTAGCTGGCTGTGTTAGATCTCAGCTGGCTTGATTGTCTCACTCCCACTGTAAGCCGTTCAGCTGGAATGGATCTCAATAGGATTGTTGAAAAAGGCCATTTCTTCTTTGTTGTGTCGTCCATGCTACATTTATCCCTCTGCATTATGATTAGCATTCATACAGCAGCACTGCTTATTCAGAGAGGGTTATCTCGCTTGTTAATACAGTACTTCAAACCCATTTGAAATATGCCTTGTTTCCTTGTCTTGTGTAATAATTGTATTACCACAGCAATTGTCAGTCGTGACAGAATGATCAGTGCTATTTTTTGATAATGTTTTTCACTTTGTGTTCTTCTGCTGACATTTACACAACCCAGAGCGGTTGGAATTATAGGGAAGTGCTAATTGTCTTAGTAGTGTACAGAGCATTTCAGAGATGCTGATTGCATTGTCCCTTTTTAGAGCAACTTTTTCACTCAGGCCCCCCTTCCAGCACTGGGGAACATCCCTCCCCCCTCGCATGCCACGTCTATTTCTATGGGCACTGTTCATGACACAAACTGTTCACACCCCTCTTGTTGGTGGGGAGAATATGTTGCAGGTTTAAAGCTTATTTCCTGCAATTCTATACATTTTGCCATGTCCAATGTGTGTTCATGTGATGTTTGAGTAACCCAAACATTACTACAAAATCTATGGGCTGAAAAACATTAGCTGACATGGGCTAGTTGAGTTATAGTTCTCTAAGATATGCAATGACTGACAGGAAAACGGATTACCCTCTATCCAATTTTGAACTTGCACCTTGTGCAGAGCGGAGTTGGGTGACATTTAATTGAACTGTAGCCCTAATAATAGAATACCCTTAAAGCCGTACAGGCTCAGGTATTTTCTGAATATGTCTTGCATCTGTCAAATTTGCTGCGTGTGTAAACTATCTTCTGCTTAAGAGTTGTGTCTGCCTCCGTCAGAAGTAGACTCCCAACAGAACATGTCCCCGGAACACTCATCCATCAATATCATCCTGTTTGGTGCGCTGGCGAAGGACTACTCCGAATCCGTCAGTCAAGGGGTAGGTCTCTGACCATTCCCTATAGGATCTCAAACACAGTGTAATAATGGCCCTGATTTGTACTTCCTGAGGAAGTGGGCACAAAAATATTAATTGGAATGTAATGGATGTTAATGGTGTAGGTGGCTGTGTTATCTGACAGAATATAACGCTGAATTTTGTAATACTGTAACTGCATGCTTATCCTCAGTTCCATAGTGTAACTGCATGCTTATCCTCAGTTCCATATTGTAACTGCATGCTTATCCTCAGTTCCATATTGTAGCTGCATGCTTATCCTCAGTTCCATATTGTAGCTGCATGCTTATCCTCAGTTCCATATTGTAGCTGCATGCTTATCCTCAGTTCCATATTGTAGCTGCATGCTTATCCTCAGTTCCATATTGCTTTGAGGAGTGGTATAATCTTCAAAAGAGATGATTGGAGCGTTAGCTGCTGATCAGAGCTCTAGTCATTGTGAGCAAAATTGCAACACTCCCAATGTGAGAGAGCATCTTCCTTGTAGAGCGAGTTCTTACGCAATTATCATCTACATTGAAGTTGATTAAGTCAACAGGTTGATATTAGGGATGCTATTCAGAGTCTGAGGATCAGACAGACTCTTAAGTGCGAAGACATAGGGATGTTAGTCATTTTGGTTGTTTATGTCCTCTAGTCTGTTATAGTGTTGACGTCCTACATGCTCTCTCTGTAGCAGTGTTGACATGCTCTGTAACGGTGGTGACTGATCAGGAAATCTTTTTATTAACCTTGATAAAATGACACTCAAACCCAATGATAGGATTCAGGCATCCATGTCATTTAAGACCAATGCACACACAAAGTTGAATGAGCTGAGCGTTGCACCAGTGTTAGACATGGCTGACCTATTGTCTCAGAACATCCCTGAGAGGAGAAGAATCATCACATTCTGAGCAGACGTAGCGGGAAAAGGGATTGGCTATCGTGGCTGTAGAGTAGTCTGCCTATGGTTTGTTTAATCCACTGTAACATGATTACTTTGTATATCTCCCTTCCCTTTGTCTGCTGTATGAGTTATGTCAGAGAACACTGTTAAACCATTTGGAGGACAGTCACACACTGCTCCCCAAGCAAAATACAACTGGCTAATCTCTATTTTGAGTGTAGCGTATTACTCACAAGCCTGTATTTCTTACCACAACATCTGCTATATTAAACGGTCTGTGCTATCCTTGGGACTTCCCTACCCCATTCAATTTTAAATGGTTGGTTAGGGTAAGATTTAGGTTAGGGACATCCCAAGTATCCCAGATAGGTTTAATATAGGTCAATGCTATTTTACATCGTTTATTATTATTATTTTTTAAATATTTGGGGGTGGGGGGGGCAGTGTTATCTCGCCTCTCACCACACCACATAACTCTCTCTGTTGCATGCGTTTGTTCACCCAGGACATGCTGCTGGTGACTGGCTTCTCTGTGGGCAATTCTCCCACAGCTCAAAAGGACAAGCTCCATGCCTGTAACCTGCAGCTAGCTGGAAATGATGCCTGGATGTATGTGAGTACATGTTTAGGGAGGGGTTCCTACGTTGGTTGTTAATTATAGGGAGGGTTTAATAAAATGTGACCCTTTAGTTTTCTGAAATGTTTTTCTCTGTGTCCTAGGTGTGGCCATCTACTGTAAGCCCGAGAGCATCTGTACCCCGCAAAAGAACCTCTCCAGCCAGCACTGAGGTCAGTCTGTGAACTCATTAGCTCAAAGACCTTGGTTTTATGGAGGCTGTCAGATGCCGTATTGTGCCTGTCTGAAAAATCTCATGTCATCAGATGTTCATCCCAATGTGAACCTGCGTGTGTAATGTTTTGCAGGATCTTTATGGTACTGAATACATATAAAATAGCTGGCCTTTGGCCCTTCCACTTAAATCACTCTTACTGATCCCAAAACAACTTTTCTCTGTCCAATCGATCAATTTAGAGACTGATTATATCCAGTCTCTACAACTGACTGTTGTTCTCTCTGAAGTCATTTACAAATAGACATTCTCTCTTTACTTATTAAATTGTTGTCTGATCCTGAATGGTAATGCAGTAGTGTTTGTCTTCAGGTCACTAAGGCAGTGAAGGTGGTTAAGTACACCTACGTCCCACTGAGCGACCTGAAGCCTGGGGTAGTGGTGAATGTCTACGCTGTGGTCACCTTCTTCAAGCAGCCATTCCGGACCAAGGGGACAGGTAGGTCAACCTGCCCTGCAAATGCACTAACATGGTATAGACAAATATGGTGATATTCCACCAGCCCCATGTTGAGCTCAGTTCAAGGTGTTGGCTCTGTGCTAAGATACTCTACAGGTAGAAATGGACACACTTCCTACTCAGCAAAGCACTTTGAAGTCCATATTCAACCAACAGGCTGGTTGCTATGACTACTGGACCCCCTGACTTGCTGCTGCGAGATAATAAGGGGTTTGTTGGTGTGTCTAGGTGGTGTCATCCAGGGTAGGTTGGGTGGTGGTTACTGTACTGTGATCTCATTAAACAAGCATTTGTAGAGGCGTAGGGTTTGGCGGGCGGGGGAGGTGAGGTGGAGGCTGTCAATGGGAAAAAGAGGACCTCTCTCTGTACCCTCTCTCTAAGCACCCTCTCTCTAAGCACCTAACATCACAGGGTACATATGAGTCCTTGCGGTGTTGCTTAGCCCTTCGACTCGTGACCTTTGACTTGGAAGTGATGCGACTGCCTTTTTAACTGGTCTGCCCTTGCCGGGAGTCAGGCAGTGTGGCGAGGTTTGTTCACACAGAGGAAGAAAAAACCTTGCTGTAGAAAGCGCAGAAGGGCACGCAGAGTGGTTGTCCGAGGTAAGGGAACCTCGCTCTTTTGCTGTTATACGAACATACTCTGTCCTATCCTGTCCTCATAGCACCTATTCTCTGACTCCTATCTTGTTCTCCCTTCCTCTTCTCCTCTTTTCTTCTCCTTCTCTCCCCCTCTCATATCCACCTAATATTCTTCATCTCTAGCTTCTCCAACTCTTTTATCACCAATGGTTTTATTATGGTTGTCCAATAATCTCCAGAACAGAACAACCGGATACTCAACATTTACAGTGTCTGCTCTTTATTGCTACTATTCCAAACCAATTACTTTTTGTACAATACAAACACATTGTAAAAATTACAAGGTAAATTACAGCACCCTGTATTAAACCACAGTCACTGAGTCCTCGTGCGGTTAATCTCTGCCTTAACACACCCTAAGCATTGATCGAGCATTAGATCTTGTCATGCAAGCTGACATAAAGTGGTGAAAAATCAATCCTCATCCCACTCAACCAACCCTGTAGATATCTGACTTGATTTTGATGTACTGTACAATGTGCTGGGCCATCTCGTCCAATTGAATCAGTGGCCCAGAATGGAGAAGTTGGTTCTTTATTGTGTCTGGAGGGAAAACTCTGCATGCAAGATCCATTTTGAATGCAAGTGCCTGTGATGCAAATGGCAAAAAAAGCCATTATAAACAGGGTGGTTCGAGCCCTGAATGCTGACTGGCTGACAGCCGTGGTATACAGTGGCTTGCGAAAGTATTCACCCCCCCCATGGCATTTTTCCTATTTTGTGTCCTTACAACATGGAATTAAAATAGATTTTTGGGGGGGTTGTATCATTTGATTTAAACAACAGACTTACCACTTTAAAGATGCAAAATATGTTTTATTGTGAAACAAACAAGAAATAAGACAAAAAAAACAGAACTTGAGCATGCATAGCTATTCACCCCCCCGCCCAAAAGACAATACTTTGTAGAGCCACCGTTTGAAGCAATTACAGCTGCAAGTCTCTTGGGGTATGTCTCTATAAGCTTGGCACATCTATCCACTGGGATTTTTGCCCATTCTTCAAGGCAAAATCGCTACAACTCCTTCAAGTTGGATGAGTTCCGCTGGTGTACAGCAATCTTTAAGTCATACCACAGATTCTCCGTTGGATTGAGGTCTGGGCTTTGACTAGGCCATTCCAAGACATTTAAAAGTTTCCCCTTAAACCACTCGAGTGTTGCTTTAGTAGTATGCTTAGGGTCATTGTCCTGCTGGAAGGTGAACCTCCGTCCCAGTCTCAATCTCTTGAAGACTGAAACAGGTTTCCCTCAAGAATTTCCCTGTATTTAGCGCCATCCATCATTCCTTCAATGCTGACCACTTTCCCAGTCCCTGCCAATGGACAAACACCCCCACAGCATGATGCTGCCACCACCATGCTTCACTCTTCTCCGGGTGTTCTCCGGGTGATAAGAGGTGTTGGGTTTGTGCCAGACATAGTATTTTCCTTGATGGCCAAAAAGCAACATTTTAGTCTAATCTGACCAGAGTACCTTCTTCCATATGTTTGGGGAGTCTCCCACATGCCTTTTGGCGAACACCAAATGGGTTTGCTTATTTTTTCTTTTAAGCAATGGCTTTTTTCTGGCCACTCTTCCGTAAAGCCCAGCTCTGTGGAGTGTACGGTGTAAAGTGGTCCTATGGACAGACTCCAATCTCTGCTGTGGAGCTTTTCAGCTCCTTCAGGGTTATCTTTGTTGCCTCTGATTAATGTCCTCCTTGCCTGGTACGTGAGTTTTTGTGGGCGGCCCTCTCTTGGCAGGTTTGTTGTGGTGCCATATTCTTTCCATTTTTAAATAATGGATTTAATGGTGCTTCGTGTGATGTTCAAAGTTTCGGATATTTTTTTATAACCCAACCCTGATCTGAACTTCTCCACAACTTTGTCCCTGACCTGTTTGGAGAGCTCCTTGGTCTTCATAGTGCAGCCTGCTTGGTGGTGCCCCTTGCTTAGTGGTGTTGCAGACTCTCAGAACAGGGCCTTTCAGCACAGGTGTATATATACTGAGATCATGTGACAAATCATATGACACTTATATTAGACACAGGTGGACTTTTTTAAAACAAATTATGTGACTTCTGAAGGCAATTGCTTGCACCAGATCTTATTTAGGGACTTCATAGCAAAGGGGGTGAGACATATTCACGCACCACTTCTGTTTTTTAATTTTTTTGAAACAAGTAATTTTTTTCAGTTCACTTCACCAATTTGGACTATTTTGTGTATGTGCATTACATGAAATAAAAATAAAAATCCATTTAAATTACAGGTTGTAATGAAACAAAATAGGAAAAGGGGGTGAATACTTTTGCAAGGCACTGTACCACAAGTATGACAAACATGTATTTTTACTGCTCTAATTAAATTGGTAACCAGTTTATAATAGCAATAAGGCACCTCGGGGGTTTGTGGTATATGGTCAATATACCATGGCTAAGGGCTCCGCGTTGCGTTGTGCATAAGAACAGCCCTTACCATAAGAACAGCCCTTATTGGCCATATACCACACCCCCTCGGGCAATATAGCTTAAGTATAGTTAACTGATCTTAAGGTGGTAAAATGGGGCCTGAGCAAAGCATGTGTTAATGCTTTGAAAAGCTGTAATCTGTGTGTGATCCAACTTGTAACATTTACCATTTTAATGTGGAAGTACCTTACAAAATTATTGTTCTTGTGTGGTCAGGGCTTTGCTCTGCTTATTTTCACAAGGCGTTTACATGGCAAGCACAACAGACTTGATATGCTTCGAGGAGCACAACGTTTACGAGCCAAGCCATTTATGCCTTGTTTTTGACCTGAGGGGACAGTTGGTTAGTAATAATCTCTGAACCCCTCTTGTCTCGGGAAGTACCGTAATGAAAGAAAGAGCTCAATATTGAATGACAGTAATATGTCCAATCCTTTCCAATTCACATTTTCTTGTGCGTCTCACAAAGCCTGCAAACAGTGTACCTTGGGGTCCTTTTTGTTTGTGGGACATACAAAGAGTTCCCCCTTAAGCCAAACTGGATTGAGTAATGAATGAATGAATAAATAAATAATAAACAGCAGTGTTAGTCGTACAGCATTAACTGACCATGTATTGTCATGCTACTGAATCCTAGTGGCAGCAGAAGGGAGATATTAAGAGAATCCATCAGTTGAGACACTGGTGGGGTGGCAGATGGATGAGCCCCTTACCTAGCCTGGTTGACGCCACGCACTTGACTATACAGCGAAGAGAACACATAGTTAGGTGTTAGCCAGATGACCCCTTACCACCCCTCAGCCTAGGAATCTAATGTTATTATATACAGTTTATTAGGTACACCCATCTAGTACCGGGTCGGACCCCCCTTTGCCGCCAGAAAAGCCTGAATTCTTTGGGGCATGGATTCTACAAGTCAGACATGTTCCAGATGGATATTGGTCCATGCTGACGCGATGGCATCACGCAGTTGCTGCAGATTGGACAGCAATGCACCACCGCCACCAGCCTGTACCGTTGACACCAGGCATGATGGACTCATACTGCTTACGCCAAATCCTGACTGCCATCAGTATGACGCAAGAGGAACCGTGATTCGTCAGACAAGTGATGTTTTTACACTCCTCAGTTGTCCAGTGTTGGTGATCGGGTGCCCACTGGAGCCGCTTCTTGTTTTTTGCTGATAGGATTGGAACCCTCTGGTAGTCTGCTACTGTAGCCCATCCATGACAAGGACCAACGAGATGTGCTTTCCGAGATGCCGTTCCGAACACCACTGTTGTACTGCTGTTATTTGTCAGTTTGTGGCCCGCCTGTTAGCTTGCACGATTCTTAACATTCTCCTTCGACCTCTCATCAACGAGCTGTTTCCGCCCACAGGACTGCCGCTGACTGGATGTTTTTTGTTTGTCGTACCATTCTCGTTAAACCCTAGACACTGTCGTGTGTAAAAAGCCCAGAAGGGTGGGCGTTTCTGAGATACTGGATCCGGCGCGCCTGGCACCAACGATCATACCACGCTCAAAGTCGCTTAGGTCACTCGTTTTACCTATTCTAACGTTCAATCTAACTAACTGAATGCCTCGATTCCTGTCTGCCTGCTTTATATATCAAGTCACAGCCACGTGACTCACTGTCTGTAGGAGCGTTCCATTTTCGTGAACTGGGGTGTGTACCTAATAAAACCATCCGGTGAGTGTATTTCTTACATTGTGTACTGTTGTGTGCTGCTTTGCAGTAAACCGCATTCCAGTTCTACAATCAAATTGTCTTTGTGGGTGGACCTCTATTGCAGCATTCAATGGCCCTTGTACACACTGACTAATTTAAATGAGCCAAATCACTTCCAATAGAGCAGTGTGTCTCAGCATTCTAATCCTCGAGTACCCCCAAAAGTACAGATTGTTGTAGACCCAAGTAAACACACATGATTCAAGTAGTCAAGGGTTTGATGACTAGTTTAATCAGGTGTGCTTGTCTGGGCTCTAAAATACATGTGTACCGTTGAGGGTATTCAAGGACCAGAGTTGAGAAACACTGCATTAGAAGGGCTTTTGTTGGGAGCATAAGAAGGTTGAGAACCTTGCCTTTTGAAAGCTGCGGTCAAAGTATGTTTAAAGCAAGCAATCATTTTGGGCTGTCTCAAATCACATTGTAATGAGATGTGCATACTAGGACCCGTCTCAGTTTTCAGTAGACCATAGGCCATATCTGGAATCTGATCTGACAGTGGTCCCGATTTCTATCCCCCATAGATTACTGCTCCACACTGAAGATTACAGACCAATCAAATAAAAAAGTGGGCTGTACCATCTTTTGTGACAAGCTCGAGGAACACCCTAAAATCTTCAAAATGGGAGACATCATACGCCTACACAGAGTCAAGGTAAATGTGTGATCAGCAGGTAGCCTATCAGTTAAGAGCTTTGGGCCAGCAACCGGAAGGTCGCTGGATCGAATCCCTGAGCTGACTAGGTGAACAATTTGTCAATGTACCCTTGAACAAGGCACTTAACCCTAATTGCTCCTGTAAGTTGCTCTGGATAAGACCATCTGCTAAATGACTAAAATGTAAATGATGCTGAGAATCAGATTTTTCACTTTTTAAAATGTATGCCAAACAAGAACCAATGATTGCAAAGTTAAACAAACCATAAGGACAACTTTTTTGTTGTTGTACTTTTACCCCTTTTTTGTGATATCCAATTGGCAGTTAGTCTTGTCCCATCGCTGCAACTCCCCTACAGACTCTGGAGAGGCGAAGGTTGAGAGCCATGCGTCATCTGAAACATGACCCTGCCAAGCCGCACTGCTTGCTTAATCCGGAAGATATCCACACCAATGTGTCGGGAGAAAACACCAACCCATCTGGTGACTACAGTCAGCTTGCAGGCGCCCGGCCCGCCACAAGGAGTTGCTAGAGCATGATGGGACCAGGAAATCCCGGCCGGGCAAACCCTCCCCTAACCCGGAAGATGCTGGGCCAATTGTGCGCCGCCTCATGGGTCTCTCGGTCACGGCCAGCTGTTACACAGCCTGGGATCGAACCTGTAGTGACGACTCAAGCACTGCGATGCAGTGCCTTACACCATGCCCAAACCGGACGCGCACAGATTGATTTTGTCCCCCCACACCAAATAAGATCACGACATGCAGGTTGAAATATCAAAACAAACTCTGAACCAATTATATTATTTTGGGGATAGATCGAAAAGCATTAAACATTCATGGCAATTTAGCTAGCTAGCTAATTTGTCCTATTTAGCTAGATTGCTGTTGCTAGCAAATTTGCCCTGGGATATAAACGTTGAGTTGTTATTTTACCTGATGCACAAGGTCCTATACTCCAACAATTAATCCACACATAAAGCGGTCAACCGAATCGTTTCTAGTCATTTCTCCTCCTTCCAGGCTTTTTCTTTTTTGGACTTTATATGGCGATTGGCATCTAACTTTTTCTAATAAGGTGTATCACCACAACTGACCGACCGACCGACTGACCTCAGTTCATCTTTCAATCACCCACGTGGGTATAACCAATGAGGAGATGGCACGTGGGTATATGCTTTGATAAGCCAATGAGGAGATGGGAGAGGCAGGACTTGCAAGGCGTTCAGTGTCACAAATAGAACTGACTTTTATTCTATTTTAGAGCTTGGCAACGCAGACGCTTGTTGGTGCACGCGAGCGACCAAGCAGTGTGGGTATGTGTAAATTGTGTGGTCTGAATGTTAGACCCCTGCACCACTCGGGAGGCCACAAGGACAACTTTAACTGAACAGTTTACAAAAACACATTTACTTGAAGAGCAGTGCAGATGCAACGTTTTGTAACAGAATAACAGTTGGTGCCGTCATTCTGTTACCAAACTTTGCATCTGTAAAATTTTCTGTGGAAATTATGAAAGGTCATCCTTGTCCGTAGAGTTGGATGGTTTGTTTAACTTTGCAATCATTGGTTTTTGTTTGACATTATTTTAAAGTGAGAAATCTTAGTCTCAGCATCACTCTTACTGTGGACTTGCCCAAGATTGATTCTGACCTTATTGTAATTTGAAATGAACTGATATTTAGAATGTGAGCCTTGCTGAAATGTTTGAGATTATCCAGTCACAAAGCTCAAATCTCTTTCTCTCTCAGACCCAGCTTTTTAATGGAGCCATTAGCCTTTTGACCAGCCATGGTTTCTCTGTGGTCACCTTTGATGGAATGGTAGGCAGTCCCGTGATCCCTCGTACCTCCAGCGAGTCCTTCAAATTTGGGGAGGAAGACTGCCAGGTCGTGGAGGCCCTGCGCACATGGGCGGCCAACCAGTCTCTGGTTCCTGCCCAGCCCTGTGTACCCCTGTCGGCAGTACAGCCCACGACTTACTTTGACCTGACCTGCCAACTGCTGGCTAAAGCCCCTGTGGACAGCAGCTGCACCCTGTTGAAGGTAAGAACCATGAAGAACCTTTTTCCACTTCTTTAGCGACTGTATTGAATCCGGTATGTAGGAAACTCTGGAAATCCAGTGGAAAATGTGATATTTTGGTCGTCGGATTGCTACCTTGGTGTACAGTGAATAAAAGGTTTGACATTTAGCAAAAGCATAATGATGAGAAAAAGGTTTTCTGATTTAGGCTAGTGTATGTCTTTGAGCATCCCTCTTAACAGTTTGTGGCAAAGGCGGGGAAGACGTTTTCTTTTTTCTTTTCTACTTATATCTGCGAGCACTTCATCTCCCTGCTTATACAGTTTGAAATATATATGAGGACGTAAAAAGACATGGGCTTAGTGCAATGATGCAGTTGTGAGTGTTGACACTTTATGCCAAAGAACATACTCATTATAAGGTAGGAACCGTGTCAACCCTCAGGGAATTTGTCCTCATTGGGATGCCACTCCACTCAGTTTAATAATAGTCATGTATGTTTACATAAGATCCTTATTGTGGGTAATGACGCAGTGATAAACCACAGAACTGGAGGCTCATGACCCTCCTCTGTTGGGATGGCAACATGACATTAGATTAGTAGTGCCTGGGGGGCCATTCCCTCCTTTTTATTTGTTCTCACTTTGTAGCGCATTCTTTCCATTCTTGAATTTTTTACACGTAGACATTTTATATTGCAGTTGACAACTTGAGTCGTTGACTTGTTTTGTTCTGTTGTCTTCCTCTTCGGTTTTTGGCTCTCCGTCTTGTTCACTCTTTCTCCCTCTGTGTAAGTTAAAAATGATCAACCTTTTTCTTTCTCCAGGTTTGGGACGGATCAAAGTGCCCTCACCCCCTGCTGGATGTATTTGTGGAGCCCAACACTCTTGAAGGAAGTCCCACGTTGTCCAAGGACATGGCAAACCTCACAGCCAACGTCTTGGTCTACGACAACCATGTAGAGGTCGCCCGGCAGTTTAAGGTGAGAGGTCACAGACTGTTGCTCAGCAACGTGGGACGGAAAACCACATCAGGTACTTTGTGCTCATCGTCAATCCAATGGTTTGTCTTTGAAATACAGGCCTACCAGTCCGTGATGGTAGGCTACATGGCTGTGTGATTACACAGAGATCGGGAGGGAAGGTAAAAATATAATAAAGAATTAGTGCCCTGTCACTACATCAACACCTGAAGGTTTTGCCACGGGCTGTTTCTGCTGCGTCGTGCCCTAATTCAACGACGCAGTTTCTCTCTCTCTCTCTCTCTCTCTCTCTCTCTCTCTCGTCTTCTAATAGTTCACTGTGTTCTCCTTCAAAACACAAACTCTTGAGTTCTTTGCTTTTTGCAGCGCCTCAGGCAAATCTGTTTTACTTTCTTCCCCCTCATTTCCCCTGCTGACAATAATAACGATGAATATTTAAAATGCTACAATATGCATTGCTTTCTCACACGTTCCATTTCTTACTCTCTCCTTCTCCACCCTTCCTGAATGTATAATTCCGTCTTTCTGCTTGACAGAAGCAGCAAAGCTTTGATCCTCTGCCTTAGCGATCATCCTTATCAGTGGAGATAGGCGCTATTAGCATATGGTTGCGTGATTGCATAATTTGTTAACCCACTCCGACAAGATTCCTCTTGTCACCAGGGTGGCCTGTCCACACCCACTCAACATCTCATCTGTAGGACTCATTGGGGTCATCTGTAGGACTCATTGGGGTCATCTGTAGGACTCATCGGGGTCATCTCCATCAACAACCCCTAGCATAGACCAATGCATTGAGTAATATGTTGTGTTATGTGTAGTCAATCCTCTCTTGATTAAGAAGAAGCAGTTTCACATTGTGCTATTTTATTAAGGATGATAAGAAAAAACCTTTCTGTCACAAAGGAAAACAATACTCTGCTTTTACCAAACTGTGCAAACTACCCATTTTGCCAAACTCCGTAGAATACAGGTCAACCTACATTATGTATGTACAGTATCACAAGCTTAAACGTCAATGATAACTCCCATCTAACATGAATTTGTATCATGGAGTTTGACATACATTTGATTTTGGACCACTCATGACTTCTGTCCACTGGCCTAACTATCCTTCATCATGGATAAACATTACTGTGTGACAGCAGAGAGATGACCTATGCTACACACACAAGAATTTAGCTGCACTTGCTAAAACATCTGCTAAACTCTGTATGCAACCAATAAACGTTCATTTGATACACACATGCACAAACAAATCCTATGTGGATACATGACTAAAAAGTTCCACAATTTTGAGAATTTCAGTGTTTTGTTTGTAACTGGGAGAAAAAAAGGTCAAAACAAAATGTTTTCCTCCTTTTTTTCTTATACTGTAAGACTATTGATTTTGTCTTCACACATTCTCCAGTTATTTCAGACTTCCTCTGATTAGGTGGAATACAGTACTTAATATCATAGCCTCTTAAACGAAAGAGGATTTATTTGACAGGAGTCATTTAATGCTTATCAATCAATTCACCCTCCTAAATAAAGGGTTTTCAGGGCAGATGAGTGAAAATAGAAATGTTTCCCCATTTATCAATCTCCTCTGGCGAATCGTCAGTAATAGTGTGTGAAATTGGCAGAGCCGGCTTTTGAGAAGACGGCTAGTTAGAGAAGAAAGGAGGTTATTAGGATAACGGAAAATGAGAGAGTGGGGGAATTGGGAGGGGAGGAGAAGGAGAAGTGCCCAATCGATCCGCCTCCGTCATGGTTTCCCTGTGGTCACCCTCACAGCATGGTGTCTCTGAGACACACACACACACACTCGCCACTGCTAAAACAGCAGGGTGCTTTCAGTTGCGGTCTGGATACCACATTCTGTTCTCCGCACACTCAAACAGATATATGACTACACAGTGAGACATCATGGGGCCTGTAGCTTTCAATGGCGCTGTTAACACACACTCTTATTGACCCCTACGCATTCATCATAGAGCACACAACTGATACGCCATCACTCTACTTCTTATGCATTGTAGACCATATACACGGGGGTATCTGGTTTCATATACGTGTCACCCACTTTTCAACATGTACAGTACATTGAGTTATGCATGCAGGGGACTGGCAGATCTTTTGTGCTTTGTCTGAAGTGCAGGACAGATTGGATGCCCAGCTTCATTAATTCGCTGGTAAGGGTCCAATGACATTGACCACAAAGTCATGATACTGTGGGATCATGCAAATCCCGCTGTATCTTTCTACGTCTTTAGACCAGAAGGGGAACATGCCGTGTCAGACCCGAAAATGACATGGTATTATCCGGCATGGTCTGTTCCACTCTCTCTCATCTCTCTTTTTCTCTCCCTCTTACTGCACTTGTCCCATCCCTTTGCATTGGTTTCCTCTTTTCTAACATTCCCTTTGTCCCTTTCCATCTATCCCTCTGTCATTTCTTAAGTTTTCTCCCGAATCTCCCTTCATTTATCTTTATCAAGGCTGTATCACAACCGGCCGTCATTGGGAATCCCATAGGGCTGCGCACAATTTGCCCAGCGTCGTCTGAGTTTGGCCGATGTAGGCCGTCATTGTAAATAAGAATTTGTTCCTAACTGACTTGCCAAGTTAAATTTTTTTAAATGTCAAAAGAAAAAAAATCTATGTTTGTCATCTCATGTCCCTTTCTCTCTTTCTCAGCACAAACTCTCACACAGATGCTAATGCTCAGCTCTGGATCTCCCAATTTCCCTTTCTGCTGACACCGCAAATGTCTTGGTACAATTCCTCCACATGCAAAACCTAGATATACAGTTGAAGTCAGAGGTTTACATACACTTAGGTTGAAGTCATTAAAACTCATTTTTCAACCACTCCACACATTTCTTGTTAACAATCTATAGTTTTGGCAAGTCGGTTAGGACATCTACTTTGTGCATGACACAAGTCATTTTTCCAACAATTGTTTACAGACAGATCATTTCACTTATCATTCACTGTATCACAATTCCAGTGGGTCAGAGGTTTACATGCACTAAGTTGACTGTGCCTTTAAACAGCTTGGAATATTCCAGAAAATTATGTCATGGCTTTAGAAGCTTCTGATAGGCTAATTGACATCATTTGAGTCAATTGGAGGTGTACCTGTGGATGTATTTCAAGGCCTACCTTCAAACTCAGTGCCTCTTTGCTTGTCATCATGGTAAAATCAGAAGAAATCAACCAAAACCTCAGAAAAAACATTGTAGACCTCCACAAGTCTGGTTCATCATTTGGAGTAATTTCTAAATGCCTGAAGGTACCACATTCATCTGTACAAAAAATAGTACGCACGTATAAAAACCATGGGACCACGCAGCCGTCATACCGCTCAGCAAGGAAATGTGTTCTGTCTCCTAGAGATCAACTTACTTTGGTGCAAAAAGTGCAAATCAATCCCAGAACAACAGAAAAGGACCTTGTGAAGATGCTGGAGGAAACGGGTACAAAAGTATCTATATCCACAGTAAAACAAGTCCTATATCGACATAACCTGAAAGGACGCTCAGCAAGGAAGAAGCCACTGCTCCAAAAGCGCCATAAAAATGCCAGACTACAGTTTGCAACTGCACATGGGGACAAAGATCGTACTTTTTGGAGAAAAGTCCTCTGGTCTGATGAAACCAAAATAAAACTGTTTGGCCATAATGACCATTGTTATGTTTGGAGGAAAAAGGGGGAGGCTTCTAAGCCTAAGAACATCATCCCAACCGTGAAGAACGGGTGGCAGCATCACAATGAACCTTCCAGGTACAACCCCAAATCCGTAAACACAGGCACCCTCAAAGATATCATCCTAACCAACTTGCCCTCCAAATACACCTCTTCAACCAAAATCTCAGCGATCACTGCCTCATTGCCTGCATCCGTAATGGGTCTGCGGTCAAACAACCATCCCCTATCAGCGTCAAACGCTCCCTAAAAGAGTTCAGCGAGCAGGCCTTTCTAATCAACCTGGCCCGGGTATCCTGGAAGGATATTGACCTCATCCCATCAGTAGAGGATGCCTGGTTATTCTTTAAAAGTGCCTTCCTCACCATCTTAAATAAGCATGACCCATTCAAAAAATGTAGAACCAGGAACAGATATAGCCCTTGGTTCACTCCAGACCTGAATGCCCTTGACCAGCACAAAAACATCCTGTGGCGTACTACATTAGCATCGAATAGCCCCTGTGATATGCAACGTTTCAGGTTAGTTAGGAACCAATATACACAGGCAGTTAAGAAAGCTAAGGCTAGCTTTTTCAAACAGAAATTTGCATCCTGTAGCATAAACTCAAAACAGTTCTGGGACACTAAAGTCCATGGAGAATAAGAGCACCTCCTTCCAGCTGCACACTGCACTGGGGCTAGGAAACACTGTCACCACTAATAAATCCACTATAATTGAGAATTTCAATAAGCATTTTTCTACGGCAGGCCATGCTTTCCACCTGGCTACCCCTACCCCGGTCAACAGCCCTGTACCCCCCCACAGCAACTCGCCCAAACCTCCCCCATTTCTCCTTCACCCAAATCCAGATAGCTGATGTTCTGAAAGAGCTGCAAAATCTGGACCTCTAGAAATCAGCCGGGCTAGACAATCTGGACCCTCTCTTTCTAAAATTATCTGCCGAAATTTTTGCAACCCCTATTACTAGCCTGTTCAACCTCTTTCATATCGTCTGAGATTCCCAAAGATTGGAAAGCTGCCACAGTCATCCCTCTGTCACCCCCTTTGAAGAATCTAGACCCAAACTGCTACAGACCTATATCTATCCTACCCTGCTTTTCTAAGGTCTTCGAAAGCCAAGTTAACAAAAAGATTACTGACCATTTGGAATCCCACCGTACCTTCTCCGCTATGCAATCTGGTTTCAGGCTGGTCATGGGTGCACCTCAGCCACGCTCAAGGTCCTAAACGATATCATAACCGCCATCGATAAGAGACAATACTGTGCAGCCGTATTCATCGACCTAGCCAAGGCTTTCGACTCTGTCAATCCCCACATTCTTATCGGCAGACTCGACAGCCTTGGTTTCTCAAATGACTGCCTCGCCTGGTTCACCAACTACTTCTCAGACCGAGTTCAGTGTGTCAAATCGGAGGGCCTGTTGTCTGGACCTCTGGCACTCTCAATAGGGGTGCCACAGGGTTCTACTTGCTCTTAAATGCAAGTAAAACTAAATGCATGCTCTTCAACCGATTGCTGCCCGCCCCTGTCTGCCCGTCCAGCATCACTACTCTGGATCGTTCTGACTTAGAATATGTGGACAACTACAAATATCTAGGTGTCTGGTTAGATTGTAAACTCTCCTTCCAGACTCACATTAAGCATCCCCAATCCAAAATGAAATCTGGAATCGGCTTCCTATTTCACAAAAAAGCGTCCTTCACTCATGCTGCCAAACACCCTCGTAAAACTGACCATCCTACCGATCCTCGACTTTGGCGATGTCATTTACAAAATAGCCTCCAACACTCTACTCAACAAACTGGATGCAGTCTATCACAGTGCCATCCGTTTCGTTACCAAAGCCTCATATTGCCCACCACTGCGACCTGTACGCTCTCATTGGCTGGCCCTCGCTTCATACTCGTCGCCAAACCCACTGTCATCTACAAGTCTTTACTAGGTAAAGCCCCACCTTATCTCAGCTCACGGGTCACCATTGCAGCACCCACCCATAGCATGCACTCCAGCATGTATATTTCACTGGTCATCCCCAAACCCAATTTCTCCTTTGGCTGCCTTTCCTTCCACTTCTCTGCTGCAAATGACTGGAACGAACTTCAAAAATCATTGAAGCTGGAGTCTCATATCTCCCTCACTAACTTTAAGCACCAGCTGTCAGAGCAGCTCACAGATCACTGCACCTGTACATAGCCCATCTGTAAATAGCCCATCCAACTACCTCATCCCCATACTGTATTTATTTATTTGTCTTGCTCCTTTGCACCCCAGTATCTCTACTTGCACATTCATCTTTTGCACATCTATCACTCCAGTGTTGCTATATTGTAATTACTTCGCCGCCATGGCCTATTTATTGCCTCACTACCTCCCTTATGTTATCTCATTAGCACACACTGTATATAGACTTTTTCTACTGTATTATTGACTGTATGTTTGTTTATTCTATGTTGTTGTTTGTGAGGCACTGCTTTGCTTTATCTTGTCCAGGTCGCAGTTGTAAATGACAACTTGTTCTCCACTAGCCTAACTGGTTAAATAAAGGTGAAATAAAAATTAATCAAATTTAAAAAATAAAAAATGTTGTGTGGGTGCTTTGCTGCAGGAGGGACTGGTGCACTTCGCAAAATAGATGGCCTCATGAGGAAGGAAAATTATGTGGATATATTGAAGCAACATCTCAAGACATGAGTCAGGAAGTTAAAGCTTGGTCGCAAATGGATCTTCCAAATGGACAATGACCCCAAGCATACTTCCAAAGTTGTGGCAAAATGGCTTAAGGACAACAAAGTCAAGATATCGGAGTGGCCATCACAAAGCCCCGACCTCAATCCTATAGAAAATTTGTAGGCAGAACTGAAAAAGTGTGTGCGAACAAGGAGGCCTACAAACCTGACTCGTTACCAAACGTTACACCAGCTCTGTCAGGAGGAATGGGCCAAAATTCACCCAACTTATTGTGGGAAGCTTGTGGAAGGCCACCTGAAACGTTTGACCCAAGTTAAACAATTGAAAGTTAAGGCTACCAAATACTAATTAATTGTATGTAAACTTCTGACCCACTGGGAATGTGATGAATGACATTAAAGTGAAATAAATCATTCTCTACTATTATTTTGACATTTCACATTCTTAAAATAAAGTGGTGATCCTAACTGACCTAAGACAGGGAATTTTTACTAGGATTAAATGTGTTAAGGGGGGAAAAAAGTGCATGTAATCTCCCGACTTCAACTGTTTGTGTGTGTGTGTATTATTATTATTATTATTATTATTATTATTATTATAATACCTTTATTTAACTATGCAAGTCAGTTAAGAACAAATTCTTATTTTCAATGACGGCCTAGGAACAGTGGGTTAACTGCCTTGTTCAGGGGCAGAACGACAGATTTGTACTTTGTCAGCTCTGGGATTTGAACTTGCAACCTTTCATCTACTAGTCCAACACTCTAACCACTAGGCTGCCACCCCAAAATGTATAGATACTTTTGGATTCAACTTATTCTAAATAAACTGGAAAGGTGTTGGTTATGTCCATTTGCTTTTAGTAAGAAAATAGGCAGAGTAGAGTCCCTTAATAGGTAGTGACCTTCCATGTGTACGTATAGACACTTACACATATAGAGGACAATCTATGGTGATTATTTACAGCTGACCCTGCACTTACTGGATGCAGTTCCCCCTCTCCCTCCCCCACGCCCCCTTGCCCTTGCTTCCTGTTTGTTGAACACAGTGTATGATGGTGAAAATGAGATTAACGCTGTGGTTGAAAGTCTCCTCGTAAAGTACAGAAGTGTCAGACGCCATTTCTCCTCATGCTTTAAAAAGCAATTGCGCATGGCGAGAGCATTCTGAGAAAGAATAACGTTCACACTTCTGCTTCATTACTCCGCTCGCTCCCTTTGCCTGCGAAAACATGATCTGCCATGCTCGCCTTCTGTGAGAAGGCATTTTTAACCCAATGCCATTTTTTAGAGTTATTTTAAGGGGGAAAAAATGACAAATTGGGAGCGCTGCTTTGCATAGGTCTGTGTTCGTATAAATAGCCCCATTTGTAAGTGAACCCTGGTGTCTGGACCAAGAGAGGTCGCGGTGTCATTGAAGCACCTGGATTCCAGCTTCCTATCATTGCTGTTTTGAATAAGGGTCCTTATTAATCATTGTGGGGATGAGGGGGTTTGAGGCTTATTGACATCATTAGAATTGCAATGTGAAGAGTAGAACTCAACTGGACCTAGTTCCATTGGTCTGCTCCCAGAATGCAACTCTCCTAGTAGTTGTATCCTTTCTTGACTCAGATTGTCTCAAGTTGAGGATTTCAGTCCCATTCTCACACCGGTGTTTTACCTCACCCTGGGTTTCTGAGATTGCATTAAAGCGTGTCAGTTACGTGACTGGGTGCGTGGACAACTTTTAACATGTGGCCTGCTCTACAGTGGGAATAAACTGCCGCCTCTATGTAAATGTCCCACCACTTTAGCCTTCATAGACTGTGCATGTTGACCAGAGAGATGACTTTCTGTCTGCGGACAGTTAGGCCCATCCCCCATACTGTACCACTGTGGCCTCTTGGCTAGCCACACATCTTGTCATCTGTTATTCATGAAGTGCGAGATAAATACAAGAGCGAGACAGGGCACCTGTGCTGTCTGAACACACTTGCGTGGCTAGCCAACACCACAAGATGGTGTTAGGCTGCTGAGCTAAAGCCTAGGCATTAGTTCAGGGAGTCTACACAAGTCTTCAGGTCTCACACAAGGTTACTTGTCAGATGAGCGTGGTCTGAAACCACCTTCATTACTTTGGCAGCTCTTGTTAAAAAAAAAAAGTTGTTTCAATGCACTGTTTCCTCATTTGTTTTAATCTTGTATCTTAGGGAACACTTTGTCTGACTTTGTTTACCTTCCAGAAAAGTGTTAACAAAATGGCTGCCAAGAGCCCCAAACATTGTACTTTTAATCGAGGTGCTTAATCTCAATGAGCCACACTTATTGTGCTACTCCCCTTCCCCTCTCCTGTGAGTTTCCCCACTCCCCACCCACAACCCCTGAATCCTGTAACTGAGTAATGTCGGCTTTCTTTCTAGCTTCTGGTTCTAGTTTCCCTCTATTATAAAAAGACTGGTGTGAAATTGGGTTGTTGTTTTTTTTCTCTGCCAGGCGACTAAAGTTTGGTCTGGTTTATTGAGCCTGACTCGTTAAGAAACTGTAAAGCCGAAAGCAATCTTCTGTATTTGGAGAATCCTTTACTGAGCAATCATTGCGTCACTCGGAGAATGAGACACTGTTAGTCGGTGGGATCATGACGTTTGGTCACACAGACGCACTTGAACATGTATTTTTGGGTGATGACTGTTAAAGCGGATAGAAAACGCCACCTTAATGTGTCAACGAAATATATCAGGAACCAGAGCTGTCACTGGCAGAAAGAGAGCCCCCATCGCTTGGCTCAGTATGTGTTCTCATTATAACCACACCTGGCTACTTTGGGTAGAGGATGGTAGATGTAATAGCTGTAGCAAGGCAGGAACAGCTTTGGGGTTAGCAGCAGGACTGGGCTTGGCTGGCTTTGAACCAGAAGCATGCAGCATCACCCCCGTTTCGCTGAAGACTCACTGTCCTCCTGTGTTCTCTCACCAGTCTCTGAGCATTAATCATTTACTCTGCGGCTCTAACACCTGTTTCTATCTTTGGCATTTAAACACAAACAAAATTGTGGCCAACTCACAGAACTCTCAAATACTAAACATTGGACACCCCAATGTTGTTGATCTTTTCATTTTTTTTTAATACTTAGGATATTGTGACAATGTTTCTGTGAAATGTCCTCAATGTGCTGCAATTTTGGTGCCCCCCCCCCAGCACCATTATCAACCCCCTGTGCTCCAGTCAGCCCTGACTGATAGAATCTTCAGAACTGAGTGTTGCTCCAGAAAGGAAGGTTTTGGGAGACCATCAGGCAAACCTTGCTTGCCTCTTGTCTGCACATAAGGGAATGTCTTTGGGCTGTAGATGTTGCAGTTGAGTATAAAGAATGAATTGGACAATTTTCTTCTGCTGTTAGCTTTTTTCACCCTGTGGAGGATACTTCTAAGAATAGTATCTCAAAATTCCAGAAATGTTCTATGGAATGCCTGCTTTGTGCAGTCGCTTTACAAAACAACTAAACAAGAACATGTTAAGGAAATGTATGCCGTCTTTTAAACATGGCCAGTGTTACTAGATAGGTACACGGTACTAGCCCATGTTGTGGCCGGAAGCTGAACAAAGCCCCTGATGAGCAGTAGAGATAAACGGTGCTCCCCTACTACTCTACTACCCTGTACTCATGTGCTCTCACTGATAGAGCATGAGAGGTGAAGTCAGGTTCCTGTCACCCTGAAGCTGGTTGTGACCATAGAGCTCATCTGTTAAAAAACATTCAGTTTAGCTGATTTGTGTACCCTTGATGAGATATACTTGTTAAAAATACTTCAACCTGATTTGTCTCGTATCACGGGAAAGGTTTAGATTTGGTACCATACCGCCCTCTTCTGGCTGCAAGTGTCAAATTAAACCGATGCATCCTGCTACTTGTTATTCAGCAACAGTGAAATGATTCAATGACCACTATGGGGAGCAGTATGATGTCTGGTGCTGATTTCCGTCTGATGCGAAGACTGCAACTACATTAAAAAAAATAAAAAATACAATCTGCATTGCAACATGATACATTGGATGACTCAAATCCAAGGATCGTGAAACAGTAACTCACCTCATCAATTTCCAATATGCAGGTGCTATTTTAGTTGAGAGGGGTTGGAGTGATACATACGTTTCTAACATGTCTTTGACCCCTCCTTCTTCTTCTAGCCCGGGTCATACCTTCGGATATACAACCTACACGCAGTTCCTGGGGCTAGTCGGTTGCCAAGCAATGACTCTGTCCAGTCTGATCAGACGGGACACCTGGGTTTCCACCTGCATGGGGGCACCTCATATGGCAGGGGGTTACGTGTGCTGCCTGAAGACAGCCCAGATATACTGGACCTCAAAAAGTAAGAGGGGGCTGTCTGCCAATTTGTGTTGTCACCTCATAAGGCCTAAATGATAGGACACTTTCGCTTGAAGTGCCAATCTTTTAAGTTTATTTTCTCATTGTTTCAGGATCTTGGAGACATTCTCCGAGTCTGACATAAATGACTCGTCCATGTTTGAAGTCTGGAGTACACCACCAGAGTCTTTTGGTATGTTGACATTTTTCACTTTTGATGCTTATATGAACAATATCTTGTTTTCCTGTTAATATTCCTTACAGTCATAATGGCTTGGAAGGCTGTGGTTTGGAGGAAACTTATGGCACCACATAAGTTTCTGCTATCATTTTAGGTACTGCTCCAGATGAAATTGCTACAGGTATGAAATGAGAAGTATGGCGCTATTTTGTTACACTTGTGGGCAAATTATAAGCTTATATAATTGTAAAATATTAGGATGTGAGCAGAAAAATAAAGGTTTGAATCACATCTCAAGAAACAAAATCACTTCCCAGTTTAGACATAATTCACACACCCTGCCAGTACAAAATCACTTCCTAGTCTAGGTGTAAATCCACACCCTCAGCCAGTACAATGAAAACTGGGTTCCTCCACTACTAATGTACATCCACATCTGTGATAGAAGTCTATGTCTTTGATTTGTTGCAGTCCTGTCTGACACTAGCTAGCAGATTGTGACGTGTTAATGTGCTGCTCCATTTGCCGTTACAGGATAGATACGGCGTAGCACCGAGAATTTTTGGCCAACCTTAACGATATTATCTTCGTTCTCGATTCGCCCAAATATATATCTCCGAAAATGTCTGTGTCCAGTTGTAAGTGGTTCGTTTGAATTTAGAAAATGCTCTGTTATTAAAATAAATAATTTGGTTTGCTCCATGACGTGATCCAACACAGTGAGAGAAGATTTGAAATAAAGAGGGTGGCGTACACATTGTTGGATTACTTCATAGAGCAAAACATTAATTTGTTTTATTTTCTACATTCAAACAAAACAGCCAGCTGTGACTGGACATGGGCATTTTAGAAGATGCATGTTAGAGTGAATCGAGAACTAAGATAGTATCGTTAAGGTCGGTGGAAAATTCTCTGCTACGCCAAACAGTATCTATCCCGTAACGGCTAATGGAGAATCACATTAGCCCGTTACAATCTGCTAGCTACTCTGACACTTGTTGTATGTGTATTGGTGTAGAGAGGACGTGTGACCACACTGTGGAACAGGTGAGTCTGGCTGAAGTGAAGAGCAGAAGCCCCCCTCAGGTGTTCCACGTTCAGGTTCAGCTCAAGTCTTACCAGCCTCAGAGACTCTACCAGTCCCTGAAACTCTTCTGTCACAAGTGTAAAACCATGTGAGTTACTGCTATACACTGACAACCAAACACAAACACGCAAGACACAACATTTACTTGATTGTATTAGCGACATAGCTCCAATTGTGAGGTCATAGGTTATCCATGCTTCGTCATATACATACTCGCACATGTCTCTCTCAATCCATTGGGGACCCCAGGGTGTGCACAATTATCTAGTCCAGCACTAACACACCTGATTCAACTAATCACCAAGCCTTTGATTAGTTGAAACTGGTGTGTGCACTCTCTGGGTGTCAATCAGTTATTGTCCTTGCTATCTGGGATCCTTGTGACATCCTTACTCCATTTGAAGTTAACGTTTAAACATTTTTAAATGTAAAGGACAAGGTTAGGGTTTAGGGTAGGGACGTCCAAGGATTCCAGACAGCACTAATCAGTCAGGAATAGATTGAGAAACGATTGAGAAACTGCCCTGTACCTTTCAGACGGGACGTCCCTGATGATGTCACAGTGGGGGGCTTGTTCTCAGAAGCCCAGAAGGACGTTGGACCATGTAATAATGGTTACTGGACTCTGGTTCTGCCTCTCCCCAGAGAGCCTCCTTCTGAATCCCCCAGCCGGACCCTGACCCTTCTGATGTCCAGTCAGCTAATGGGAAAGGGCAAGGCAAAGGAGCTGATCTTCCTTATGGGTGCGAACCACACAACTGCCTTGTTACTATGGAGACACAGAGTGTTATCTGCATCTCCCTTCCTCTCATGGCCACAACCATACAGACTTGAAACCTAGTAAAGAAACGCTATATAAATGCAATCTATTCCTACTGAAAAACAGTGATGCGTGTCTCTTTTAGTGATGCATTTCACGTTTACCTTCTAAAAGCTACGCTATGACAGTTTGATTCTATGTTTTACGCCAAAGGCTAAACTGTTAACCATTATTTTGTCTGCTTTCCCGTAGGGGCTACCTTGGAGGAGACGTGTCGGATAGCATCCGCGTACAGTAACATTGTGCCAGTGACATCACCACAAGGAACCATGACCCCGCTGGATCTCTCGGCTCCCTTCCTCTTCCGGGGCACGAAAAGATACTATGGGTCTGTACCTATCTTGAAAATCACTGTCTTAGCCACATCTGACACAGGCCACATTTTGTCCATCAGTGTACTTAAATACACTAAAATGTGATGTGGGTTTTTATGCCTTTTGTTTTTCAGATGCAAACAGTGCTCCCAACTAAAAGTGGGAGAATCATTGGGAGAAGGAGTAGATGTTTGGGATGAGAAAAGTGTGGCAGAAGGTATGGTGATCTCTTTCTCACTGTGTACACCTTTTAGGTGGTGGCGATTTAGTGTGGACCTGACCCCATCGTCATTTCTCCCTATTCACCCCTTGATCACATTAACCTCTTACCTGGGTCGTGTTCACAGGCAAAACCTCAGCAAAACATTTTGCAGTGGTAGGAAGATCTTATTAGACCAGTTAGAACATTATTTTCCATGCAATAAAAGTACAGGTTTAAGGACTTGAGTCACTTGAACACCTGTGACCTGGTCTATGCGGAACATGAGCTACAATACACAGAGACAGGTCTCTCACGGTGACCTTTGTGACCTGGGTTTATGTTCTTGACGTTTTTTTTTATGTAACTGCCTCTTCAGCTTTCGTGGATATTCTGGCTCGGCTGGGTTTTCCATTTCACTGCTCTGTTGTGTCTGTGACGTCTCGGTTTGTTAATGCTATGGTCACAGCATTCGTTTTGATCATGTTAGGACTACCTTCATCCCACTCTTTTCTTTTAAATGTACTGGCTATTCTTGATCTTCTCTCTGCACCATGCCCTCAGCTAGGGGAGGCTGGTGGGAGGGGCTCTAGGAGGAAGGGCTCATTGTAATTGCTGGAATGGAATGAATAGAACGGAGTCAAACATGGTTTCCGTATGTTTGTTGTGTTTGATACCATTCCATTTATTCCATTCGTCTTTACAGTGAGTTCTCCTATAGCTCCTCCCACCAGCCTCTTCTAGTTGGACTGCATTGTCTTCTCTCTCCCTCTTGTTACTCGGCTCCTCCCCCTTTCCTGAACCCTCAGTTGTTTTGATCTTATGTCTCCTCTCCACCGGCACTTTTAATGTTACGTCTGCTGTGTTTCTTTACTCCACCAATCCTCAGTTTTATGTTATGGCTTCCCTCCTTAGGTTGTAAAGTTACGCCTAGCGTCCGCTCCTGCCTCTGCTCAGGTCTCTCTTAAATCATGTGGTTTTAATGTTATGGCTCTCCTCTCGGCTCTCTTCCCTCGCCCAGCTCTCGGGGTGCAGCTGCTGCAGTATGGCCTACTGATGAAGCTTGAGCTGCAGGATGGCACCGGCTTCCTGGAGGCCCTGCTCTGGAGAGATGCAGTACGTGAGGGCATCCATATGAAGAGACAAGACAGACACAACACATTGAAATATTTTTCAACTTGGTGCCCATAGGTCTGCATGGGTATTTGGGCTCTATGAGTGTTGTATTCTTGTTGTCTAACTTGTAACACCATTAAACCTATGGCAGGAATCCTTCTTCCACGTGTCAGCTGAGGATGCAGCAGCTGACCAGGAGGCACAAGACCGGGTCCAGGAAACCATGGACAGACTCTGCCCACCAGGGAGTAGTACGGGTAATCATATATTATTATAATAATAATAATATGCCATTTAGTAGATGCTTTTATCCAACCGACTTAGTCATGCATGCATACTTTTTACATATGGGTAGTCTGGGAATTGAACCCACTACCCTGGCATTGAAAGCGCCATGCTCTACCAACTGAGCTACAGTGACTTCAGTGCTTCCAGCACTGTCCACGGATGTATCACTATCACATAAATAGACCTGTGAAGTGAGAATGTTTTTGTCAATATTTCAAGGGCAGAGATTTTAACCCCACATCAACAGTGGGCTCTAATGAAGCATTAACAAACAGCGCGTAGAGGTTTCCCATTAGTGAGCAATGAGGCTGGATGAGCTTCCAGGCAGATGGCCCCTCAGAGTGTGAATGCACTGCAGCAATTGAGCAAGTAACTGGACAGCAATTAGTTTTCACATGTCCTCCTGAGCAGGCTAGGCTAAAATATGTATTTAAGGATGTCAATTTGGTGTGTGTGCGTGCATGTTTGTGTGGTGTATTTATGTTTTGTGTGGTGTATTCATGTCTGTCTGTGCCTTTTCCCTTCCTGTGCCCAGCGGAGAGGCCCTGGATGGACCTGTGTCTCAGTGCCTACACAGTGGAGGAGAACGGCCAGAGACGGGCCTGCTACCAGATCTGCCACACTGGTACCAGAGGCACTAACCCACATACACACCCTCACGCCTCGCCTAGAGACACATAGCACTCAACCAACCAAAATATCATGTATATTCCAAATAGTTATTTGTGAATATTGGTATACACTTGTGTACCTCCAAATTAATAAAACAAATTATATTGGCTGAAATGTATCTGGCTTTCAGTGTCTCTGACCATTTCCTTTGTCATATTTCCTCCTTTGTACCAACATTTTATATGTTTTATACTTTATTGAGAGTATGTGTAAACTCTGTTTTCCCCTTCTTAGAAATAAATTATGTGAAAATTATTTGTATTGTCAATTTGAATTTAACCATGGCATTTTCATTGTCGACATCCCTCAAACTCAATTCCACTGCATTAGAGTTCCCCTCTAATCAGGGACTGGTTTAGACCTGAGACCAGGTGTGTGTGCAATTCATTATCTGGTAGAACAGAAAACCAGCAGGCTCCGGGCCTCATAGGGTAAGAGTTGAATACTCTACATCAGCTATTCCCCAACTGGGGGTACACGCAATACATTCGGGGCTGCGCCAAATAAAAATGTGATTCACATTTTCAAACAGTCCATTTAGATTTTCCAACGGGGCTATACATTTTGGTGACTAACGTAGCTGCTTCTCATTCCGTTTGCTCGAAAATTGATAAATGGTTAAAAAAAAGTAAGGCCTGCGTCCATAGAGACACATACCACCTCTACTGGTAGTACTGCTACAACCAGTGCTACAACCAGTAGTACTACACCTACACCTGTCGATGGCACAAGTTGTTCTGCTTCCACGAGCACATCCAATGCTAGCATCAGTAATTCTACATTTGTTGCTAGCCCAGCTAGCATGGATACTGACAGTTGTGAATCTGATACAGCTGAAGAGCTACTGCCCGCTTACCCGGGAAAGCACCGAAAAACCGACAGGGACGTTGGACCATCGAAGAGGCGCAAATATGATGAGAATTACATTGATTTGGGCTTCACTTACAGTTGAAGTCGGAAGTTTACATACACCTTAGCCAAGTACATTTAATCTCAGTTTCACAATTCCTGACATTTAATCCTAGTAAAAATTCCGTTTTAGGTTAGTTAAGATCACCACTATATTTTAAGAATGTCAGAATAATAGTAGAGAGAATGATTTATTTCAGCTTTTATTTCTTTCATCACATTCTCATTGGGTCAGAAGTTTACATACACTCAATTAGTATTTGTTATCACTGCCTTTTAAATTGTTTAACTTGGGTCAAACGTTTTGGGTAGCTTTCCACAAGCTTCCCACAATAAGCTGGGTGAATTTTGGCCCATTCCTCCTGACAGAGCTGGTGTAACTGAGTCAGGTTTGCAAGGCCTCCTTGCACGCACACGATTTTTCAGTTCTGCCCACAAATTTTATTTTGGATTTGACGACAGGGCTTTGTGATGGCCACTCCAATATCTTGACTTTGTTTTTGTTAAGCCATTTTGCCACAACTTTGGAAGTATGCTTGGGGCCATTGTCCATTTTTGGAAGACCCATTTGCGACCAAGCTTTAACTTCCTGACTAATGTCTTGAGCTGTTGCTTCAATACATCCACATAATTTTCCTTCCTCATGAGTCCATCTATTTTGTGAAGTGCACCAGTCCCTCCTGCAGCAAAGCACCCCCACAACATGATGCTGCCACCCCCGTGATTCACGGTTGGGATGGTGTTTTTCGGCTTGCAAGCCTCCCCCTTTTTCCTCCAAACATAACAATGGTCATTATGGCCAAACAGTTCTATTTTCATTCCATCAGACCAGAGGACATTTCTCCAAAAAGTACGACCTTTGTCCCCATGTGCAGTTGCAAACCGTAGTCTGGCTTTTTTTATGGCAGTTTTGGAGCAGTGGCTTCTTCCTTGCTGAGCGGCCTTTCAGAATCCAAGATGGCGTAGCAGTCAGACGTCTTTGTCTTGTCTCGTCCCATGTGTATATATCTTTTTCTTCGCGTTCTTTTTTTATATCTTTCCTAAACATCAACTTCAAAATACTCTCCTGCAACACGCCTCACCCAATGTGGTGTGGATTTATATGTTTTTCCCCAAAAGTATTTCTATTTACCTCAGAACTGGTATACCTCAACCAGGGTTGACTACTCCTGGCTAACGTTTCCATCCCGGAGCTAGCACCAACTAGCCTGGGGCTAGCTCATGCTAGAACCATCTCCCGGCTCACTCCTGGGCTACAATATCCAGACCCCTTCTACTGCCGGTACGGGGCACGGAACCCCGCCGATCCTCTACGACTGGAATACCGACATAATCAGCCCGAGGATTCCAACAGGCCCCTAAGGCGCGACGCCCGCTTAAGGCCCATTCTGCGAACCTGCTAGGCCGGCTACCTAGAGCTACTTGGAACCCTACTAATTCCATGACTGGTCTATCGGCGTCACCGCACGAAGGGGCAAAAACAGACTTAACCCCATCGCGATGTGCCCCAAAGGCTAACTTGCTAGCCCCTGCTAACTGCTTGCTTGCCTGCCCCGGTCTGCTAACTGCTTTGCTTGCTAACCCGGTCTGCTAACTGCTAGCTTGTTTAGCCCTGGCCTACTAACTGTAAGCATGTTAGCATTGGCCTGCTAACTGTCTGAATCGCCATATTTCAATGACGGCCTAGGAACAGTGGGTTAACTGCCTGTTCGGTGGCAGAACGACAGATTTGTACCTTGTCAGCTTGCAATCTTCCGGTTACTAGTCCAACGCTCTAACCACTAGGCTACCCTGCCGCCCCATCATTACTCAATACCTAGGTTTACCTCCAATGTACTCACATCCTACCTTACCCTTGTCTGTACACTATGCCTTGAATCTATGCTATCGTGCCCAGAAACCTGCTCCTTTTACTCTCTGTTCCGAACGTGCTAGACGGCCAGCTCGTATAGCATTTAGCCGTACTCTTATCCTACTTCTCCTCTGTTCCTCTGGTGATGTGGAGGTTAATCCAGGTCCTGCAATGCCTAACTCCACTCCCACTCCCCAGGTGCTCTCATTTGTTGACTTCTGTATCCGTAAAAGCCTTGGTTTCATACATGTTAACATTAGAAGCCTACTCCCTAAGTTTGTTTTACTCACTGCTTTCGCACACTCTGCCAACCTGGATGTCTTAGTCGTGTCTGAATCCTGGTTTAGGAAAACCACCAAAAACGTTGACATCTCCATCGCTAACTATAGCATTTCCAGAAACAAGTCTCTCACTGTTGCCACTTGCTATAGACCTCCCTCTGCCCCCAGCTGTGCCCTCAATACCATATGTGAATTGATTGCCCCCCATCTATCTTCTGAGCCCGTGCTACTAGGTGACCTAAACTGGGACATGCTTAACACCCCGGCCATCCTACAATCCCAGCTTGATGCCCTTAATCTCACACAAATTATCAATGAACCTACCAGGTACAACTCCAAATCCGTAAACACGGGCACCCTCATAGATGTCATCCTAACTAACTCACCCTCCAAATACACCTCTGCTGTTTTCAATCAAGATTTCAGCGATCACTGCCTCATTGCCTGCATCCGTAATGGGTCAGCGGTCAAACGGCCTCCACTCATCACTGTCAAACGCTCCTTAAAACACTTATGCGAGCAGGCCTTTCTAATTGACCTGGCCGTGGTATCCTGGAATGACATTGACCTCATCCCGTCATTAGATGATGCCTATTCTTTAAAAGTGCCTTCCTCACCATCTTAAATAAGCATGCCCTATTAAAAACAAAATGATCGAGGAATAGATATAGTCCTTGGTTCACTCCAGACCTGTCTGCCCTTGACCAGCACAAAAACATCCTGTGGCGTTCTGCATTAGCATCAAATAGCCCCCATGATATGCAACTTTTCAGGGAAGTTAGGAACAAATATACACAGGCAGTTTGGAAAGTTAAGGCTAGCTTTTTCAAATAGAAATTTGCATCCTGTAGTACTAACTCAAAAAGGTTCTGGGACACTGTAAAGTCCATGGAGAATAAAAGCACCTCCCAGCTGCCCACTGCTCTGAGGCTAGGAAACATTGTCACCACCGATAAATCCACTATAATTGAGAATTTCAATAAGCATTTCTCTACGGCTGGCCATGCTTTCCACCTGGCAACCCCTACCCTGGTCAACTGCCCGGCACCCTCCACAGCAACCCGCCAAAGCCCCCACAATTTCTCCTTTACCCAAATCCAGATAGCTGATGTTCTGAAAGAGCTGCAAAATCTGGACCCCTACAATTCAGCTGGGCTAGACAATCTGGACCCTCTCTTTCTAAAATTATCTGCCGAAATTGTTGCAACTCCTATTACTAGCCTGTTCAACCTCTCTTTCATATCGTCTGAGATTCCCAAAGATTGGAAAGCTGCTGCGGTCACACCCCTCTTCAATGGGGGTGACACTCTAGACCCAAACTGCTACAGACCTATCTATCCTACCCTGTCTTTCTAAGGTCTTCGAAAGCCAAGTTAACAAACAGATTACTGACCATTTCGAATCCCACCGTACCTTCTCCGCTATGCAATCTGGTTTCAGAGCTGGTCATGGGTGCACCTCAGCCACACTCAAGGTCCTAAATGACATCATAACCGCCATCGATAAGAGACATTACTGTGCAGCCGTATTCATCGACCTGGCCAAGGCTTTCGACTCTGTCAATCCCCACATTCTTATCGGCAGACTCAACAGCCTTGGTTTCTCAAATGATGAGGGGTGGCCAGTCCTCTTCTGACGGTGCCGGGTATAGATTATAATATAACATGGCCGAGATGTTCAAATGTTCATAAATGACCAGCATGGTCAAATAATAATAATCACAGTAGTTGTCGAGGGTGCAGCAAGTCAGCACCTCAGGAGTAAATGTCAGTTGGCTTTTCATAGCCGATCACTAAGAGTATCTCTCGCTCCTGCTGTCTATAAAGAGTTGAAAACAGCAGGTCTGGGACAGGTAGCACGTCCGGTGAACAGGTCAGGGTTCCATAGCCGCAGGCAGAACAGTTGAAGCTGGAGCAGCAGCACGGCCAGGTGGACTGGGGACAGCAAGGGGTCATCATGGTCCTAGGGCTCAGGTCCTCCGAGAAAGAGAAAGAAAGAGAGAATTAGAGAGCAAGAGAGAGCATACTTAAATTCAGACAGGACACCGGATAAGACAGGAGACGTACTCCAGATATAACAGACTGACCCTAGCCCCCCGACACAAACTACTGCAGCATAAATACTGGAGGCTGAGACAGGACAGGGTCAGGAGACACTGTGGCCCCATCCGATGATACCCCCGGACAGGGCCAAACAGGAAGGATATAACCCCACCCACTTTGCCAAAGCACAGCCCCCACACCACTAGAGGGATATCTTCAACCACCAATTTACCATCCTGAGACAAGGCCGAGTATAGCCCACAAAGATCTCCGCCACGGCCCAACCCAAGGGGGGCGACAACCCAGACAGGAAGATCACGTCAGTGACTCAACCCACTCAAGTGACGCACACATCCTAGGGACAGGATGAAAGTGCACCAGTAAGCCAGTGACTCAGCCCCTGTAATAGGGTTAGAGGCAGAGAATCCCAGTGGAGAGAAGGGAACCGGCCAGGCAGAGACAGCAAGGGCGGTTCGTTGCTCCAGAGCCTTTCCGTTCACCTTCACACTCCTGGGCCAGACTGCACTCAATCATATGGCCCACTGAAGAGATGAGTCTTCAGTAAAGACTTAAAGGTTGAGACCGAGTCTGCGTCTCTCACATGGGTAGGCAGACCATTCCATAAAAATGGAGCTCTATAGGAGAAAGCCCTGCCTCCAGCTGTTTGCTTAGAAATTCTAGGGACAATTAGGAGACCTGCGTCTTGTGACCGTAGCGTACGTGTAGGTATGTACGGCAGGACCAAATCAGAGAGAGAGGTAGGAGCAAGCCCATGTAATGCTTTGTAGGTTGGTAGTAAAACCTTGAAATCAGCCCTTGCCTTAACAGGAAGCCAGTGTAGGGAGGCTAGCACTGGAGTAATATGATCACATTTTTTGGTTCTAGTCAGGATTCTGGCAGCCGTATTTAGCTCTAACTAAAGTTTATTTAGTGCTTTATCCGGGTAGCCGGAAAGTAAAGCATTGCAGTAGTCAAACCTAGAAGTAACAAAAGCATGGATTAATTTGAATCATGGAAATTCCATGAATCATGGAATCTACCATTCCTGTGTTTAATTGCTATATTGTAATTACTTCGCCACCATGGCCTATTTATTGCCTTAACTCCCTTATCTTACCTCATTTGCACTCACTGTATATAGACTTTTTTTTTTCTTTTGTTCTACTGTATTATTGACTATGTTTTGTTTATTCCATGTCTGTGTTGTTGTATGTGTCAAATTGCTATGCTTTATTTTTGGCCAGGTCGCAGTTGCAAATGAGAACTTGTTCTCAACTAGCTTACCTGGTTAAATAAAGGTGAAAGAAAAATAAATAAATACAGGACTCGTTTTACTGTGGATATAGATACGTTTGTACCTGTTTCCTCCAGCATCTTCACAAGGTCCTTTGCTGTTGTTCTGGGATTGACTTGCACTTTTCACACCATAGTACGTTAATCTCTAGGAGACAGGATAGGGCTGCGTTCAGAGTATCCTGCCTTGGCAAGCTGTTAAGACACAGATTCCCTTTGCAACCACATACCTATGTGAGAGTGGATTCTCGGCCCTCACTAGCACAAAAAAAAATAAATATAGGCACAGACTGTGTGGAAAATTATTTTAGATTGAGACTCCAATACAACCCAACATTGCAGAGTTATGTGCATCGTTTCTAGCACACCATTCTCATTAAGCTGTGGTGAGTTATTCCCGAATTTTATAGGAACAAATAAGGTTTTATATGTAAGATGGCTAAATAAAGAGCACAATGAATGATTATTATTTGTGCCTTGGTCCTCCTATAAGAGCTCTTTGTCAATTCCCACGAGCCGGGTTGTGACAAACTCACACTCATTCTTCTGTTTAATAAATGTATCGTAAAGTGTGTGGCAGGATGATTACAATGACGCCAAAAATAAACATTTGATAGTGTGCTGACCCTGGTGCTAGAGGGGGTACAGCTGGAGGTTGAATGTTTGAAGGGGTACGGGACTGTAAAAGGTTTGGGAACCACTGCTCTACATCATATCACACTATTTCTTAAGTAGCCTCTATAGGGGCAGATGTGAAGGTTTGCATCTGCTTAATTGCAGCAAAAAGAATATATGTTACGTTTTTAATTGGATATCATTACAGTAGGCACTTTCAACCCAGGGCCGCCTCAGGGTGGAATGATGTCATGTCAAAACCATAGAATGACTATTTCTGTGTTCAATGCCTACTGATAGTTCTTAATTATCTTTGAATTTCACTGGCACCTGATGGGTTCTAAAAGCACATTCGTATCACTCTCAATGGAGTTCCACTGTGGGTGACCGATTGTTTTATGATGGGCTTCATGGCCCGAGGTAATGTGGCTGAAATGGATATAGTTCACTGGGAACTAGTAGTGACGTTCTATTGTCCATGTAGCTCTAGGGCTCCATCGGGTGGTGTATCAGTGAAATGTGTTATGAACGCTATGGAGCCCCTGTGGGGTGCATGCAGGTTTTGGTTTCTAATCTATTACTTGATCATGTTTGATTATTAGGCTAATGTTAGTGGCCAGGCTTGTTGTTCTTGGAATTTTGGTAACAAAATTCTCCAACTTCTGCTTTGGCCACAAATACAAATATAGCACAGGGTCAACAACATTATTTACGTATGAGTTAACAGAACATGAACTATTGCAAGTTGGATTTTCACTGGGCAGTTCCTTTTAAAGCTTTTTCACTGCAATTCTACACATTTTATCAGGGTGGAGAGAACATTTTACTGTTTTCAACCTTGTGTCCTGCAGTTCTACACATTATGCCATCGCTATGTTGTGTTCTAATGCTTTCTGAGTGACTCAAACATAACAAAATCAATGGGAATTTTAGATTCTCCCCGACTGTAGTTTTTATTTGGCCGTTGTTAGTTCTCAAAGATCTTGTTAAAAAATCACATATAGCTCCATTATCTTGTGTACATACTGTACTTTATATCTGATTTTAAGTTTATACTGAAAACGTTTTACCATTTAAAAATAAAATGGCAGCAAAATAAAATGCCTGCTGCTAAATGAATAGAGGGGAAACACTGCAATAAACAGATAAAATATTGGTTGAAACAGCCAAGAACCTAATTACCGGATGCATTCTTTTGATTTATGTAATTGTGAGAGTTTGATTTGCTATACAGGACTTAATCAGGCGGGCACTGCCGACGGAAGGTAATATGCACATAATATATCAAACATTAGGAACACCTTTGCCCTCAGAACAGTCTCACTTCGTTGGGGCATGGACTCTACAAGGTGCCGAAAGCGTTCCGCAGGGATTCTGGCCAATGTTGACTCAAATGCTTCCCACAGTTGTGTCAAGTTGGCTGGAAGTTATTTTGTTGGTGGACCATTCTTGATACACACAGGAAACTGTTGAGCGTGAAAAACCCAGCAGCTCAAACCGGTGTGCCTGGCACCTACTACCATACCCCATTCAAAGGCACTTTCATTTTTTTGTCCTGCCCATTCACTGTCTGAATGGCATACATACACAATCCATGTCTCAATTGTCTTCAGGCTTAAAACTCCTTCTTTAACCTGTCTCCTCCGTTTCTTCTACGCTGACTGAAGTGGATTTAACAAGGGATGTCAATAGAGGAATCATAGCTTTCAGCTGGCCCGTCCATGTATGTAACAGACCCCCCCGGCATACCTTTCTCACAGCCAAAGCTTCAAAAGGGGTTTTCAATGTCCCTGAAATGGATATTCACAGTGAAGCAAATTTATATAGTGGAATACACTGCTACATGGTGTCAGGAAGCAGCTACGGTGGAAAGAATCTTGTGCTGGTGGCATAGTGGTCGTTCTGTACAAAGGTGAGTAGCAGACACAGCAGCTGTTCAAACAAACTGTAGAACCCAGTTCCTACATTTTAAAATTACAATTTATTTTATCAAACACAACTATGCTACATTTTATCTCTGGGACCCTCAGGATGACAAATCAGAGCAAGATTACTGAATGTAAGTACATTATTTACCTTCAGAGGTGAATGTATCAAACCAGTTGCCGTGAGAATATTTTGTTGTTGTTGTGCACTCTCCTCAAACAATAGCATGGTAATTGTTTCACTGTAACAGCTACTGTAAATTGGACAGTGCAGCTTGATTAACAAGAATTTAAGCTTTCTGCCCATATAAGATGTCTATGTCCTGGGATTTTTTTTTTGTTACTTACAACGTCATGCTAATCACATTAGCACACGTTAGCTCTACACTGATCCCGTAGAGGAATAACTAATTAGTCAATTATCAATGATGTCATTAGAGCAAATAACACCAATGAGTGTTGCCTAACGCCCATTAGTCCAGGTTAACATTCGAGTGAGATATAAAAATTCACCAAAATTCACCACATGCTTCAATTGGTTATTAACAACCCTTATCCCAAGGCAATCGGTCTGCAGTTGGCTTAAACTGGCACTTTTACAGTAATGTTGATGAATGTGCACTGTCCCTGTAAAATTAAACTTTATGCTACTTTATTTTATGTAGCTATTATCACACACTCCAATTGCATTTATCCAGGACTGCTCAAACCTAAATTGGAGTCAATTGTTTATTTTCTGTTATGTTCTTCTGTTTATTTTTATATTGAATGACACATATTTTGCTATAGCCTAAATAGTTTTTGTTGTTGCTACCATTTTCCCCAGGGGGTGCCAATGAGCTGTGTGTAAAAGCTACGGTGATTACATGTATTATACTTGTCTGGGTATGACATGATAGACCCAGGTACTTAGATAACAAAAGTAACTGTCCAGTGAAATCTCACTGTATTTGTTTTATATATTTTTTTGTAATCTTTTTTTTTCTCCCCAATTTCATGGTATCCAATTGGTAGTTACAGTCTTGTCTTGTCCCATCGCTGAAACTCCCGTACGGACTCAGGAGAGGTGACGGTCACAACCTAGCCAAGCCGCACAGCTTCTTGACACAATGCCCACTTAACCCGGAAGCCAGCCACACCAATGTGTTAGAGGAGACACTGTGCACCTGGAGACCGTGTCAGCGTGCACTGCGCTCGGCCCACCACAGGAGTCGCTAGTGCGTGATGGAACAAGAACATCCCTGCCGGGCAAACCCTCCCCTAACCCGGACAACGCTGGGCCAATTGCGTGCCGCACCATGGGTTTCCCGGTCGCGGCCGGCTGCGACAGAGCCTGGACTCAAAGCAGGACCTCTAGTGGCACTGCGATGCAGTGCCTTAGACCACTGCGCCACTCGGGAGGTGAAATCTCACTTTCGAAAGTTAATATCCTGAACTACCCATCCCGGATCCGGGAGAATTGTCATCAACTACACTAATTAACATAGCGCAACGGTCAAAATAAATTACTAGAAAATATTCATATTCATAAAATCACAAGTGAAACACAGCTTAGCCTTTTGTTAATCACCCTGTCATATCAGATTTTGAAATGATGCTTTACAGCCAAAGCAAGACAAGCGTTTGTGTAAGTTTATCGATAGCCTAGCATAGCATTATGTCCAGCTAGCAGCAGGAAGCTTGGTCACGAAAATCAGAAAAGTAATCAAATTAACCGTTTACCTTTGATGATCTTCGGATGTTTTCACTGACGAGACTCCCAGTTAGACAGCAAATGTTCCTTTTGTTCCATAAAGATTATTTTTATACCCCAAATACCTCCTTTTGTTGGTCACATTATGTTGAGAAATCCACCGGAAATAGCGGTCACGACAACGGCAAAAAAAAATCCAAATTATGTCCATAATATCGACAGAAACATGGCAAACATTTTTTATAATCAATCCTCAAGGTGTTTTTCAAATATTTATTAGATAATATATCAACCGGGACAATTGTTTTTTCAGTAGGAGCGAGAGGAAAAATGACTACCTTTTGTCTTTTACGCAAGAATCACTCAGAGCCCTCAGCTGGCCACTTACACAATGTAGTCGTTTACGCTCATTCTTCAACATAAAGGTGTGGAACTATATCAAAATGCTGTAGATAACTTAGGGAATACGTAGAAAAAGGAATATCGTTGATATCCCTTTCAATGGCCAATAGGGGTGCATAGGAACACAACGGTTTCAAAATAAGAGGCTCTTCCTGATTGGATTTTCCTCAGGGTTTCGCCTGCAATATCAGTTCTGTTATACTCAGACAATATTTTGACAGTTTTGGAAACTTTAGTGTTTTCTATCCTAAGCTGTCAATTATATGCATATTCTAGCATCTGGTCCTGAGAAATAGGCGGTTTACTTTGGGAGCGTTATTTTTCCAAAAATAAAAATAGTGCTCCCTAGTTTCAAGAGGTTAACTCATTCCCACATAATTTTGTTGACTTATCCTATACTTGTGTTTGTGGCCAAAGCATAAATTAAAGGAAAAAAAACACATCAAAAACCCCACCTCACTTGTATCTCAAACAGACTTTTTTTGTTTTATTTTATATAACTTTTATTTAATTAGGCCACTTACGTTAAGAACAAATTCTTATTTACAATGAGGGCTTCCCAAAATACAAAATGCCTCCTGCGGGGACAGGGGGTTGGGATTTTTTCAAAGTATATATATATATATATATATACTGCTCAAAAAAATAAAGAGAACACTTAAACAACACAATGTAACTCCAAGTCAATCACACTTCTGTGAAATCAAACTCTCCACTTAGGAAGCAACACTGATTGACAATACATTTCACATGCTGTTGTGCAAATGGAATAGACAACAGGTGAAAATGATAGGCAATTAGCAAGACACCCCCAATAAAGGAGTGGTTCTGCAGGTGGGGACCACAGACCACTTCTCAGTTCCTATGCTTCCTGGCTGATGTTTTGGTCACTTTTGAATGCTGGCGGTGCTTTCACTCTAGTGGTAGCATGAGACGGAGTCTACAACCCACACAACACTACATAAAGAGAGACCTAAGACAACAACTGAGCAAGGTAGCAACACATGACAACACACCATGGTAGCAACACAACATGGTCGCAGCACGATACATGGTACAAACATTATTGGGCATAGACTACACGAAGGGCAAGAAGATAGACTTCAATACATCATCCAAAGCAGCCACAACTAATGCTTGCTATTTTCTCACAGAGTATGATGTCATACTCCCGAGGAGGATGATCTGGCCAATCAGCAGATTACTAGCGTAAATATTTTTATCAACTGCATACACCATACACACCATTCTGTTATTGGGGTACCCCCAAACCATTCCAACACAAAAGATGAACATACTTAATTACTGTTTTTTTTGTTTTTTTTTAGAAACTATTTCACTCATATTGTAATTAATTCTAGGTAATATTTCATAGAAATCTGGAAACCCTGGACAGTTACTTTAACTCCTGTCCACTGAATGTGGCGGTAAAATGGTAAATTAATCAATAGCCTATAGACTAGTATGCTGGTGTGTTTGGAATTGCTGAAAGCATGGGCCCCAAAAGTTTTTCACAAAAAGACAATGAGTGCTTGCGTCCATGAACCCGAGCGCCTCACACGTTGTGGTCCTGCAGTCCAGGCCATATCCATTGATGTGTACAGTAGTCCTTATACAACATGCCACCACGCTGAACAGAAACGTCTAGTTGCAGTGAATCATGTTGTTGGAAAGTTGCACAAAAAATGCCCTCTAGGTTCTCAACAGAGAGAAACCTCCAGCAAAACAAACATTTTGTAGGCTACTTCAGTATTTCAAGGAGAAACATTGTCTGACGTGGTTGAGTGCTGGCTGATTTAGTTGAACAGATCCGGTTTAGCCGCCAGGGGAGCCCGTCTCTTCTCTCCGTGATGCTCACGTGTGCAGCTCCAGACGGAGCTTGGCACGTTCCCAACAATACGCTCTCCGACTCTGGGCGCCCGGATCGTGGGTACCAGTAATAACCGTCCAGGGCGCTTTTCGGACATAGAAGCAAATGCTTTTGAATAGGAAATGCGATCTTGTGTCCATTTAACCTTTTTACAATCTGTTATATATTCAGAGGCACAGACGAAATTCAAACATACCCTACTTCACATGGTGAGAAAATAACCGTTGTTGAACTTTACTTTGTAGCATTTCGGAGACGCACCTGTCAATTGCCAAGTGCACTTTATATAATTCGAAGTGGTGTTGACAACTATGGAATGAAGGTTTGGCTTTTTCTGTCGTCTCTCCGATGTGGTAATCATCCATGGATAAATATATTTGGAATACAATATACTATTGTTGCCTGTTTTAGAATAAACAATGCTGGTACTACTCTTAAGATTACTGTGTTTCTCACTTTGGAGCGAGAATGTGTTCTCGCAAATACACGGGGAGAAGACAAATATGATTCCTAGACATTATGAAACCGCCGTCACTATCGGGAATCTACACAAAACCAATAGTGATAGTCAGAGATTGCACTCGGCGTATGGCAGAGTTATCAACGAAATTGACAATAAAAGGGTGCGTACTCCAAGTTCATCCTCCTGGGATGTGGTTAGGACATGGATGGATAACATAAATGTGACTTCATTCAATACGAAAAGGGGTATGAATGAAATAATGCGCAAAAGCAATTCGTCAAATGGAACAGAACCCATTTGGTTACCCGAGGAAGGCGAGTCAAAAAGGCTGATGGAAGAAAAGTTGGACACGGAGAAACATGCAGCCATGGAAACACGAGATGGTGTATACATTCATTTAAAGCCATTCACGAGACATACGCGAGGAGGACACCACCGTGGCGAGCACAACCGGATCTGCATACACAAAAGAGCAAGTGTAGACCGTCGTAGAAGAAATGCGAAGGATGGCAGTAAAAAAGGGAACTTAATAAACGAGCCAACCTTGCTGTCCGATGAGTCTTTGGACACACCGCTGGCCACGTGGGAACCTCTGCCTAAACCTATGGCCCAGAACCAGTCAACAGACATGCCATTTCATGCCACTGATTATGAACAGTTCACTTTGCCAGACCTCCAGGACTATACACTGATTCCTCTCAATCCTCAAACTAGGAGAAAAGATGTGAAAAACCCATTTTACCCCGTAACAGCAGAATCATATGGGGCATATGCCATCATGATCATTTCGGTCATAATTTTCACTGTTGGATTAATTGGGAATATAGCAATCATGTGCATTGTGTGCCACAACTACTACATGAGAAGTATTTCAAATTCTCTTCTAGCCAATCTCGCCCTATGGGATTTTGTTGTCATCTTTTTTTGCCTGCCCCTGGTGATCTTCCATGAACTGACCAAGAATTGGCTGTTGGGGGAGTTCTCCTGTAAAATCATCCCCTATATTGAGGTAATAATGTCCACTAGCTATTGTGTTACTTGATTGAGTGTTATGATTGGGTGATGAAGTTGGTGTTCAAAGTCTGTTGTCATAACCATCTCTTCCTTGTGAAATCTGTCACATATTGTGAGCTAAAAAAGTGTTGGGGCAGTGACAATTTTTTGTTGTTTTTGCTCTGTACTTCAGCACTAGATTTGAAATGATACAATGACTATGAAGTTCAGACTGTCAGCTTTAATTTGAGGGTATTTTCATCCATATCGGGTGAACCGTTTAAAAATTACAGCACTTTTTGTACTTAGTCCTCCAATTTTAGGGGACAAAGTATTGTGACAAATTAAATCATGTATTTTAAAGTAGTAAAATGCATTTGGTCCCATATTCCTACCACACAATGACTACATCAAGCTTGTGACTACACATTTATTGGACGCATTGGCTGTTTGTTTTGGTTGTGTTTCAGATTAGTTTGTATCCAATAGAAATGAATGGAGTCACATGTATTATAAATAAGAATATAATATGGTTCTAAACAGTTCTACGTGAATGTGGATGCTACCATGATTATGGATAGTCCTGAATGAATAATGATGAATGAGAAAGTTAGACGCACAAATATCATACCCTCAAGCGATGCTAACCTCTCACTATTACAATAACAGGGGAGGTTAGCATTTTTGTGGGGGTATGATATTTGTCTACTTTTCTCACTCAACAACAACAAAAATGTGTCCCGTCCCAATACTTTTGATGCTCACTTTGTGTCAACCCTTACACCGTACAATGTTCTGTGCTTCAAGTGTTTGCAGTATTTGGAGGATCCTATACTAGGTCAAGATTATTTTTCTCCCGAATGTCACCTCAACCTGTTGTTCCAAATTTTTAGGTGAGGTGTCACTATTCTAGCTACAGAGGTAAAAGCCCCTAGGCAACCTATGCTATGTTAGGGATACAGTTACAGTCCTACTTTCCCTAATAAGGCATTGGTCTGAAACTCACTAGGCCTCAATAATTACATCAGACCCACACCCGTTATTGCATCAACTTACCTGTCTGTTTCAGCTGTAAGGCAGCTCTTCTGTCAGCCATCTATTGTAAAAGATAGTCCTTTAAAATAACATGTTTTCCAGAGTTACAGAACGCTAACCATACAGTAAAGTCTATATTTTGTAGCCATAGTATTGCCAACTGAAGGGTTTGTATTAACACACTTGTACTACATACTGAATGTCATATACCGAATGTGATTTGAATGTTGCAGGACAAAATTATGAAAAGAAAATATTATTATTGCCCCTGGGTCTATTCAGACAGTGATCAGTTTGTACCCAGTTTCCAGGCATCGTCAACACAGGTCCTAGAGAGAAACTGAGTTTTTGTTTCAGCCAACCACTAACGCACCTGTTTCAAATAATCAACCAATCATGGTCGTTAACCTAGACCAAAATGAGCTGAATCAGGTGTATTAGCTCTGGACTGGATCAAAAGCCTGCAAACCCACAATCTCTCCTGAACGGAGTTGGAGAAGGCTGAGCTCTGTTCCGCTTGCTGTGTGAATGCAGTAAATGGTGATTGGTGTGTTGGTGTAATCTGACACACAACACATCATAGAACTGAGCCTCATAAAAAAAACTACAGATTAGCTGGTTATATCACATACTGTCTAAAAGGAAACCCAGCAGACCCAGGTGCAGCTAGGGACAACACCCAAGAATCTAGATGATATGGAAAAGTCTAACCGAGATCCTTGTGATGTCCCAATGTCAGGGTAGGGACGTCCCAAGGAATCCGGATAACACTAATCTAGATGTTATGCAGCCCAAGAACTTGGAACACCTTATACAGTCTGAGGTCACAGTGTAAAACCTATGCTGCTCAACAACTGAGCCTTCTTGGTGAAAGTAGCGTCAATGAAAATGAACAAAGATCTGAATTGATTGGATTAAGTATAATCAACACGTTGACAGACCCACCTTGTCCTCTGATAGTCTATGTGCAGTTTTTACTATTGCTTACACCTATCCCATCTTTTCAGATCTCCACAAGTCCAACATCCTAGGGCTGGGTGTACCTGTCTCTGTGCTTTATGGAGTCCAATCCTCCACTCTTTTACAGACCTCTTTGGTTCAGCTCCTGCTTTTAGCAGTCTGTCTGTTCTCTCTGTTGTGGAAAAGTACTTAATGTAAGATGGATGACATAGTTTTGTTGTGGTTCACTATCATACTGTTGGTCCTGAGTGCCTTTCATGGGAAATGTGTGAAGTATTCACCCGGAAGAAACTAAATTCTGTTCATTAAGAAGGAAGCACACTCCTTTTGGAAGAGGAAATGATCTAGATAAAAAGCCTTCTCCAGGTGGCACAGTTCATCTGTCCGGGCACATAGACTGAGTGTACAAAACATTATGAACACCTGCTCTTTCCCTTTCATAGACTGACCAGGTGAAAGCTATGAACCCTTATTAATGTAACTTGTTAAATCCACCTCAATCAGTGTAGATGAAGGGGAAGAGACAGTTTAAAGAAGGATTTCTAAGCCTTGAGACAATTGAGGCATGGATTGTGTATGTGTGCCAATCAGAGGGTGAATGGGCAAGGTATGGTAGTAGGTGCCAGGTGCGCTGGTTTGTGTCAAGAACTGCAACGTTGCTGGGTTTCCTGTGTCTATCAAGAATGGTCCACCACCGAAGGACATCCAGCCAACTTGACACAAGTTTGGAAGCATTTGAGTCAACATTGGCCAGCATCCCTGCAGAACGCTTTCGACACCTTGTAGAGTCCATGCCCCAACGAATTGAGGCTGTTCTGAGGGCAAAAGGGGGGGATATTAGGAAGGTGTTCTTAATGTTTTGTACACTCAGTGTATAGGCCTACACAATGACTCCAAGACAAATAAACAACCTCAAAACGACCCAAACAATCTGCATGAGTGATGCTGTATAAACTGCCAGCGCTAGTCTGTAAGCTGCTTAGTGGCAGTGATTGTCATTGTGTTTAAGTCCCATTCTATGCCAACATGACATGTAGGCCATTTTAAAACCACAGTCCCAAACATAGCACTTTGAGTCTCTGAGTAGCCAGCCTCCGTGGTAAGAACATTAAATGGATAGCGGCAGACACATCCTCGTTATGCTAAGCGACTCGCTAATCAAGCAACTAATGAAGCATAACTACACAAACAGTGGGGCAATTAATTCTAATGGCTCCTGTGGCAACTAAGTGCTCTGTCACATGACATTTTGTCATTATGGACACCAAGGTGAGAGGTTAGTTAGACAAGGCCTGCCCGCCACTGTTGACACAGCTCTAGAGGATAGCTGTCACGTTGACGATGATGGTATTTGCTGAGAGCGCTTTGTCTTGACAATTCTCTCTCTCTCTCTCTCTCCCTCTCTTTTCTCTCGCTCTCCATCTCTCCCTCTCTTTTCTCTCACTCTCCATCTCTCCCTCTCTCTTTTCTCTCACTCTCCATCTCTCCCTCTCTCTTTTCTCTCACTCTCCATCTCTCCCTCTCTCTTTTCTCTCGCTCTCCATCTCTCCCTCTCTCTTTTCTCTCGCTCTCCATCTCTCCCTCTCTCTTTTCTCTCGCTCTCCATCTCTCCCTCTCTTTTTCTCTCGCTCTCCATCTCTCCCTCTCTCTTTTCTCTTGCTCTCCATCTCTCTCCTCTCTCTTTTCTCTCTCTCGCTCTCCCTCTTTTCTCTTGCTCTCCATCTCTCCCTCTCTCTTTTCTCTCGCTCTCTCTCTCTTTTCTCTCGCTCTCCCTCTCTTTTCTCTCGCTCTCCCTCTCTTTTCTCTCGCTCTCCCTCTCTTTTCTCTCGCTCTCCCTCTCTTTTTCTCTCGCTCTCCCTCTCTTTTCTCTCTCTTTTCTCTCCCTCTCTTTTCTCTCGCTCTCCCTCTCTTTTCTCTCGCTCTCCCTCTCTTTTCTCTCGCTCTCCCTCTCTTTTCTCTCGCTCTCCCTCTCTCTTTCTCTCGCTCTCCCTCTCTCTCTTTTCTCTCCATCTCTCTCTTTTCTCTCTCTCTCCCTCTCTTTTTTCTCTCGCTCTCCATCTCTCCCTCTCTCTTTTCTCTCACTCTCCATCTCTCCCTCTCTCTTTTCTCTCGCTCTCCCTCTTTTCTCTTGCTCTCCATCTCTCCCTCTCTCTTTTCTCTCGCTCTCCTCTCTCTTTTTTCTCTCTCTTTTCTCTCGCTCCTCTCCATCTCTCCCTCTCTTTTCTCTCGCTCTCCCGCTCTCTTTTCTCTCGCTCTCCCGCTCTCTTTTCTCTCGCTCTCCCTCTCTTTTCTCTTCTCCTCTCTTTTCTCTCTCCCTCTCTTTTCTCTCGCTCTCCCTCTCTTTTCTCTCGCTCTCCCTCTCTTTTCTCTCGCTCTCCTCTCTCTTTTCTCTCGCTCTCCCTCTTTTCTCTCGCTCTCCCTCTTTTTCTCTCGCTCTCCCTCTTTTCTCTCTCTCGCTCTCCCTCTTTTCTCTCGCTCTCCCTCTTTTCTCTCGCTCTCCCTCTCTCTCTTTTCTTGCTCTCGCTCTCCCTCTCTTTTCTCTCTCTTTCTCTCGCTCTCCCTCTCTTCTTTTCTCTCGCTCTCCCTCTCTCTTTTCTCTCTCTCGCTCTCCCTCTCTCTTTTCTCTCGCTCTCCCTCTCTCTTTTCTCTCGCTCTCCCTCTCTCTTTTCTCTCGCTCCCTCTCTTTTTCTCTCTTTTTTCTCTCGCTCTCCCTCTCTTTTCTCTCGCTCTCCCTCTCTTTTTCTTTCTCCCTCTCTTTTCTCTCGCTCTCCCTCTCTTTTTTCTCGCTCTCTTTTTTCTCTCGCTTTCTTTCTCTCGCTCTCTTTTCTCTCTCTTTTCTCTCGCTCTCGCGCTCTCTTCTCTCGCTCTCGCGCTCTCTTTTCTCTCGCTCTCGCTCTCTTTTCTCTCGCTCTCCCTCTCTCTTTTCTCTCGCTCTCCCTCTCTCTCTCCCTTCATATATTCTCTCTCTATCTCTCCCTCTCTCCCTCTCTTCTCTCTCTCACGCCCTCTCTCTTCTCTTGATTTCTCACAAGCTAGATAAGTCGTAGGAATGTAAGGGGTCTGCTACAAGGTAAGGGGACTTCTATAAAATCATAGGCAATCCCAGGACATAGTGTCTATAATACTGTAATAAGCTCACATAGTTGCTGTCACAAACTCCACACAGTTGTCACCGACTAGTTGGATATTAATTTCCCACTAAACAAACCATTTCTGTACAGCATTCATATACATTTTTAAAAAATATCAGGTTTTTGCTTTGGCTGACCTTGTTTTTTTAATTGACATTTGTCAGTAAAACTCATGAATGCAACTTTTGTTTGTTTTGTGGCCAATTTTAGCTGGGGCCTCTGGAGTGGTGGTGTGTTTTAACAGATTTGATCAAAGCTGTGATGAAATTACTGGCTACGTATGTACAATTACTCAGCAGTACATTTCCAACTTAAGCTGACCGAGCATATAGAGGGAAAGATACTAGAGACAAAGCATTCCTTGTGTGTCATGACACATAGCAAGGATATTTGGTGGTGTCCACACATTGTTGTGATAAACATGTTTCCTCATACCCCCCTCCAGGCACAGACAAGTTCATTTTAAACCTGTTCATATCAACGAATCTCAATAAATAGAACCCCCTGAGGGAGTCACAAGACCTAGCATATAAATCAAACTCTTTCCACAATCTCTCTCGCTCTCTCTGTGTCATGGGCTCCCTTGCACAGGGTATACTGTGCACCTTATTATGTTATACAGTCATCAATATTATGATTTGATATAATTAAAGTCTAAAGTTCCCCTTTTTTGACGCCCAAATGTAGTCTTCCCATTCTTTAAAGTATCACACAAATCATTACTCATGGCTACTTTCAAGCATCTCAGTATGGAAATTGGGAACTCGTGTGCAGTAAGTAACAGAGCTGTCCCGCTCTAAATCTGTTGACATCCAGTGTACTGTGCTGTATGTACCATTGTCACATGAAAATTGTTCAAAACTGTGTTTTGAACACGCATAGTGTACAGTGGACACATTCATTCTGTCTTTTCAGAGAACAAGATGACTCTGGGGCCTTGGTATATCATCCAGACTTTCCAAGGTGCATTGCAATTAGGATTAGTCTCCTCTATTGTGTGTTAAGCCTAGGGCCTGGATACAGTCTATACTTGTTTCCATCAAAGTTCTGTCAAAGTGCTTCATTTTTTATGTTAATGTGCAGTAATAACACATCAACTGCATACAGTAGTGTCTGACTTCCTCCTCTCTTTTCTTTGTCCTTCCAGGTCTCTTCCCTCGGGGTCACCACCTTCACCCTGTGTGCTTTGTGCATTGACCGCCTTCGCGCCGCCACCAACGCCCAGATGTATTACGAGATGATTGAAAACTGCGCCTCCACGGCCGCCAAGCTGGCCGTTATCTGGATCGGGGCTCTCCTATTGGCCCTGCCAGAGCTCCTGATCCACCAGCTGGTCACTGAAGATGGCGAGCCTCCGGATGTGACGCCCTGCCAGCGCTGTGTGGTTCGTATCTCCACCGACCTCCCCGACACGCTCTATGTGCTGGGCCTGACCTACGACGGAGCCCGCCTCTGGTGGTATTTTGGCTGCTACTTCTGCCTGCCAACGCTGTTCACCATCGGCAGCTCTCTGGTGACTGCCCGTAAAATCCAGCAGGCCGAGCGGGCCTGTGTGCGTGGCAACAAGAAGCAGCTCCAGCTGGAGAACCAGATGAACTGCACGGTTGTGGCGTTGGCCATCCTCTATGGCTTCTGCATCATCCCTGAGAACATCTGCAACATCGTCACTGTCTACATGGCAGCGGGTGTGCCCAGACGGACCCTGGACATTCTCCACCTGGTCAGCCAGCTGCTGTTGTTCTGTAAGTCAGCGGTGACACCCGTCCTGCTGTTCTGCCTGTACCAGCCCTTCAGCCGGGCCTTCCTGGACTGCTGCTGCTGCTGCTGTAATGAGTGCGGCCCTCCCAGGTCTTCCACCACCGCCACCACCAGCGAGGAGAACGAGCACGAGTGCACCACCACCGACCTGGAGCTGTCACCATTCAGCACCATCCACAGGGAGGCATCCTCCTCCTACACCACTGTGGGGACCCACTGCTGAGAGGTCAAAGGTCATGACCTCCTTCAGAAAGTTACAACTGCCATGTGAAGAGTTCAAGAGGTCGGACTTTAAACCAATTGGACCGGTTTCCCCACACCCAGGTTAAGGTTACTCCTGGAATAAAAGGCATGCTCAATGGACAATCTCCAGTGAGAGTGCTTGTAAAATCAGAGAATAGGCTTAAACTGAGTCTGGGAGACCGGCCCTTAAGAGGTATGATCAGTTCATTTTTTATTCCTGTCAATATAGGAATTGAATTGATAATGCGGATAAAGGGCACATCCCATTTTAAATCCATGTCCACTTGACTTTGAATTAAATTGACGTAAAGTCTGGTGGACATAAGTGTCTTGGTCTACTTGAGGGCAGAGTTCTGTATACGTACTATACTGTCTGTCTACGCTTTATTTACAGCAGTGGTCACCAACCGTGGTTGATCTCCAAGGCATTCCTAGTCAATCACCAACATTTCTGTAAAAAAAACAACAATAAAGCCTTGCGTTCCTATTTTGTTATTTGTTTTGCACTGTTGGCGGTAGTTGCACTTTATTTCTGATTTCTTTTAGGTTGTAAGATGTAGATGCACTTGATTCAGCAGCCCTAGCGCCAGGAAGGCAAAGTCTTCCCATTTTGAATAACGTTTTTTAAATAGAATTTCCAAATGGTCTGAGAAGAAAAACATTGGCAGGGAAATTCAAGCATTGATAATGTATTGGGCCTATAGCCTACTGCACAAACCTCATTGTTACAGAACTGTAATTGGTTATGTTTTCTAAAAAAAATCTGAGCAGTAGATCTCAGCTTCCATTTTGACTGAAAGTGATCTTCACTCAAAGGTTGGTGACCACTTGTTTACAGAAACCATATGGAAAGGAATACATATGTATAGTTCAATTTATAGCAAATTCATTATAAACTCACCAGTGTTTTCTCTTTTTAATTATTATATTTTTTGGGGTGGGTCATAATGTTCTTTTTCTGCTTCCACAGAGTGTCTGTGTCAAATGGAAAGTAATATATTGAAAATGGCTGATCGTACTGTATTGTGTTTAGCTTATAATGGTGATTCTTGTGAATCAGGTCAAAGTTATGCCTAGCTCCCTTGCTATGTAAGTATATTATGCACTCTGTATTTGATAGCAGAAAACTGTACGATACCAGTCAGTCAGTAAAGTTACTGGAGTGGTCTTTTTTGTTGTTGCTCACTTTAATAAAAAAAGAACACAGAATTTGATTGAATGTTTCTTTGACCCTCAATGTCAATATCTTCATATATGGAATAAACAATCCACTTACTATTCAGGGACTAACATACCTTCTTCCAAAAATGTTAACTATGGATAATAAGTCTACCTCATCATTTTGTCTTGGGAACTAAACATATGTGATAATATTCCCCAGATGGAGAAGAGGAGTGTGGTTTCCTGAGAATGGCCAGTTAGCTCTCAGAGGGGGAGTTTCTCATCTGGCCATTGTGACATCACTACCCACTCCCCAGAGTACACAGTAACCCTTGTTTCACTACCCGTCGCCACGGCAACCTCAGGAATCTGCTTCTCAGCTGTCTCCATGACGTCATGGTCGGCCGAGTGGCAGGGAGTTAGATCAGATGGTAGGGTGGGTAGAGAAGAAGGGTTCATAGAATCGGACTTAACTAGGGTATGGTGCGAATCATGCATTTCCATGGAGATGGTCGGTTGTTGGCTCTCAGGATTTCATTTCAGATGTGAGCCTTGCTAACTGCTAACCATGTTTCTGGTTGGTTCAGTTCAGCCTTCCTTCAATGTTCTGTATAGTCATCCAGTTTTCTAGACAGTCTAAGAAGGTTTCTATTGAAAATGGTGTCCTTAGAACATTTCTGGAACATGCTTGACTTGAATGTCAAGCTTACATGTTTGCGATCAAGTAACATCTGCGCTGATAGGAACGGCATAGATGGACACAATCATATTTTAGGCAAAATTGCATTGTCTCTGTTTAACAGAGTGATGCTGTTTTATGGCTTCGTGGTCCTGATTTGTAATACGTTGTGAAGATATTGCCTGCCTGCAATACTACAGTAGCAAAACAACATGGCTGCCATCACGTCCATACACAGTGCAACAAAATGGTCTACGACTTTCATCTGCCGTATATAGACCCATGATGTCCCCAAATCATTTGGCTGTCAGATCCGGTCTTGTTATGGAACACAACGGCTTATTCTCCTCACAACACTGTCCTCCCACAGTGCTTCTGAGCCCGTCTTTCATTTTCAATCACTCCCTCTGTTCCTGATGGGATTATGCATAGTGACTACACTTTTTTTCTTTTCACAGGAAGTAAAAGGCTCCATAGAGTTCACTCTGACTGTTAGGATAATGCTGTAGCTGAGGGCCATTGAACAACACATTTTACAGGCCAACATATTACCAGAAATGAGACATCGTTGTTCAACGTTTGGCTAAACCTATTTTGACAAAAAGACTGGAATAGTGTATTTATTTGGAAACCGGGAAAATAAGTATTTTTGCACCTCGACCGTTATGCAAATCCATGGCTACGCAGGTGACCTGTCGATTGAACTGCTGTTCTTAATGGAATGGCATGTCTCCAGAGTCCAGCTATCAGAAAAGCTCAATCTGATTAAAGAGAAAAAGAAAATGTTCCCTAAAAATTATTTCAGCCTCCCATGCTCATCCAGTCATAAGAGTGAGGTCCTTTTGTTGAGGCAGTGCATTGATGTTGTTAAGAAATGTGTTTCTTAAGTTCTTACTTTAGCTGAGCTTGTGGTGACATTAAACATGCACAATTCTATCTACAGTATGTATACCTTGTTAAATGACAATGGCATTTTTGGGAATGGGAACTGAGAATATTAGCGCTCATCTCTATTAACTATCCAAAATAACATGCCTGAAAGTGTCTCGGTCAATCTGCAACTCACTGTGAGGTTCAAGCTCTCTGTTGTATGAAAAAACTGTTGTGCCACAGAAGCTGTCAGTCAGGACCTCCGCAGAACAACAAAGATGTCCGTTTTCCTGAACCCGCATGCTCCTCATTTCATTCATTAACAATCATACTGACCATAGTCACTGTTTGTATGGTATTCAACAGTTATGTACAGTATGTACAGGGTTTTTCAGTGTAGTCTACAGATGAAGACAACCATTCTTTATGTTATGTGCCCATGTAATGGAATTATTCATTTAAATCCACAGGCATTTATTATAACTTAACAAAGCAGCTGGATGTGATTGATGGGCATCTGTCGGTCGGCCGCTAGAGTGACAGTTACCTCAGCGTCCCTAAAAAAAAATCCTGCTTCACTTTTCATAATGATGATCAAAAAAACGAAAGATTTACAATATGCCAAAAGTCCAGTATATCACAGTAATTCCTTTCCATGAAAACCTGTGAGTCGGTTGGACATCCCTGCTTCCTAGTTGCAATTAAAGGTTCCTCTATTCCTTTGGAAACAATAGCTTGATAATACATTGATGTATTGCCGCTAAACAAGTTGCTCAGTGACCTTAGACTAACTCCTTTCAGGGTTACGTGGGATGGGCAGGGCATTCTGTACAAGCCCAGTATCCTTCATGATTGACAAGGAGCCAGGGTGCCATGGTAACCAAAACCACCTCTGGGAGTTATGCCACATGCAAACTAAGGTGTGAAATTAGAAAACAGTGAGTGTGGATATCGAAAGCAGAGTCTAAAGCAAGTCTCCTGTTTCACGGCTGGATCTATCAGGTAACTATACAGTAAGCATGCAGTAATACAGCATCCATCTGATTAAAGTGTCTGCCATTGGTTCAAAACACATTCTCACATAACATCATGTTTGGGTGCGCTACTCACTGCACTCTGAAACAATGTGGTATTTCATTGTTGAAAAGCCCCTTTGGTATTGTTCGAAACTGTCATGTATTCTCATGAAGTCTGCCCAGTCAAATTATTTTCAGATGTGTCCCAACCCACACATCTGTGGATTAATAATTATACTGTACAAGCAAACATCTATTCTGTTGTAAGGCGTGTGCCTTATGAATATTTAATGCTTGTAAACTCTTGTTTCTGATATGACTTGGCACTTCAGGGCAACATGGGGGGGATCCACATGATATAGTTTGGGTTTGATACGTGAGGTGTATGTTGCATTCATCTGTGTTATGAATGATGGTACTCTCATATGTACATAGAACGTTCTGTATCTGGTACAGGGCAACGCTGTCCGTAATGTTATCCATCACAGTTTATGGTTGCTATGTCAACACGCTCATCCAGACTAATGCTACAATATGAATCCACAATAACCAGGTCTGTCCCTACGTTTCTGTCAAATTCCCCTATGTGGTATACGTGGACACAAAACATTTACTATGGGTTAGTATATCACTACCACTCTGTCCGCATGATCAGTTGGATGTTCCTCAAAAATCTATTCGTGTGTTTGCACAACCCAGTCTCTCATTTATATTTATTTATTTATTTAGCTAGGCAAGTCAGTTTAGAACAAATTCTCATTTTACAATGACGGCCGATCCCAGCCAAACCCTAACCCGAACGATGCTGGACCAATTGTGTACTGCCCTATGGGACTCCCAATCACGGCTGGTTGTGATACAGCCCGGGATCAAACTTAGCCTGTAGTGACGCCTCTAGCACTGAAATGCAGTGCCTTTAGACTACTGCACCACTCGGGAGCCCCTTTGTAAGAAAGAAAGGCCCCTCGGAAAAGACAGATTTCCTCAAATGAACTCTGGTGAGCCTAACACCATCTAAAACACAGACCAAACAATGCTACGTGACAGCCAAAACATGCCAAACATAATTTCCCTGGTTTCAATGAAACAGACACCAAATGGCTATATAAACACACAGGCAAGTTTCCCAGTATTAATGGATCTTTAATATTAAAGCGCCACAGTTTTACAAGTGTAAAACTCGTAAAGACGTTAGTGCTGCAAAACTTCTGGGAAACTCACCCCCGCAGAGATTCTGGCACTGAACTCCTTGGTCTCAGAAGGGATAAGCGGTTCCCCTGCTATACATTGGCATATGTACTATATGTAAAAATAGGCACAATGTTTTGATGCACTTGTACATATAGTACCTACAGTGCCTTGCGAAAGTATTCGGCCCCCTTGAACTTTGCGACCTTTTGCCACATTTCAGGCTTCAAACATAAAGATATAAAACTGTATTTTTTTGTGAAGAATCAACAACAAGTGGGACACAATCATGAAGTGGAACGACATTTATTGGATATTTCAAACTTTTTTTAACAAATCAAAAACTGAAAAATTGGGCGGTCAAAATTATTCAGCCCCTTTCCTTTCTACAGCTTTCTACAGATCTACAGCTGAGGTGGGAGACTCTGTCCATAGGACAACAATCAGTCGTATATTGCACAAATCTGGCCTTTATGGAAGAGTGGCAAGAAGAAAGCCATTTCTTAAAGATATCCATAAAAAGTGTTGTTTAAAGTTTGCCACAAGCCACCTGGGAGACACACCAAACATGTGGAAGAAGGTGCTCTGGTCAGATGAAACCAAAATTGAACTTTTTGGCAACAATGCAAAACGTTATGTTTGGCGTAAAAGCAACACAGCTCATCACCCTGAACACACCATCCCCACTGTCAAACATGGTGGTGGCAGCATCATGGTTTGGGCCTGCTTTTCTTCAGCAGGGACAGGGAAGATGTTTAAAATTGATGGGAAGATGGATGGAGCCAAATACAGGACCATTCTGGAAGAAAACCTGATGGAGTCTGCAAAAGACCTGAGACTGGGACGGAGATTTGTCTTCCAACAAGACAATGATCCAAAACATAAAGCAAAATCTACAATGGAATGGTTCAAAAATAAACATATCCAGGTGTTAGAATGGCCAAGTCAAAGTCCAGACCTGAATCCAATCGAGAATCTGTGGAAAGAACTGAAAACTGCTGTTCACAAATGCTCTCCATCCAACCTCACTGAGCTCGAGCTGTTTTGCAAGGAGGAATGGGAAAAGATTTCAGTCTCTCGATGTGCAAAACTGATAGAGACATACCCCAAGCGACTTACAGCTGTAATCGCAGCAAAAGGTGGCGCTACAAAGTATTAACTTAAGGGGGCTGAATAATTTTGCACGCCCAATTTTTCAGTTTTTGATTTGTTAAAAAAGTTTGAAATATCCAATAAATGTCATTCCACTTCATGATTGTGTCCCACTTGTTATTGATTCTTCACAAAAAAATACAGTTTTATATCTTTATGTTTGAAGCCTGAAATGTGGCAAAAGGTCACAAAGTTCAAGGGGCCG